>NW_023270642.1:3227656-3253820 GCF_011800145.1 Mirounga leonina
AGAAGAAGAAGAAGAAGAAGAAGAAGAAGAAGAAGAAGAAGAAGAAGGTAGCAGGAGGGGAAGAATGAAGCGGGGGAAATCGGAGGGGTAGACGAACCATGGGAGACGATGGACTCTGAAAAACAAACTGAGGGTTCTAGAGGGGAGGGGGGTGGGAGGATGGGTTAGCCTGGTGATGGGTATTGAGGAGGGCATGTTCTGCATGGAGCACTGGGTGTTATGCACAAACAATGAATCATGGAACACTACATCTAAAACTAATGATGTAATGTTTGGGGATTAACATAAGAATAATAAAAAAAAGAAGTACAATCAAAACCACAATGAGATACCACTTCATACTCATCAGGATGGCTACTATCAGAAAAATAAAAGTATTGACTGGGAAAAAAAAAAATCTCACCCCAAACCCTAACTCTCATCTGATAACCACACCTTTCACTTTACTAGGAATGTACATTTCTATTTTTAGAAATACAGAGCATCAACTCCCTCTCTGTCTAATCCTCCATCAAAAATATGTTTACAGTATCACCTATCCTTTTCTCTTCTCTTCTGTTGTAGAAAAGGGTGTAACTTTCTCTGATCCTTCCCCCTTCTCCTCTCCCTCTCTATCTTCTTCACTTCCTCCTTTTTCTCCTCCTCCTTATAAACATGTACTCTTCTTGCTATATTTTTTTTCATTGTCCCTTGCCTTAATTTTTTTGTTTAACCTTCAACATAGCCTTCTTTGCTGGTTCTTTTCTTAGTCTCAAACATATTCAACCCTCTTTATTTAAAAATACTTCCCCTCAAATATGCCTACCTTTCAAGGTCTCAGCCCAAATCCCACTTCACAACTGCCAAAGTCAATCTTTGACCTATGACAATCCACTTTATGCCTCATCACTCTGTTCCTGCTCATCTTGCTGAGATTACTTAGCAATTGCCCTCTTTTCAGGTCTCATCATCTTGATCTCTCCATAGAATCAGGCACTATGAATCAGATACTGTTGATTGTCCCCTTTCCTAATTTTCTGGAGGTATATTTATCTTGTTTTTGTTCTTGCTTTCTGACATTCCATTTTAGCTTCTGTGTTAGTTAGTTAGGGCTGCCATAACAAAGTAGCACAGACTGGGTGGCTTACACAACAGAAATTAATTTTCTTGTAGATTTGGAGGCTAAACGTTTAAGGATCAAGGTGTCATCAGGGTTGGCTTCTTCTTCTGAGGCCTCTCTCCATGGCTTATAGATGGCCATCTTTTCCCTGTGTCTTCACATGGTCTTCCTTCCATGTATGGCTGTGTCCCATCTCTTCCTCTTATAAGGACACCAGTCCTGTTGGATTAGGGCCTACCCACATAACCTCATTTACCTTAATTACCTCTTTAAAGGCCCTGTCTCCAAACACAGTCACAATCTGAGGTACTGGAGGGTCAGACTTCAACATACGAATTTTGGGGGTTTACAATTCAATCTACAACAGCTTCCGTTGTTGGTTCTCCCTCTTTGCCTCTCTTATTTGCTAGTGCTCTTAGGAATTGTCTCAGACTTATCTTTATGCTCTGTCTACATCTGTATTTCTCAAAATATGGTTCCAGAACTATACTTGTATTTCTGGTTACAAATACTTATCCCTTAGCTGCACTGTAGACCTCTTGGATCAGAATCTGTAGGGAATGGCCTGGGGACCATGCCTCCTAACAGTCCTCTTCAATGATACACTTTCCCTTTAAAGTCTGAGAACTAGTATTCTGCATGGTCCCTGGTCACTCATTTACTGCCCTGGCTTCAGCTGCTGTCACTTTTGTTCATATCTTTCAATTTCGGGTCCTTTACTATTTTTTAAGCTCCAAATACACTTACCAACTATCATATGGACATATCTACCTTGATGTTTTACTGATATCTAAAATTCCACATGTCTAAGGTCAAATGCTTTATCATTCTCCTTAAAATTGTTTCTCCAAATACTGGATATCAGCTAATGGCATTTCTATCTCCTTACAGTTCAGAGCTGGAAACAGTAAAGTTATTTATTTCTCCTCTTCATTTACCTCACCCTCCTCCCCATAAAATCCAGGTAATTCTTCCATAGAAATATCTTTTCAGTCTGACACTTCTCTTCCCTGTAGAACTGTAGTCCTTGTTCAAACTCTTATCACTACTCTCTTCCTTAGGTTGTTGCAACATCCTTCCAGCTGGTTTCTCTCATCTCTCCACGCTGCCAATCAACTCCATTCTGCTTCTAGAGTCATTTTTCCAAAATCTAAGGGTAATCAGTTTATTTATTTTAAGCACTTCTGTGAGCTTCCCTGTTAGATTAGGACAGTGCCTCCCAGTAAGGCTGGTCATCAGAGTAACTGGGGTAGTTTTTAACAACTCAGACTCCCAGGCTCCAAAGCTCTCCTGATTCACTAGCATGGGCTGAGATCCCAGTTATTGGGAGAGCCAGCAAGTCTGGGAACACCTAGCAGCTGGATTCTAGGCCTGCAGGATGAAAAACAAACTTCTCAGCTTTAGTTGTTTCATCATATCTCTCAACCCACCTCTTCTGTCTCAGCCCTTGTGCTTGTCTTCATGTCTATGAGACAATAATTACTAGGCTTTACTAAGTATGATCTTACCATAAGTTTGCAGCTTCTTTCACCTAAAATCCTTTCTCTACTATCATCAACTGGCAAACTCTTATGTATCCTTTAGAAGCTAGTTTATATATCCCCTCTTTGGTCAAGTTCCCTCAGCTCTTGGTGCCTGTCAGTTTGTCAGTCATATTTCTATAGCAAAATTACTATATTAAATGCAATTTAGCTACACATATGCTTATCTGTCTCTACAAAAGACCAGAAACTCCTCAAGTTTCTAGTGTCTAGTGACACACAATGGAAGCCTAGTAAACACTTATTGGATGAATGATCTGGGCCCGAATTTAATATCCTGTATCTTATCTTATAAGGATAGGAGCCACAAGAGTTTCTTGCCATAATTAGAGAATGTCTTCGTTGAAACAACATTCTAGCTAGGGCCTTAGGGGTACAGATATTCTCTTAGGAACAGGGGACAGCCAGAACCCAATAGGCTGTGGCTCAGGATAGGACTCTAGACCCAGCAGAGTAACCAATGTCCATCAGAAAAAGGATTTAATATCACAATTAAAGGATGTAGAAGTACAGAGCAGAGGATATTACCTAATGTTGTAAACATGTTGTGGTGGATTAATAATATTCATAGATTCTTTGCAGCTCTTCTCACTAAGACTTGGAGTCTATTTCCCCACTACTTGAATCTGGACTGAATTTGTAACTTGCTTCACCCAATAGAATACAGTATATGATATATTGGATGACTTCTGAGCAAGACCTTAAGAGTTCTTAGAGCTTCTGCTCTTGCCATCTTGGAAGGCTTCTACCATCATGAAAAAAGAGCCCTGCCTAGCCTACTAGAAGATGAGAGGCCATATGGAAGAGTACCAAAGTGCACTAGCCAGACAGCCCCAGGCACCTGCCAGGTATGTGAGTAAGGTCACCTGGGATGAGGCAGGTGACTGCAAGTGTGTGAGGGAGCTCAGCCAACAATACATGAACACAACACTACTCCAGCTATCCTAGCTGCACTCCACTCTCACTCTCAACCCCCAGAAATGTGACTAGATAAATGTTTGGTTATATTGCAGTGTTAAGTTGTGGGGTGGTTTGTTCTGCAGCAATAGATAACTAAACATAACTTGATAGACATAGTAGTGGTATTTTGGAACATTAATTACCCAACTCATAAGACATCTTCCAAAACTTCTGAGAGATGGGCTAGGCTCTGATGTTCTACAAGGCTTAGGAAGGATTGGCTTGAGCACAGACTGGAGTAGAAACTGAAGCTGACAACCAGGTTTCCCTTGCGGCAGCTGAGAGACTCTGGGCAGAATAGAGATGTACAGGAAAGGAGAGTGAATAATAAGCACCACTAACTAGCATGACCATGTTTTCAATGATCACTTTGTGCCTGGATGAGTGCTATGTAGAAATGGATGTTGTCACTGTCAGATACATTAAAATGTAGCTGGAATTGTAATGACCTTTTCAAATATGATCCTTTCCTGAGAATTCTTTAAAAAATATGATTTTCAGAGTTGTCTTTTATTCTTAATTTTTTATATATTGTTGTTTTAAATAGCTTCCTAATGCCATACAAACCCTGAATCATGTATAGGAATAATTTATAATCATAGCCTTATCTCTGAAACAGTGTTCTTCTGAATCTCCACAGCCATGATGATGAACTGATGACTGATGGGTAAACACATCGGCAGGATCTGTAGGGGTTTGGCGGTGTTTGGCACAAAGTGCCATATGGTTTTCAGGACCCTGCTCTTCAACAGATGCAGTGTTAACACCCCGCTGTACTTAACCCCTATGATGGCTTTTGTCTGTCATCATATCTCAATGCATTTCAGAATTCAGCTTCTGTTGTAATTTTTTCACTCCTCTCTTGAAAAGATTTCATTACATTTTCCATGTTTTAATCCAAACAGCCAATGCCAAAAAAAAGGAAAGAAAAAAAAAAAAAAAGAAAGTACAGCTGTAGTGAGTCATTAAAGTGATTCTTCCAGCTGTTTAACTATTATGTCTGGCCCCTTCGCAGCCTCTAAAAGGCTACAAAAACGTTCTGCTTAGACTTTCTAGGGCTGAGAGTTTACAGATCACTGATTTTTCTTACATTAATAAACGCTTATTATCACCTCTTGGAGCAATGGAGCAGAGGAACATAGGGAGGAAACAAAGGATAAAAATGTTTTAGTATAGTAATAAAAATCTTGAGCACTGGAGTCAACAGACCTGGGTTTAAATCATGGGTCAGCTGCTGATTAGTTCAGGACACTGAGAAAGCTATTTAACCTCTCTGAGTTTGTGCCTTTATCAGTAATATGAGGATATTATCTAAGTTAGAGAGCCAATTTGAAGTTTAAGTGAATGTATATAAATTAGAAAATGCGCACAGACAGTAACTGGGGCAGTCAGTCATCCAAACACAGTAACTGTAATATTTTGCCAGTATGGAGTCCTTGCCTACTTCCCCCATTTTTCCTTCGCTGTCAGGCATGGGCTATGTATTGTGCTTTCCCCAGCAGTTGTGGTGTCGAGGACAAGTGCACAGCAGGCTGCAGTGTTGAGCCAGATGGCCCAGGTGTATTGCTTTCATGAAATTTACAACACAGGGGTATTTACACCTGTCACAGCTGTCACTCATTACAGATGGATCAGACAGTGTTCCCTGAGAGGTGAGCATGGATCTGTCACAATCTAGCTCTGCAGAAAAGCTGGTTTTCTTCCTGCTGCCTTGCAGGGTTGGGCAGGTACCTTCCTGCCTTCCCAGGAAGCAGCTGCTCTAACCAAGGAGGAAAGCCTTATTTTGCACTCCCACTCCCTAGTTCCTTGCCATTCTTGGGTACTTAGGGATTGGGGGAAGGGTGTGTTCTTCCTCTAAGAGATTGCTGGGCTGGTAAGAAAATAACCCAGGGGTTGGAAGGCAGGGCACAGTGCTGGGGCTGGTCAGGGATTGGAGCGAGACACTGGAGTTTCAGTCTTGCTGCTGGTTAGCACCTTCTGCGAATCACTTAACCTCTCCAAATGCCAGCTTCCTTTTTGTGATAAGAAAAAATAATAAAAGTTTTGAAAAGAATAATATCCAAGAAACCTACCAGCACTACATACCTCTGACTTTTATAGCAGAAGTCACCTTAAATTACTAAGTTAAGGTACCAGAAATAACAACAATAACAACAACAACAACAACAACAAGAAAAAGGAAGCAAGTCTCAGTGACCCATTGAACACTTGGCTTTGCCTCATATTTATTTCCAAAGCCATCATTGTGGTTGCAATTTATCAACAACTTTTGGTTTTAAATTGGAATTGAGGGACATCCAAATTAATGACAATTCCTTTTTTTCTTATTAAGGTTTTTATTTTAATTTCAGAATAGTTAACATACAGGGTTGTATTAGTTTCACGTATACAAAGTAGTGATTCAACATTCGGTACATTGCTCAGTGATAATCATGATAAATGTACTCTTTAATCCCCATCACTCATCCTCCCACCTGCCTCCCCCCAGTAAGCATCAGTTTGTTCTCTATAGTTCAGAGTCTGTTTCTTGGTTTGTCTCTCTCTCTCTTTTTCCTTTGTTCATTTGTTTTGTTTCTTAAATTCCACATATTAGTGAAATCGTGTGGTATTTGTCTTTCTTTGGCTTATTTTGCTTAGCATAATATTCTCTAGCTCCATCCAAGTTGTTGCCAGTGGCAAGATTCCCTTCTGTTATGACTGAATAATATATATACCACATCTTCTTCTTTGTCTATTCATCGATCAATGGACACTTGGGCTGCTTGGATATATCCTTTTGAATTAATACTTTTGTATCATTTGGGTAACTACCCAGTAGTGTGATTACCGGATCATAGGACAGTTCTATTTTAAAATTTTTGAGGAACTTCCATACTGTTTTCTACAGTGGTTGTATCTGTTTGCATTCCCACCAACAGTGTAAGAGGGTTCCTTTTTCACTACATCCTCTCCAACACATGTTGTTTCTTGTGTTTTTGATTTTAACCATTCTGACAGGTGTGAGGTGATACCTCATTGTGGTTATGATTTGCATTTCCTTGGTGATAAGTGGTGATGAGCATCTTTTCATGTGTCTGTTGGCCATCTGTGTATCTTCTTAGGAGAAATGTCTGTGGTCTTCTGCCCATTTTTTAATGGGATTATTTGTTTTTTGAGTGTTGAGTTGTATCAGTTCTTTGTATATTTTGGATACTAACCCTTTATGGAATCTGTCGTTTGCAAATATCTTCTCCCATTCAGTAGGTTATCTTTTAGTTGTATCGATTGTTTCCTTTGCTGTGCAGAAGTTTTTATATTGATGTAATCTCAATAGTTTATTTTTGCTTTTATTTCCCTTACCCCAGGGGATATATCTAGAAAAATGTTACTAGGGCCAATGTCAGAGAGATTATGAGCTGTGCTCTCCCTCTAAGATTTTTATGGTTTTAGGTCTCACATTTAAGTCTTTAATCCATTTTGAATTTGTTTTTGTGTATGGTGTAAGAAAGTGATCCAGTTTCATTTATTTGCATGTAGCTGTCCAATTTTTCCAATGCCATTGGTTGAAGAGACTGTTTTTTTCCCATTGCCTACTCTTGCTACTTTTGTTGAAGATTAATTCACCATATAATCATAGGTTTATTTCTGGGCTTTCTATCCTGTTCTATTGATCTATGTGTCTATTTTTTGTCCCAGTGCCATACTGTTTTGATTATTACTAATGACAATTCTTTTTTTTTTTTTAAGATTTTTTATTTATGGGGGGGAGGGCAGAGGAAGAGGGTGAGGGAGTGAATCTCAAGCAGACTCCATGCTGAGTGGGAAGCTCGAAACAGGGCTCAATCGCATGACCCTGAGGTCATGACTTGAGCTGAATTAAGAGTTGGATGTTTAACCACCTGAGCCACCCAGGCACCCCTACTAATGACAATTCCTAAAAGGAGCAGAAATCCTTTTGTCCATGAGTGTGAGGCAAAATGTCCACATGCAGACAAGAAATAAGTAATTGGTAGTAGCGTACATGTTCAGAAAAATATTATAAGATTGCTTTATTAGGAGTTTGTTGGAGTTAACAAAAGGGAAAAACATTTATTAATTTGAAAAAGAATAAACTTATTTTATTTCTAATTTCTAATCACTAATGTCTTATTTCAGAAGAGGACATGTTATGGAAATATATTCTAAAAACCCAATGTTCCCTAGAATTCTTGGCCAATCATAAAGATTTGGAAAAATCCAAGTAAATTATCCACCTGAGTGTGTGTGTGTGTGTGTGTGTATGTTATTGCAGATTTTGACCACAGGAGGGGAGCTAGTTCTAATAATCAATTGGGATGTTATTTAATATTATTAAATATTAATATTATATATATTTTTAATTTTTAAATTGTTTTATTATGTTATGTTAATCACCATACATTACATCATTAGTTTTTGATGTAGCGTTCCATGATTCATTGTTTGCGTATAACACCCAGTGCTCCATTCAGTACATGCCCTCTTTAATACTCATCACCATCTTCCCACCCCCTTCCCCTCTAGAACCCTCAGTTTGTTTCTCAGAGTCCATACTCTCTCATAGTTATCACTTTAAGAAAGAGGGTGAAGGTAGATCTCAATCTTAATCATCAGAGGAATATGGACTCACTCTTCATAGGAGTTGAACTTCTAGTGGTTTGTGGTATGAAGGCTTTCTGACTTCATGAGTAGTAGGGGGCAAGGTTCATAAAAATGAAAAGAATCCATAAAACTTGTGGTTATTGGTACATAGGTGAAATGGCATCCTCCAGTGCTTTTTAGCCCCTGACTTCCCTCATGTCCAGTAGTGCTGGGACATGATGACAACTGACTACAGTCCACCAAACGGGGGGCTGTAGTCTCATTTTGGAAACCATTCGGAGGCTTGGCCATGAGGCTGTCATAACTTCAACCCTGCCCTGAAAGCATGCTGAAATATCACAGATTTCTTTTGGGTCTTTTACTCCTTCATTAGAGATACATTATAACTTAGAAGATCTCATAAAAGGCTCCTTAGTTGATCCCAGAGTCACTTTTCATCCAGTGCAATGCTAGAAACACGTTAGGAGAGCAATCTATCCTCATCTCATGCCTGCTTTCTTTTTCATTTTCATAAAATGATAATGATAATTTCATAAAATAAAATGAATGACATAATATACATTTGGTATATTTGATTTTTGTATCCTTAGATTTTCTATAAAATAAGGTATACACTATTATGATCAGTAGAGGAATAAGTTAAACAGGACATTTGGTCAATGATGATTGTTGTGGATTGATGTGTGATTCCCATGAGTAAGTATATTCATGGCATATTTCCATACCTTCAAAGCATTTTTTATTTTATCAGAAATCTTACAGTCAATAAATCTCAAAATAAATTGAGGTAATTCTCATAACAGACCTTTCTTGAGGACACTTGGAAATCTT
Organism: Mirounga leonina; assembly: GCF_011800145.1. Classification (NCBI taxonomy): domain Eukaryota; kingdom Metazoa; phylum Chordata; class Mammalia; order Carnivora; family Phocidae; genus Mirounga; species Mirounga leonina. The sequence goes on from NW_023270642.1 coordinate 3,236,687, forward strand.
TTAAGGGTTTTTTTAAAGCTGGTATTTGATGACTTTGGAGATGAGTTTAAATAAATCTAATCTAAATTCATAGAAGCAGACAACTTCTGTTTTTCACTAAGCACTAGATTAGCTTGAGACCTTCCTTTGTGAGGATAGTCTATGGTAGAGGTAGCTCTTCTACTTTCCATATTTTCCAATGGAGTTTGATTAATTAATGACATGATTTAACAATCTAGAGACAATTGTTGGTTACGGGGAGACTTTCATGGGTTGGGAACCAGCCTCTTTCACATGGGCCTAGCAGCTGTTACATGTTATATCCCAGAACATGAAGCTGCATTCTCAATTGGCACAGATTTTGTTTATCATGGTAACCGTGTACTACTCTGACTGATTTTGATAGACTCACTGATTTTGGTTTGGTCTATGTGCTCTTTCACATGGGTGATTACTTGGTTATGTTTAGATTTATTTTTTCATTTTTGATAAACAATTTATTATTTTAGTTACTAAATGAAATTCACACACAACTGTATATAATTATTAATCTTCTTTATTGTTGAAAGTTCTTCAGGAAAAACTAAATTTGATGTCATAAATATGAAACTGTTAGGACCCTAACACCTTTTCCTTCATTTAAATCAGGATTTCTCAACATTGGCACTGTTGATATTTTTGGCTGGATAATTGTGAAGGGCTGTCCTGTGCATTATGGGATATTTACTAGCATTCTTGGCTCCTATCCACTTGTAGCACACTCCTTTCCTCAGTTGTAACAACCAAAAATATTTCTAGGCATTTCCAAATGGCCCCTGGGGGACAAAATCACCCCCTATTGAGGAATACTGATTTAAACAATTGTGTTTATAGTGCCATCTGATAACGTGCAGTTTCTTAGAAATTCAGTTCTCAAATTATAACAGTACAGTCTTTGGAATGCTTAGAGACATTTTAATAACATGCATAACTTTATCATCAGTACTATCATGAAAGTAAGATGTTACTTTTAAATATGTATTCAGATTTTGTCATTGAAACTTAGCACTCTACTGCTCTAAAACCTTAAAAATTAAATGTTCTTCAGTCAAGAAAATTAAGGCTCATTATGTCAGATCACTGGGCCTTTTAAGTCTTTTTCTTTCTTCACTTTAAATATTATTTATTAATACTGTTAAAGTGAATTTAACAGCCTTTCCCATCCCTTCAATTTACTACTTCAAATCCATGAAGACAGTCTAATTTATTAGAATTATCTTCAACATAAGCACAAATGACTCTTGTTAAGAATTGGAGACACTCTCTTATGAAGGACATGTAAGAGCTTTAGGCAAACAACTTTGGGAAAATCCTGTAATTGCTCAAAAGTCTTTCTAAATCTTGACTATATTTCAAAGAGTTCAGGTTACCAGGCAATGAACTTTGGGTTCATTGATTGGCACTCTGAATTTTAGGATGTTCTACTTAGGACAAATTTCCAATAAACCCCTACTATTGGCCTATTTACTAATTTTCAAAAAGGCATTTATGAGATGGTCGACTTCCAATGTGATGGTCTGTTCCTTCTACTCCTATCAGGTTCTAGGCCCTCTGTTTCCTCTAGATTTTATCTTCTTTAATATCTTCTTACCTTTTCACAGAATGATTTCTCTCCTTGGGTTGCCTTCTCCCACTACTCATATTTCAAAGCATGGTTTCCTACCTTCCCTGTGAAATCATCCTGAATGTCTTCAATGTCATTCTCTTCTTCCCCTGACTGCCTATAGCCCTGAGTTCCACCCACCCCATATAATTTCCTCTATTCTATTTTATCTCTGTAAAATTCTCTTACCCAGCAGGCTGGACATTCCTGGAGGGAACTTCATCTTTTTCAATTCTGATAGCTCTGGCACTTTATAGAGACTCCCTATATAGGACTGTCCTGTTGGTATGCACACAACTGTCTTAAACTCCTCACTGGTTTTCTTCATCTACTATATAGGGCAGAGTAAGGTCCTTATATTGATTCATTTCTTTGCTTCTGAAGGAAACTCTTCATATTGGGCTAAATAACTGGCAATCCTTATTGTTTCATAATGGTTAAAATAGCTAGCAATCCTTATTGTTTCTGTTTGATTAAAATTGAAGCAAACTTTCTCTCTCTTTCCTTCCTGGAGTCTATCGTTCTGTAGAAGAGATGCTGTGGAGAAATTCCAAAGTGATCGTTAGCACTGCTAACACAGATTAGTCTGAACCAGACCGTCACATTCTGTTAGTCACAGTAATGAAAAGAGAAGGGCTTTGATATTCTTGCTGCAACATAGTGAGGATGGGACCTGACAGAAGCTTGCACACAGATGATTGTTTAATCCTTTTTGTAACTTAGTAGAGACAATCTGTCTTTTTTCTTATTCTTATTGTCTTCTTTTTTGAAGATAATTGGAGAGAACAGATCTGGAAGAAAATCTAGGCCAAAAAAAATTAAACTAACTTAAAAATAAAATCTACGCAATTGACCTTAGCCTTAAAGAAGTTCATTCAAAGAGAGGAATATTAAAACACAGGCAAGAAATGCAGATGTCTGTGTTCATGGAATATGGAATTATAGCTGCTGACCCACAGTCTAAAGGAGAGACTGACAAGCAAATACATACCTGAGTTGTTTTCTCAAAGGCTTTAATTTTCTGGCTTTGCTGAAATTTCATGTCCTTGGTAGCTTTGGCTGCTGGATTGTAGGAGAGGAAGAAACTCTGTGGATGTTGGAGAGTTGGGTAAAAACTGGCAACTAAGTGGCTTGTGGGCTCAAGGCTTCTCCTTTTTTCTTTCTTCCCTAAAGGCAGTCCTGGAAAAAGAATGTGCTTTGACTAGGGAAACCTAGGTCAAGTCTTACCTTCTCCTTAGAGTTTCAAAGAGACCTACTCCCACCCTGGCCTTACCTTAAAGCCAGTGTAGACCTCGTTACTGTAAGTCTCTGCATTAGAAATGGAGCTGTCACAGCACTAGAGAATGGCTATTTTCTTAATATTCCAACTCAAAGCACAAAGTGCTGGTATTTCCTCAAGGTGTGTGCATACCGATGAGTGGGATGATTGAGATTAATGATCTAATTCTATCTTAAATTTCAGAGGTTGGTTAAGCATCGGGAATTTGGGGGTACATTATGACTCATACTAATATCGTGGGCCAAATCATTTTGGATGAAAATACAATTATCTTTTCTGTTTTATTTTTTCTCATACTTTAGTTCTTTCTTCATCACATCATTCAGCTGAATTGAGCCATTGATGACGTTACACCTTACATTCATTCTCCTTTGAGAATAGACTGAAACGAGCATAAGTTATGGGGAAAAAAATGGACTCACTCTTCACTGTGTACCCAACTTCCATTCTGTCCATGTGGGAGCCCTTCTTTACACAACAGTGTAATTCTGGGGAATGCAGTTCCCCAATAGTAGCAACTGAAATACAAATAAGTTCAAACCAATTAAATAAAATTTATGGAGAGTCTACAAAAAGTAATTTAGGGGAAGGTCTGAAGGTATATAGTTTACCACTGAGAAGAATCATGCCTCTCCATAATTTCTTCCATGGCATGGACAGGCTGTCAGGTTGAGCCCACTCAGTTTGGAATAGCGTCATTCTTCCCTAGGTCTTTTGTCATTTCCTACATTTTGGGTCTTAAGATTAAGTCACTCTGGACACATGAGAGGTCTTCTGGATTGCCTGGCTTGGAGTAAAAGTTGATTACACAAGTCAACTAAAGTCTAAGATTTATTCCCTGAGTGCTCTTAGAGCATGCTATGCCTCCTTTACTTTGGTTCACACCATAGTTTATTCCAATTGCCTACTCAATTGTTTCTTTTCCTCACTGGACAGTAAGCTCAATGAGGTACAAACTCAACCCTGCTCACATTTAGCTTCTAGACTATTTTTGACACTGAAAACTTGCTCAATAAAATTTATAAAATGAATATGTATCACAAGTTTGAATCCAAACTTCCTTGTTTCTTCCAAAGAAGGTGTTAAGGAACTGTGTCTAGATTTGCACAAGAGCTGAGGGTGTTCTGCTGTCAGGATACTTCCCTAGGTGCCATAATCATGCTGGGAGCTGCCCTTAAGCTGAACTGATTGTCATTGTTGTCTTTTGGTAGGCATGCTTAAGCAGATATGCTCCAATCTCCCAGAAGCACACTGATACCTATGTTGGGAGGTTGGGAGGTGTGACTGCATTGGAGACTGAGTGGTCTCCAGGAGGCTGAAGTATGGGGTCTTCATACCACCAATAGATCTTTCCTTCATTTCTCTCTTCTGAGCAGGCTACAGACTGAGATCAGAGATGCAACCCAGCTGTACTGTGTCCCCTTCGCCTAATTATGTTGCATATCTATGACTCTTCCCTTCAAAAATTAACTTCCAAGACTTAAAGCACCGAAGAACCATCCCAATGGAAGCCCATGCTAAGATGTGGGTATGTTTAGAAATTGCAAGTAATAGTGGCTCTGTTTGAAGCATTTCAAATGTAAACTGGGATTCAAATGCACAGGGCTCACTGACTTGAAGGACTTGCTCCCCTCCCCCACCCCAAATGGAGGCAGATTATTAGAGGCAATACTTTGCCTTAAAGAAAGAGTGACTGTTGTTCAGTGTATTTCTATTAAGCACATAGTACACATTCACACACACACACACACACACACTCTAAGCAAGTCCTGAATACTGTCTCTCAACTCTTTGATTCAATGATTGTTATTAAGCAGTAAACCCATACCAACTGTACAGTCATTGTGTTTCTAAAAAACATAAATGTCACTTTTTTGGTCTTTAAAATTATTAAGCAGAGAGAAAGATAGCAATTTCCAGTGTTTGCTTGGATGGTAAGATGCAGGAGAATTAGCATTACTCTTGAGAGCTGCCATTGGTTAGCTGGAGGGAAAAAGGATATCAATTATACATAATCTAAGAAGCCTCTGCATAATAATCAGGCCCAGTAGGGGCTTTGGGGCAGCTTCGTTATTCTCTTGTAAACACAAGAGCCCAGATAGACATGTCAGTCAGGAGTAGAGGCAGCAATTCTTCCTTTTTAACACCTTCACATTCTATTGCTTCAATATGCAAACAAGGCTGTTTAGCTGAGGGTAGAGCCAGTGCTAATGAGCTCCCTGCACTAACCCTGAAGTAAAAAGGTTCTGTTTCACAGCTGCTCAGAGACAGCTCCTCTGGGCATGCTCAGGTATTGGAAAATAATGCCTTTTAAACAGAGAAATGCCAATCAGGATTTTGTGCATACTTTCCCTTTTCTCTATGTGCTAATGCAATTACCTCATAACTTGTGAACTTCCAATGCATTTGTCTGGTGTTTTCTCTCTAAATGATATATTTGGAATGTGGATGTGGAAAGAAAATGCTTGCAAATGCAGTAACTGTAAAAATAAGCACTCTCTTTAATTCCTAGAGGATGCTACTTTGAAGCTAATGCTCATGTTTCTGCCTTAAAAGTGGACTGTTCTTTTATCTGCTTTATAAAAATATATTATTCTTCCTCTTTTTTCCTGGGTCACTTTAATGACCCAAATGGACAATGCAGATCAGGACAGGCTTCTCAAGCTGGAGGGTTTGTGCCCCAGCCTGTGTGATTTGGGAGCCATCGTGGGTCCTGGGCTCTGGGCATCACTGCAGCTAGGCGACTCCATAATTGGCTGAGCAAAGACACACAGGGCCGAGGAGAGGGGGCAGGGAGGGAGGGGGATTTCACTTATCAGTTGACAGTTTCAAATCAAGATACAATACATGATGGCTTTTCAATATCCAATTATTCTCATGAATAAAGAAATCTTGCACAGATATATTCGTCCAATCCCCACTGGGTTAATTTACCATCTACAGAAACCACTCAGCTTTGCTGGCTAAATAGCATAGTATGTGATTTCTTGTGTAATTATAGGACATTCTTCTTCTCACCATTAATTCAGTCTCAGGGCCATGCCTTCTAGGTGCCTGACACAGCAGACAGGGCCTGTCCATTGTGCCTGATAAATGATGTAAAGTACAAGCACGAATATCCTCAACTCTTAACCAGTGTTTTAATTCTTTCCCCATAAAAAGAGGTGCTGTATTTCCCATCCCTTAGTTAACCAATCAGTGGGCAGGTTCCTAACCACTGTCTCCATTTATGACAGTACAGCCAGGTACTACACAGTCGGCAAGAAAGCCTTTCTACTGGAATATTTCAGTATTTAAATTATTTATTACATTAGCTTTATGACATATCACAACCTATTTGAGACAGGTAGAGTGAACTCCCTTCTGCCACAAGGAGGCTCATTAAATGGCCATCATGGCTGGTCAGACTTAATTGCTTTACACCGTGTACTTCTCTGTCATGATTCAAATTCCTACCAAGGCAACTGACCCCAATTCTCACGGTGATTTGATTCACCTCTAACTTGGAAAATGAGAGCAGGCTAAGAGTTTGCTTGCACATTTTAGCATCTGGTTAAAAATGTGCAAGCTGGTGAGTTGCTGTAGGAAAGAAATCATTGGCAATTGCACGTGAAAGCAGTTAATTAAAACTTATAATCAATTGTTTATTTTTGTTAATTCATTTAAATTATCATAAAATTGTTCAAATTACTTTGAAGGAGACATGTTTATAAAGCTGAGCTAGGTTATAATCATTTAGAAACTCACTGTTTATGATTAGAGCATAATGTGAAGAACAGATTAACAATGCTATTGTATTCAAACTCAAATGCCAAGTCCTTGGTTATGATTGCTTGTACATCTAATGTTTTAAGGCCATGCCATTGGTTCTGAGCAAGAATTTTAGATTTCTGACTTTTGTGCTATTATGGTATAATTTGTCTTCTGCTTTCTTATGAGACAGAGTATAGCATATGGATTAGAGCACAGACTTTTGAGATAGAGTCCTTTTGAATTCTGTTTCTGGACTATACTGGTTGTGTGACTGTGGTGAGGTTACTCAACCACTCTGTATGTTAGTTTCCTAATCTGTAAAATAGGTATAATAAAAGTACCTACCTCATAGAGTTCTTAAAAGATAAAATGAGTACGTATATATAAAAGTCTTAGAATTCAATTCACATTAGTTATTATTGTTATTATTATTGCTCATTATTTTGGTGCTTTGCCTTATAACCATTTATATGGTAAACATCTAGATCTGTCTTCACACAAAGTTATTACCATATAGTAGTCTGGACTTCAATTTGTTAACCAGATGCCAAGTCAGCAGTGGGGTAATTGTCCCTTTGACAATTTACCCAATCTCTTTAATCATCAGTATTTAGACATCTGCACTATACTAAAGTCTGTACCACGGTGAAGCATCTGCTGATGGATTCATCATTTGCTTTACAATAAGCTGTTTGATGGCTAAATGAACTCCAAACTATTCTTGTGTAGTTCATATTTATATCATTCATATATCCCTTTTACTGTTAGATATTCCCCATAATGCACTACTGATGCCATTAAACAAAGAATAAATGGTGCTTTTTCCAATGGCTTAATTCTCCCTTGTATTATAAAGTGAATTTATCTTTTGATCATATGTTGTTATTGACAGAGAGTCTCAGCAGAATAGTAATTATAACAACATGAAAATATACTTAGATCTGAAGGAAACAAGACAGTGCAATCTGAATGAGTTGTGGCATTACTTTCCATTTTTGCCATGTCCTGGATATGAGTAGGAGGAACAGATGAATCTTGAGAAAGCTGGTATAAGTTGTTATTAAAAAATTCTTCTCATTTTTCATTTAGCTTCCATTTGCTCTATAATTTGAGGGGTTGTTATGCTCAGAGTGAATGTAGCATGTTGAACAACACTTTTCCATAAAGGGGAATCTCTGACAGCCTTATAATTAACTGGATGAAAAAGTAGAGGTGTGTTGAGATTAACATACTTTATTTCAAGTATCAAAGGGAGGGAGGGAGGGGAAAAGAGGGGAAACATTTATGTTTTGCATTTTGATTAGCTCAGGGAGCTCCTCTTTAACTGGAGGATGGATATAACAGGAGGGTTGAAGAACTTAAGAGTATAAATGACTATAAGAAATCTTCAAAAATAAGACAGTTATGTTGAGTAATTTGGGGATCTTTTTTCTAGCATCTGGAAAAAAATAATCATATATGAAATTCTACAAGTTGATTCCTTTGATTTTTTTTCCACTCTCAGATTTGGCCACAAATCTGGTGGGTAAAGGGACAGAGGTTATCTTCCAGTATGATTACAGTCAGGGCTTACTTCATGGATGTGCAACCTGTATGATTGCATCCTATAAGACTTAGGAGGTTCCCACATTTGGTTGAAGCTCTAAATCACTGTCTTAAAATTCTTAATACTATTTAAAAAAGGGGCTCCACATTCATTTTATACTGGGCTCCACAAGTTATGTAGCTAGATTAGGTTGCAAGCAGTATTTGGACATATTGACTTTATTTATTGCACACTTTTTTTTCTAAGATAGCTAGGATGAATGCTTGCATAAGAGAAATGTTATTTTTCAAAATATTTCATGATTTATATTCTCTTATGTTTAAGGCAATTTCTCTTTTTGCACCTTTTCTTCCATTAAGGATGAGCCATGAGTCAGGGATTGGGATAGAGTTATGAAACAAGTGAAGAGAACTAAAGGAGAATCCTATCACTTCAGTGTGTGGAGGACAGTGGAAAGAATAGAAGTGGTGGTGCTTTTAGAAGTATCACAGGGGCATGAAGGACCTCTGGAAAACCAGATGAGCAGCCTGCTCCCTGGACATGGCCTGGCGAAGGTTGACAATATCTAAGAACAACTCAGACTTTGAGTCAGAACTCATCTAACCTAGTGTGGGGCTGATGAGTGACTATGGCAGCAGGAGGAGGCCAGAACAGTTTGATCCTGGGGCAGCACTGGTGGCTCCCCCTGCATGTACATGATATACAGAGGATTCAGACAGGATTTGTGTGCCTTACTGAGGGGTTGCTGAGCCACTGAGGGGGTCACTGGATGGTGGAGGCTAGAGGTCAGAATGAAGAGGCTGTAATATATGTGAGGGACTCTGAGATTGGAGGGTGAGAGTTGGGACAGTGTTGTCATAGGAGCCAGAATGTCACTCTGCAAGGACAAATGACAGTGGCCACATGCCTCAAGGTTATATATCAGGAACAAGACCAGAGAAGGCACTCTCAGCAAAGGGCACCAAGGATCCTGTGGACACACATGGATTCCATACCATTTTCTCCCCCATGATGTTGAGGACCATGTGAGCTCAACATTTAAAAAGTTAACTTGACAAAGAGATTAGTTACCACAAGGAGTTCTTTGCATATTGAATCATTCTGAGTATGTAAGATTATCTATGTAGATCTACCTGCTCTCCTATCTGCTCCCCTCTTTAACAAGGAGGCTTAAGTGGAAGATTAGATCTGTTATAGAAAAAAAAAAGAAGAAGAAAAAAAAAAGAAAAGGAAGGAAGGAAGGAAAGGAAGGAAGGAAGCTACATTCTCTTTGTATACTTTGTGAGAAAATGTGCAACCCTGAGGTATTTTAGTTAATGATAAAATAATGAATTATGGTCTCTACTATGTGTGTCCAGTAAACCTTTAATAATGTGTTACATTATTTCATTTCCCTTTTTTCTCTCTCTCCTCTTTCTTCCCTTTCCTTCCTTCTCTGACATCCCAAGTTCTAGAAATTACTCTGGATACAAGTAGGAAACCGATGACCTTCATTTATTGGTCATTTTAAAGGGAATTGTTTGGACTTTAGTAGGGGAAAGATTTACATATGTGAGTTTTTTGGTTTCTTCCAATTATATGCTCAGTTATGACTGCAGTGTTTTCCCCTGTACACCTGGGGCAATATATGTATGATATTACACAAGACCGCTGGTTCTCAACTGTGCTGCACATTAGAATCACCTGGAGAGCTCTTAAAAGTACAAATGTCCAGGACTTGTTCCATTTCAATTAAATCAGAACCTGGGGTCAGGGGGGCGGGGAGGTGGTGGTGCAGGGGCAGGCACAAGCATCAGGAGTGTTTTAAACTTCCCAAGAGAGCCCAATAAGCAACCAAGACTGAGAACCAGAGTTCAAGATAGCAGTGCTTTCCAAACTCACTTGATTATAGGAATTACCCATGGTCCTTTTTAACTACACAAATTTCCCATCCTCTTCCATAGAAATTTGGATTCAGCAAGTCTAGCTTTGGGCCTAAGATTGTATATTTTGAACACAGAGAAGAAACTGGAAAAAGAGGTTGTTTATCTAGAATGGATGAGAGAGATTTGGGGAGGTTGGTTAAAATTTCTGGAGGGTTTTTTGTTGTTGTTGTTGTTTGAGATGGACTAAATAATTAAGGTTGTGAAGAAAGAATTGTAATAAATGTGGTAGTGAGTTATACATTTGAATTCTCTTTTTACATTCTAAGAAAAAGACAGTGAAGAATTGTAGTTACTCTACAATTTGTTCTGGAGGCAAAGAAATGTTTTGCTGAGTTAGACATCCATGTTTTACTGAGTTAGACATCTCTCCAAAATTGGACTACATGGGTCTCTATGTTCACTTAGGGTTATAAGAAAAATGGAGTCAAATTTATCATAGGATAAAGGATATAATGAAGAAGTTAGGGGCTTGAGGAACACCAGGAAAGTTTGAAGCAGCTTCTGAGGAAAATGGGGTAGGATCTCATCAGAGACATAGAATAAGTTTGCTCAGTTGTGTGAAATAATGGGTGAGATGAGATAGCATCAGTTTCTAAAAGTCCCTATATGATTGATTTTGTGATTTTCTCCAGCATTACTTAGCCACTGAGCTGTTGGAATGGAAGGAGGAGAAAGCTAGATTAATAGATGGAATTTTTCAGGAGGGCAATGTAGAGCATGTAGGCAAGAGAATCGAGTGTGCTGGAAAGATGATGATTATTTTGGGATGGTTGTTGCTTTACTATTGCTACAATAATGCTATATAACAAATACCCATGATCCCCAACTACCTGCATCAGTAAGCTTTATTGCTCACGTGTCTGGGATGTGGGTAGGTAATACTACTGTTGGCCTTATCTGGGCTCCTTCACATGTCTGGGATTTGCTGGCTGCCTGCTGACCCTGGTGTCCTCAGCTGGAATGACATAACCAAAGTATAAGAGCAAAACAAAGTTATACTTCAGAGTGTGGGCACAGTGCAGGTGAAGAATGGGTGCCATTTTTGCAGTCTACCATAATAGCTGTCAAGGAATTCTTCATGTCCTTTGAAATCACACTTACAAGGGAATAAATATTTTGCAAATGTAGGACCAAATATGTGAAAAAAAATCACTCATATCTTTTTTCTTTAAAATGCTTGATATTATCTAATCAAAACTAATTTAATAACCGTAAATGACTCTGAGGAACTAGACCAAGAAATACTAATTTTTCATTGTTCCTTTTTTTGGTGCATATATATTTTACTGATCTCAGTAAGAATTCATTAAGCATTTTCAAGATATAAAATGTGAAGGTTAAAATTAAATTCTGCCTCTATAAAATCATTCCTGGTATTAAGCTTCCTTCAGGACATTCATTTTTTTAAAATGTGTTAAGGCATGCAAAAGAACTTTGTACTTTGTCTTCACCATAAAAGTGCCTGCAGTGAACTTTTTCTCGACTCAAGCTAAATTGTTAATTAGTTCAAGGTACACTTGAGATGTGATCTTGGAATATTCTGTTAGCAAATGTTTATTAAAATAGTAGTCATTGGTCTTGCTTAGATTTATTGGAGGTTACAGTAATTTGAATATGCCATAAAGACCAGTATTGAAACATTTGATGATGGTTGAAGCATTTGGCTAAAACCAAAAAACACCAACTCCTCTTTTATAAGGTGCTGTCTCATCTTACGACACATTCTTTTCCACCTCCATATGCACATTTAATTTCTCTACAATCAGCACTTTTCTGGGGATCCTATTATGTATGCTCTCATAGCATCTTATCCTTTTCTGTTATAGAAATTGCTTGTAATGTTTAGTGTGGTGATTTGACTAGTTTTCTCCCCCTGCTGTGTTGTGAGATTCATATGGGTAGGGCTCTGTGGGTTTTGCTCTCTGTGGGCATCTCAACAGCTAGCACGGAGTAGGTACTCAGTGACTACTGTTGCATGAACAAGTGAATGAGGGGTCCTTTGCAAGGACCAAGTAGGTAACTACCTGTCTTGAGTGATTTGAAGCATTGTGTGGTATATATTGTTGCCTCTGGTCAGATCCCCACAAAGATTTCCCTAATATTAAACTCTGGGACCATTTGAAAAAAGACTAGCTGCTCACAAATCCTGAAAGAAACGTGAAACTTTTCTTCAGACCCCAGGTGCTCAGCTTACTTTTCTTTGCTATACCTCCTTTTGCTTTGCCAAAATGGAAACTGGAAACCCCACTGAATTCTTGCTCTTAGGTCTTATATCTCTGGGTAGATCTTAACAAATCTCCCCCTCCTTCAGTTTTAGTTCTGGAGAGCCAATTGGAATAGAACAGCAGTAATTTGCATCTCTAAGGTTCTGTAACCTGGGTGCATGCCATTTTTTGAGACCCTGGCCTCAAGGGTGCAAAAGCTCCCCTGCAGGCCTCTCTGAATCCTTGCCAATCTTCAGGCTGGGTAGTTCTGCTTGCCTGGGCCCTAGGGACCTCATGTGATCAACAGTGCCTGGGATCAGTGATAAAACACAAAGCACCAGGGCTGTTACTTTGTTTTATTTTACCCTTCTTTTGCAAAAGGAAGAAAAACCATTTCCCCATGTGTTTTATCAAAACAGTATACATATATATTTTTTAGTTGACATATTTAAAAGAAGAGAAGAGAATCACCTCTTCCCCATAGCCTCTTAGCTTGTAGAGAGAGCCTTTTTTAATATCCATGCTTTTAAAGATATGGGGAAACCTATAGCTACATCGACAGTTTTTTCAGTTCTCAGAGATTTCTTTGCTAATCTGCCTCTAGCACTGGCCTAAGCCTTCATGGAACCCTGAGTGAACATTACCCAAAGCCTCAGGAGAGTCTCTGGCTAGATCTGCATTCATACAACTGTTGGTATTCTGCCTCCTTTTAAGTCGTAAATCAGCCATTGACAGATTTGCAACATAAAGTCATGAGTAACTCTCCCAGGTATTCAAGCCTGGAAATAAGTAGAAATAAACAAAAGATAGTAGCTTTTGAGGCAAATGCACTATCTTTAAACTAAACTAGAGTCCATTTGGGTGAGTATTTTTCTTGGGACTTCATTAATAATTTGGAGAAGACCAAATACTTTCAGATCTGCATGTTTTATTTTCTGACATTTATACACAGAGAATATACAAACAGGTGAGTCTGTTAAGGAGACTCCCCATGAATTGTAACTGAGCAAAGGAGATAGATTGGAAGGTGTGTATTCTTATTCCTCAACTTATTCTTAGTCAGATATCACTGCCTTCCATAATTAAATGCCCAGAGAGAAAGTTTATCTTCAAGGTGCACAGTTGGAGCAGGTAGTCTACAGGGGGTAGTGGGGTGAAGGAGAAACAACCTTAAATTATTACCATTTTTATTATTATTAGCTTCTTGTCATCTCCTTGTTTATGCCCGAACTATTTTATTTTTATTTTTTGGGGGGAGGAGGAGGTTAGTTAGTATTTAATTAAATCTGTCTTTTACGGTGATGCCAATAAGAGCATGTCAAAAGGCTTATCTATTAGGTAACTTGACTGAGATGACTTCAGTATGCTGAACTCCCTGTTTATTATTTCAATATCATACACCAATAATTATTAACTGATAAAATAGTTATAATGTATTTACTGTAACATTTGCTGGGCCTTGTAGGGAATATGTAAGTAAAAACAAACACAGTCCCCACCTTCAAGAAACTTCTAATTTAGGGAAGAAAAGGAATACATATATAAAAAGATAAGTTTACCAAGACAATTAGGACCATACGTGTGGTCCAGACAGTAAGTGTGGTTTAAAGGCAATGCATGGATCTTGCAGTTCTGCTGACTATTTTTCTATGCTGGTGATCACCGACAGGCTGTGGCCTGGAGCTTCTGTGAAAGTGCTAGTCATAAATATCAGATTCCTGTTTGTAGCAAAGCTGTGAAATTCTGCACTAGCAAAGTATTTCAAAGTTCCAAATGAAATCCCTTGAGGTACTGTGTGAAAAGGACCCATATTTGCTAAAGCTACTTGGAGTGAAATTCAATGTCTGGCAAAAGATCCCCTCTGGGTGAAGTATGGGAAGTGCTGTCCTATCTTTCCCCCTCTCTTTTATTCCCATTCCCTTTTTGTCTCACCCTTCCCTCATTTCCCCTGACCCTTTTGTTCATTTTAGTAGATTTCCTAGTCTAATTGGGATCCTCTACAAGAGAGGGTCAGTGAAGGCTGGAGGACAAAGGAGGGATGTTCTGAATAAGGCAGGACCTATTACAAAGGCAATTTATCCATAAGTGGAATTTTATGTCTAAAAAATACACCACCCTATTTCAAATTCACTGCAATTAAAACTCAACTATATTATCTAACTATATTAAACTAAGTATAATAATTCTTGGGATATAGTTTTGAGTGTTCACATTATAATTGCTAAATCATAAAATCAGTTAATTCACATTGGGTCGGTAGAGCATTAATATCTAATAGTGAAGTTCTACCATGGTGGGAATTCCACTCAGTTCTTCGTCTTCCAAGAAGAAAAACATTTCTATTAACCCCTGATGAATGAAATATATAGAGTTTCAAGGAATCAGATCCTCCTGGATGCTGAATTCATTTGTACAAGGGAATATAGGATTAAGATGATTGGATCATGCTTCTGTATGAGAGGAAGGGGGTGAATCCATAGTTAAAGGACAAGGCTGGATGATGGGCATGGGGGTAAATTCATTTTGTTTTTTGGATCTTGAAAAGAGCATGGTGGGATAGGAAGAAGGGACACAATGGATAGGTATATATCTGCAGGAAGGGTAGAACACCTTTTGGGTACATTTTTAATAGGAAATTACAAAAGTCAGAGTTAAATTTTAGAAATCTAGTCATGAGGCAAAATATGGGAAAGTGAAATATAAGATGTAATTCTTTTTTTTTTTATTCTTATGTTAATCCCCATACATTACATCATTAGTTTTAGATGAAGTGTTCCATGATTCATTGTTTGTGCATAACACCCAGTGCTCCATGCAGAATGTGCCCTTCTCAATACCCACCACCAGGCTAACCCATCCTCTCACCCCCCTCCCCTCTAGAACCCTGTTTGTTTTTCAGAGTCCATCGTCTCTCATGGTTCGTCTACCCCTCCGATTTCCCCCACTTCATTCTTCCCCTCCCGCTACCTTCTTCTTTTTTTTTTTCTTAACATATATTGCATTATTTGTTTCAGAGGTACAGATCTGAGATTCAACAGTCTTGCACAATTCACAGCGCTTACCAGAGCACAGACCCTCCCCAGTGTCTATCACCCAGTCACCCCATCCCTCCCACCCCACCCCCCACTCCAGCAACCCTCAGTTTGTTTCCTACAATTAAGAATTCTTCATATCAGTGAGATCATATGATACATGTCTTTCTCTGTTTGACTTATTTCACTCAACATAATACCCTCCAGTTCCATCCACGTCATTGCAAATGGCAAGATCTCATTCTTTTTGATGGCTGCATAATATTCCATTGTATATATATACTACTTCTTCTTTAGCCATTCATCTGTCGATGGACATCTTGGCTCTTTCCACAGTTTGGCTATTGTGGACATTGCTGCTATAAACATCAGGGTGCACGTACCCCTTCGGATCCCTACTTTTGTATCTTTGGGGTAAATACCCAGTAGTGCAATTGCTGGATCATATGGTAGCTCTATTTTCAACTTTTTGAGGAACCTCCATACAGTTTTCCAGAGTGGCTGCACCAGCTTGCATTCCCACCAACAGTGTAGGAGGGTTCCCCTTTCTCCGCATCCCCGCCAACATCTATCGTTTCCTGACTTGTTAATTTTAGCCATTCTGACTGGTGTGAGGTGGTATCTCATTGAGGTTTTGATTTGGATTTCCCTGATGCCGAGTGATATTGAGCACTTTTTCATGTGTCTGTTGGCCATTTGGATGTCTTCTTTGGAAAAATGTCTATTCATGTGTTCTGCCCATTTCTTGATTGGATTCTTTGTTCTTTGGGTGTTGAGTTTGATGAGTTCTTTATAGATTTTGGATACTAGCCCTTTCTCTGATATGTCATTTGCAAATATCTTCTCCCATTCTGTCGGTTGTCTTTTGGTTTTGTGGACTGTTTCCTTTGCTTTGCAAAAGCTTTTTATCTTGATGAAGTCCCAATAGTTCATTTTTGCCCTTGCTTCCCTTGCCTTTGGCGATGTTTCTAGGAAGAATTTGCTTCGGCTGAGGTCAAAGAGGTTGCTGCCTGTGTTCTCCTTTAGGATTTTGATAGACTCCTGTCTCACATTGAGGTCTTTCAACCATTTGGAGTCTATTTTTGTGTGTGGTGTAAGGAAATGGTCCAGTTTCATTCTTCTGCATGTGGCTGTCCAATTTTCCCAACACCATTTGTTGAAGAGACTGTCTTTGTTCCATTGGACATTCTTTCCTGCTTTGTCAAAGATGAGTTGACCATAGAGTTGAGGGTCCATTTCTGGGCTCTCTATTCTGTTCCATTGATCTATGTGTCTGTTTTTGTGCCAGTACCATGCTGTCTTGATGATGACAGCTTTGTAATAGAGCTGGAAGTCCAGAATTGTGATGCCGCCAGCCTTGCTTTTCTTTTCAACATTCCTCTGGCTATGCGGGGTCTTTTCTGGTTCCATACAAATTTTAGGATGATTTGTTCCATTTCTTTGAAAAAAGTGGATGGTATTTTGATGGGGATTGCATTGAATGTGTAGATTGCTCTAGGTAGCATTGACATCTTCACAATATTTGTTCTTCCAATCCATGAGCATGGAACGTTTTTCCATTTCTTTGTGTCTTCCTCAATTTCTTTCATGAGTATTTTATAGTTTTCTGAGTATAGATCCTTTGTCTCTTTGGTTAGATTTATTCCTAGGTATCTTATGGTTTTGGGTGCAATTGTAAATGGGATCGACTCCTTAATTTCTCTTTCTTCTGTCTTGTTGTTGGTGTATAGGAATGCCACTGACTTCTGTGCATTGATTTTATATCCTGCCACTT
>NW_023270642.1:3253830-3261076 GCF_011800145.1 Mirounga leonina
TAGGAATGCCTCCATTTCTTCCAGGTTATCTAATTTGCTGGCATAGAGTTGCTCATAATATGTTCTTATAATTGTTTGTATTTCTTTGCTGTTGGTTGTGATCTCTCCTCTTTCATTCATGATTTTGTTGATTTGGGTCATTTCTCTTCTCTTTTTGGTAAGTCTGGCCAGGGGTTTATCAATCTTGTTAATTCTTTCAAAGAACCAGCTCCTAGTTTCGTTGATCTGTTCTACTGTTCTTTTAGTTTCTATTTCATTGATTTCTGCTCTGATCTTTATTATTTCTCTTCTCCTGCTGGGTTTAGGCTTTATTTGCTGTTCTTTCTCCAGCTCCTTTAGGTGTAGGGTTAGGTTGTGTACTTGAGACCTTTTTTGTTTCTTGAGAAAGGCTTGTATTGCTATATACTTTCCTCTTAGGAATGCCTTTGCTGCATCCCAAAGATTTTGAATAGTTGTGTTTTCATTTTCATTGGTTTCCATGAATTTTTTTAAATTCTTCTTTAATTTCCTGGCTGACCCATTCATTCTTTAGTAGGATGCTCTTTAGCCTCCATGTATTTGAGTTCTTTCCGACTTTCCTCTTGTGATTGAGTTCTAGTTTCAAAGCATTGTGGTCGGAAAATAGGCAGGGAATGATCCCAATCTTTTGGTACCAGTTGAGACCTGATTTATGACCTAGGATGTGATCTATTCTGGAGAATGTTCCATGGGCACTAGAGAAGAATGTGTATTCCATTGCTTTGGGATGGAATGTTCTGAATATGTCTGTGAAGTCCATTTGGTCCAGTGTGTCATTTAAAGTCTTTATTTCCTTGTTGATCTTTTGCTTAGACGATCTGTCCATTTCAGTGAGGGGGGTGTTAAAGTCCCCCACTATTATTGTATTGTTGTCGATGTGTTTCTTTGCTTTTGTTATTAATTGCCTTATAAAATTGGCTGCTCCCATGTTAGGGGCATAGATATTTACAATTGTTAGATCTTCTTGTTGGATAGATCCTTTAAGTATGATATAGTGTCCTTCCTCATCTCTTATTACAGTCTTTGGTTTAAAATCTAATTTGTCTGATATAAGGATTGCCACCCCAGCTTTCTTTTGGTGTCCATTAGCATGGTAAATGGTTTTCCACCCCGTCACTTTCAATCTGGGGGTGTCTCTGGTTCTAAAATGAGTCTCTTGCAGACAGCATATCGATGGGTCTTGTTTTTTAATCCAGTCTGTTAGCCTGTGTCTTTTGATTGGGGCATTTAGCCCATTTACATTCAGGGTAACTATTGAAAGATAGGAATTTAGTGCCATTGTATTGCCTGTAAGGTGACTGTTACTGTATATTGTCTGTGTTCCTTTCTGGTCTATGTTGCTTTTAGGGTCTCTCTTTGCTTAGAGGACCCCTTTCAAGATTTCCTGTAGGGCTGGTTTTGTGTTTGCAAATTCCTTTCGTTTTTGTTTGTCCTGGAAGCTTTTTATCTCTCCTTCAATTTTCAATGACAGCCTAGATGGATATAGTATTCTTGGCTGCATATTTTTCTCATTTAGTGCTCTGAATATATCCTGCCAGTCCTTTCTGGCCTGCCAGGTCTCTGTGGATAGGTCTGTTGCCAATCTAATGTTTCTACCATTGTAGGTTACATATCTCTTCTCCTGAGCTGCTTTCAGGATTTTCTCTTTGTCTATGAGACTCATAAGTTTTACTATTAGATGTCGGGGTGTTGACCTATTTTTATTGATTTTGAGAGGGGTTGTCTGTGTCCTGGATTTTCATGCCTGTTTCCTTCCCCAAATTAGGGAAGTTCTCTGCTATAATTTGCTCCATTATACCTTCTGCCCCTCTCTCTCTTTCTTCTTCTTCTGGGATCCCAATTATTCTAATGTTGTTTCGTCTTATGGTATCGCTTATCTCTCGAATTCTGCCCTCGTGATCCAGTAGTTGTTTCTCTCTCTTTTTCTCAGCTTCTTTATTTTCCATCATTTGGTCTTCTATATCACTGATTCTCTCTTCTGCGTCATTTATTCTAGCAGTTAGCGCCCCCATTTTTGATTGCACCTCATTAATAGCCTTTTTGATTTCTACTTGGTTGGATTTTAGTTCTTTTACTTCTCCAGAAAGGGTTTCTCTAATAACTTCCATATTTTTTTCAAGCCCAGCTAGTATCTTTAAAGTGATGATTCTGAACCTTAGATCTGACATCGTACTAATGTCCATATTGAGTAGGTCCCTGGCAGTTGGTACTACCTCTTGTTCTTTTTGTTGAGGTGATTTTTTCCGTCATGTCATTTTGTGCAGAGGAGAATAGATTAATGAGAGAACAAAATGCTAGCAGAGTAACCACGTCCCCAGAAAATATACTCTAAACAAATCAGAAAAGACCTGAAGCTGTGGGAAAAGAAAGGGAAAGAGAGAAAAAAGAGAAAGAAAAAGATAAAGATAAAAACAAAAACAAACAAAACAAAATAACAACCACAACAAAAAAAACAGAATGTGATCAAATATGATCAGGCTGGTATATAGATCAGTGCCACACACTAGATTTGGGGTGTATTTTGGTCTTTTAGAAGAAAGTGCCTCCCAAAATTTTAAAGAAAGAAAAACTTATATATGTACAAAAATAAGGGTTGATATGATGAAGGGATGGAATATGACTGTAAAGATGGAAATTATAAAAAATTTTATAAAAGGAATTGATAAGAAGTTGTTTGAAAAAAGAAAGAAGAGGATTTAAAAAAAGAAAAAAGAAAAAAAAAGGGAGAGGATGTGATCAGGCAGGGGAGTAGAAAACACCATATACTAGAGATTTAGGGTATATTTTAATCTGTTAGAAGAAACTATCGCAAAATTTTATTTTATTTTATTTTATTTTATTTATTATTATTATTATTTTTAAAGATTTTACCTATTTATTCATGAGAGATAGAGAGAGAGAGAGGCAGAGGGAGAAGCAGGCTCCCGCGGAGCAGGGAGCCCGATGCGGAGCTCGATCCCAGGACCCTGAGATCATGACCTGAGCCGAAGGCAGACGCCCAACCGACTGAGCCACCCAGGCATCCCAATCTCAAAATTTTAAAGAGAGAACTTATATATATAACCCAAAAATATGGGTAACTACTATGAAGGATAGAATATGACTCTAAAAATGAAAAATAAAAATTTTTTTTTTAAAAAAGGGATTGATAAGATGTTGGTTGAAAAGGGGAAAAAGAAAAATTCAAAAAGAAATAAAAAGACAAAAAAGACAGTTAAAAAAAATTAACTTTAAAAGACTAAAGAATCATGGTAAAAAAGCCGTGAATTCTATGTGCAGTAGTCCCCTAGTGCTGGAGTTCTGCCGTTCTCATTGATCGGTAAACTTGGTCTTGGCTGGCTGTTCTCGCTGATCTTCTGGGGAGGGGCCTGTTGCCGTGTTTTCCAAATGTCTCTGCCGGAGGCGGAATTGCCCCGCCCTTGCCCCCTCCTGGCTACGTAATCTGCTCGGGTTTGCTCTCCGCGGCTTTTGTTCCCTGCGAGCTTTCTGTACAGCTTTGGAGGCGGAGAGTGAAAATGGCGGCCTCCTAATCTCCGCCCCGCTCCTCAGTGAGCCCCCAGAGAAAAGCCGTCAGTCACTCCCGTCTCCCCGGTCTCCGGCGCACTCCGTGCTCACCCGGCCTGTGACCGCGCGTTTCTATCTCTGGCACCCGACCTCATGTGGAGTCTCCAAACCCAGCAGATCCCTGCGGTGCGCTCCCGCGTGGCTCCTCCTCGGGGAGGAAGGTGAGTCTCCCCGGATTTGCCGCTTGTTGGGTCCCTGCTGGAGGAGCAGGGGCCCGACTGTGCCTTGGATCACGGTTTATGGCCACCCCGAGCTGAGAGCCCGCGCCTGGGCTCCGCCTCTGCAGCCGGCTTCCCTGCTCCGTTACCTGGGAGCTCTGCCACCCTCAGGCACCCCCGGTCTTTCTGTGACCCGGAGGGTCCTGAGACCACACTGTCCCGGAGGGTTCCACCCCCCGCTTAGCCACCAGAGTGATGTCCCTCGGCGGAGCAGACTTTTAAAAGTTCCGATTTTGTGCTCCGCGGCTCTATCACTTGCCAGAAGCGGCTGACGGAGGCCCCCCCGCCCGCCGTCTATCCTCCCGAATATCACCTCAGATTCACTTCTCCGCACGTCCTACCTTACAGAAAGTGGTCGCTTTTCTGTTCAGAGAGTTGTTGCTATTCCTTTCTTCAATCTCCTGTTGGGTTTGTAGGTGTTCAGAATGGTTTGATCCCTATCCAGCTGAATTCCTGAGAGGAGACGAAATCCAGGTCTCCTACTCCTCCGCCATCTTGCTCTGCCCCCTAAGATGTAATTCTTTTTCACACCATTGATAGATGTTACAGATAAAATCTAATCTCTTCTTTTTGGGGAGACTGTTAATATGTTGGTTTTACTTATACAACATTTTATTACATTTTTCATAGTTATAGGATGAATATGATATTTTTTTACTTTACAGTATAATTTTGTTGGTGTTAGAATTCTGAGATCCTCTAGAAAGGAGCTAGGAGTTTTGGTCAGTGGGAAAATCGTTCTTCATGTTACTGGTCATAGTTGTTTCCAGAGCCCTGGGCATGGGAGAAACCACAGTGGTCTCAACTAGAGTCATCAGCACTGAAGATGTAAAAAGCTTTACTTACCTCAAGGTTCACTTGCTTGCAAGATTTTCAGGCAAACTAAACTAGATGAAATATGTGGACAGTATGGGAGTGGTGAGTTGGTGTTGGGTGGGAAAGGCAGAAACAAGTGTGTTTCCCTGAGTGGTTTCAGCTTTAATTAATGTATTGGGCCAGCAATCACCCCTGTTTACCTGAGATGAAATATTTAACATGTGTTTATTCCCTCCTTGAATCTGCATTGTCCTCTTAAGTTTATTAAATTTGGGTCTGGGTTAGGCACAGGACTAGTGGTCCAGACTTATGTCAACCTCTTCCATGAGCTTTGTGTCCAGCTTTGGATGGAGCCACAGACTCTGAGCCACAGACTCACAGAGAATCCAGTTGTATGACATTCTCAGAAATAGGGTAAATTCAGAGTAGTGAACAGGGGAGACACTCCCAGTTCCCTTTCACTGTTGTTCTAGTCCTTGGGGAATTCACAGAAGAGGACTTACCTTCTAGACAGTTGACTGCAAAGTTGGTGATAAAGGCATAACCAGAGGCTCTCTTCCACACCCATTGTTCTTCCTAAGGTACAGGTCTCCCTGAGTTTGACCTCCTGCAGGAAATCTGACATAAACACTCTGGTCTTTAAGTGTCATTATTACATGTGAAAGAATCTGGATACAGGCCCTGTCATAAAAGTATTCCACCAAAACTGGTATGAAATAGCCTTAGCATCTAGAGCATGACTCTCAACAAGGGCTATATATTACCCCCAAGGGACAAAAATTAGTTCTTGGGAGTAGAGCAAAAAAACTTAGATATTCAGTGTTGCATGGTCCCCCAAGAGGCCACAATACATATAGTATACATACAGTATATCTGTGGTATTAAAATTTTATGGGGTGGTTGGAGTTGGGATTAGAGAAAAAATGTCTAAAAAGGTTCCTTAAGGGGGCGAGAGTGAATACTAGTTAAGAAACATTGGTTTAGAAGGAGATAGGATTTTTTATTTTTATTTATTTATTTTTTAATTTTTCTTTTTAATTTTCTTTCTTTATTTTTTAAATTTTATTTTATTATGTTATGTTAATCACCAAACATTACATCATTAGTTTTTGATGTAGTGTTCCATGATTCACTGTTTGCGTATAACACCCAGTGCTCCATGCAGAGCGTGCCCTCTTTAATACCCATCACCAGGCTAACACATCCCCCCAGCCCCCTCCCCTCTAGAACCCTCAGTTTGTTTCTCAGAGTCCATAGTCTCTCATGGTTCATAGGATTTTATAAGTGATAGCATTGAAATCTATTTTGTGACACTGCTCCTTGGAGCATTAACATAATCAACCACTTTTTGAAAGAAAATAAGACCCAGGATTTTTTTTTAAAGATTTTATTTATTTTTTGTCAGAGAGAGAGAGAACACATGAGCACAAGCAGAGGGGAGCGGCAGGCAGAGGGAGAAGTGGAGAAGCAGGCTCCCTGCCAAGCAAGGAGCCCGATGCAGGACTCGATCCCAGGACCCCAGGATCATGACCTGAGCTGAAGGCAGATGCTTAACAGACTGAGCCATGCAGGCATCCCAGGAATTTTTGATATTAGAAAGAGTTTGGTATCTAAAACTAACAGTAGCAGAAAAACATGTAAAAAATAATACCATCCTCAGAACACAGAAATCTTACTGTCTCCTTAGTTTTCCCTTGAGCACATTTAAAAGGGGGCAATATTCAGATCCAAGAAGATGGACAAGAACAAGTGCCTGTAATTCTCATTGATGTGTTAACCCTGAGGATAAGGTGAGCCTATCTTGGTGTCCATAGAAAAAATAGATCGCTTGGCACTTGTTTCTCACTGAATGTGTTTCTGAAAGTACATAAATCATGCTGTGGATCTAATGTATTCAATCTTAAATTGGTAAATGTTGATAACTGAGAATGGTGCCTCTATTTTATGATGTGGTGTAATCCAGAAGATATGTGACTGAGATGTTTATGGGAGTTATTTCTGATGATAATTAAGCCCTTTAAAATTACATTTCCCAGGATTACTTTTTTAAAATTTTTTATTTGAGTATAGTTGACACACAATGTTACATTAGTTTCAGGTATACTACATAGTGATTCAACTTCTCTATATGTTATGCTATGCTTACCACAAGTGTAGCAACCATCTGTCACTATACAATGCTGTTACAATATCACTGACTATATTCCCTATGCTGTGCCCTTTATTCCATGACTTTTTCATTCCAAAACCAGAAGACTGCCTCTCCCATCCCCCCTCATCCATTTTGTTCAACCCCCACCTCCTCCCCTCTGGCAACCATCAGTTGCCTATATTTATGGGTCTGATTCTGCTTTTTGTTTGCTTACTCACTTTTTTTTTTTTTAGATTTCATATACAAGTAACATTGTATAGTATTTTTCTTTATCAGTCTGACTTATTTCACTTAACATAATACACTCTAGGTCCACCCATGTTGTCACAGTGACCTAAGTCAGATGTAGTACCTATCTATATGTGGTTATCTATCTATCTATCATCTATCTATCTATCATCTATCTATCTATCATCTATCTATCTATCTATCTATCTATCTATCTATCTATCTATCTATCTATCTATCTATCTATCTA
>NW_023270642.1:3261086-3277723 GCF_011800145.1 Mirounga leonina
CTATCTATCTATCTATCTATCTATCTATCTATCTATCTATCTATCTAAATAATGGCATATCCCCAGAATTCTTTTGACTGGTCATCTATCTGTTTTCATTTGATAAACTTGATAAGGAATGTATAAGCTTTCTAGATTTTAGCCAACATCTACCATTTCACTTGCACTTAATGTTAGAATTGCATTGAGGTGCCTGGGTGGCTCAGTTCGTTAAGCAACCAACTCTTGATTTTGGCTCAAGTCATGATCCCCATGTTGTCAGATTGAGCCCCACATCGGGCCCCACTAAGGTTCTCTCTCTCCTTCTCCCTATGCCCCTCCCCACTTTATCTTCCTCTCTATAAAATAGAATAAAATTAAATAATAATAGAATTGTATTATTTTTAAGTATATTAAAAAACATTGTTTAGAAATAGTTACAGTGTTTTTGAATAGGCTTAAAAATAGACCTACAGACTATTTATTAAGTGAGTTGTTGAGCTTTACTTCCAGGAGTTCTAATAGGTTTTTACAATGACTATCTGAAAATAATCTCCCCATGCTTCCAGCAGGGAGAAAAGTAATCACTTTGAAATACACCATATCATTCTGTTTTCTTAACAAAGCCTGACCTCAGGAGAAAGTATTTTACGATAGCCTAAACTATTGGGGTTTTGCCAGAGTCTAGCCAAACTGAGAGAAGGGATTCTAAGAAAGAATTAAAGAGAAAATGCTAGAGATAAAAAAGTTGTAACAGAAATGAAGAATGTCTTTGATGGGCTCATTAACAAACTGGACATGGCTGAGGAAAAAAAAATCTCAGATCTTGAGGATATGTCAATAGAAGCTTCCAAAACTAAATATCAAAGGGAATAAAGATGGAATATAATGCAACAGAACATCCAAGATCTGTGGAACAACTACAAAAGGTGTAACATACACATAATGGGAAGATCAGAAAAAGAGAGAAAGGAACGGAAGAAATATTTAAAGCAATAATGACTGAGAATTCCCTCAAATTAACGTGAGACACTAAACCACAGACTTGGGAAGCTCAGAGAACACCAATAGGTTAAGTGTCAAAAAAACCAAAAACAACCCCTTCCAAGCCCCAAACTATATGTAGGCATATCATATCCAAAATGCAGAAAATAAAAGATTTATAAAAACCTGAAAACTTATGAGTCAAAGGTAGAAAACACCTTACCCATATAGGAGCAAAGATAAGAATTACATCTGACTTCTCAGAAACCATGTGAACAAGAAGAGACTAGAGTGAAATATTTAGTGTTGAGGAAAACAAAACAAAACAAAACACAACAACCTATCAACTTGGAATTCTGTACCCTGTGAAATTATTCTTCAAAAGTGAAGGAGAAATAAAGACTTTCTCAAACAAAAATTGAAGGAATTGGTTGCCAGTAGACATGACTAACAAGAAATGTTAAAAGAAGTTCTTATTAGAGAAGAGTGATATAGGTCAGAAATTTGGATCCACAAAATGAAAAGAAGACCATTAAAGAAGGAATAAGTGAAGGTAAAGTAAAACCTTTTACTATTTTACTTACTTTCAATTGTTCTAACAGATTGCAGTTTGTTCAAAATAATAATAGCTACAATGTATTTGATAAGTGTAGCTATGTATAAATGAAATAAATGACAGCAATAATACAAGGTAGAGGAGGGGGGAAATAATAATACCCATGAAGTAGTGTACTGTTCTTTGAAAGTGGTCTTGGATTAGTTGTAACCATGTATTGCAAGTTACAAGGTAGCCAGTAAAAAAAAAAGAAAAAAAGAAAAAAGAAATATAACTGATATGCTAAGAAAGGAGAGAAAATAACATTAAAAAAGTAATCAATTAAAATCACAAAAGGGAGAAAAGGTGTGGAAAATAAAGATGGAAACAAAGAACAAGGGCAAGGAATAAAAAACAGTAATAAATGTTATAGATATAATCAAACTATATCAATAATCACTTTAAATGTAAGTCATCTACATATACCAATCAAAATACAGAGATTGTCAAAAAACAAGACCCAAATTATAGGTTTCTGTAAGAAATCCACTTTAGATATAAAGACACATATAGACTACAAGTTAAGGGATAGAGAAAGATATGCCATGCTAACACTAACTAAAAGAAATACGGAGTAACTATATTAAATTCAGACTTCAGAGCAGACCTCAGAGCAAGGAAAATTATCAAGGATGAAGAGGGGCATACATAATGATAAAGAGATCAATTCTCTAAGAAGACATAACAATCCTTAACATTTATGGAACTAACAATAGAACAGCAAACTACATGAGGTAAAAATGAATAAAATTTCGGAGAAATAGATGAATCCACTATTATAGTTGGAGAAATCAGTCTTTTGTCAGATATGGATTGATTCAGCAGGCAGAAAATTAATAAGGACATAGTTGACCAATCAGGTGGGCACAGTTGATATTTATAGGATGCTTCCCTCAGTGACAGCATAATATACATTCTTCTCAAGCCCACAAGGGACATTCACCAAGACAGACTACATTCCTGGCCATAAAACATATCTTAGCATATTTTTAAAAATAGAAATCATATAATATCTGCTCTCAGACTATAATGGAATTAAACTAGAAATCAATAACTAAAAAAAAGATGGAAAATCCAAAAATATGTAGAGATTAATAATATACTTTTAAATAACACAAAGGTCAAGTAAGAAATCTCAATAAAAATTACAAAATATTTTGATCTAAACAAAAATGAAAGTACAACTTGTTAAAATCTGTAGGATACAGCAAAAGCAGTGGTCAGAGGGAAAATCATTGCATTGAATACATATGTTAGAAAAGAAGCAAGATCTAAAATCAATAATCTAAGCTTCCACCTTAGGAAACTCAAAAAAGAAGAGAAAAATCAAGTCTAAAATAAGCAGAAAAAAGAAATAATAAGAATTAGAGCAGAAATCATTGAAATTGAAAACAAGAAATCAATAGAGAAAATCAACAAAACCAATGTTTGGTTCTTTGAAAAGATCGATAAAATAAAAAGGTTTCTAGCCACAGTAAGGAAGAAAAAAAAGAGAAGACACAAATTACTAGGATCAGCAATGAAAGAGGAGATAGCACTACAGATCCCATAAGCAGTAAGAGGATAATAAATATTATAAACAACTCTGTGCCCACATATTTGATAATCAAGATGAAGTGGACCAATTCCTTGCAAGACAGGATCTGCAAAAGCTCACACATGAAGAAATGAAGAATCTGAATAGACCTATATTTATTTTAAAAAATGAATCAATAATGAGTAACCTTCTAAAACAGACAGTACCAGGCGCCAATAGGTTCACTTGTGAATTCTACTAAACATTTAAGGAAGAAATGATACCAACTCTTAACCATCTCTTCCAGAAAATAGATTACTTCCTAATCCATTCTACAAGGTCAGCATTACTTTAATAACAAAACCATCCAAATGCATTACAAGAAAAGAAAACTACAAATATTTCTCCTGAACATAGATGAAAAAATTCTCAACAAAATATTAGAAAATAAAGTTCAACAAGCTATAAAAAGAATTATATGCCATAACCAAATGGGGTTTATCCCAGGTATGCAATGGCTGATCTAACACAATACCATTTACATTAGCATTACCAAAAAATGTTTAGATATAAATTCAACAAAATATGTATAAGATATATATGGAGAAAACTATAAAACTCTGATGAATAAAATCAAAGAACTAAATAAGTGGAGAGAGAGTCCATGTTTGTGGTTAGGAAGACTCAACACTGTCAAGATGTCATTTCTGTCCCACTTGGTCTATAGATTCAATGCAATCCCGATCAAAATCCTGGCAAGTTATTTTATGGATATCAACAAACTGTTTCTAAAGTTTATATGGAGAGTCAAAAAACCAAAATAGCCACCTCCATATTGAGAGAACAAAGTTAGAAGACTGACACTACCTGACTTTAAGACTTACTATCGAGTTATAGTAGTTGAGACACTGTAGTATTGGTGAAAGAATAAATAAACAAATCAATGAAACAGAATAGAGAGCCCAGAAATAGACGCACATAAATATAGTTAACTGATCTTGATGAAAGTAAAGGAAATACAATGAGAAATTATTTTCAAGAAATGCTGCTGGAACAATTGGACATCCACATGCAAAAAAAAAAAAAAAGAATCTAGATACACACCCTATATCCTTTAGAAAACTTAACTCAAAATGGGTCATAGATCTAAATGTAAAACACAACTTTAAAACTTCTAGAAGAAAATGTAGGAGAAATCTAGCTGGTTTTGGGTATGGCCATGACATTTAAGACACAATACCAGAGACAGGATCCATGATAGAAATAATTGAGGAGCTGGACTTTATTTAAAAACTTTTGATCTATGTAATATGACACTGTCAAGAGAATGAGAAAACAGACTGGCAGAGAACATTTGCAGAAAATGTATCTAATAAAGGACTTATCCAAAATATATAAAAAGTCTTAAAACTCCACAATAGTAAAAAGAACATCTCAGTTAAAAAATTGGGCAAAAGACCTAAAGGGGCACCTCATCAAATAAAACACAGATGGCAAATATACTATGAAAATATGCTTTACATCATATGTCATTAGGAAAATTCACCTTAAAACAATGACATATCACTACATACTTATTAAATTGGCCAAAGTCCAAAACACTGATAATATCAAATGCTGGCGAGGATGTGCAGCAATAGGAGCTCTTATTCATTGCTAGTGGGAATGCAAAATGGTTCAGCCACTTTGAAAGAATTTGGTAGTGTCTTATGAAACTAAACATGCTCCTACCATAGACCCACCAATTACTTTCCCTGGTATTTTCCACAAGAGTTGAAAACTTACGTCCATAAAATACCTGCACATGAATATTTATAGCAGCTTTATTTATAATTGCTAAAACTAGGAAGCTATGAAGATGTCCTATAGTAGATGAATGAATAAACTGTGTTATGTCTAGACAATAGAATATTATTTAGCAGTAAAAAAATTAGTCATGAAAAAAATGGAGAAAACTTAATGCATGTTACTAAGTGAAGAAAGCCAATCTGAAAAAGCTACATACTGTATAATTCCACTACATGACATTCTGGAAATAGTAAAACCATGGAGACAGTAAAAGAACTAGTGGTTGCCAGGAATTAGTGGGAAGGAGGCATAAATATGCAGAACACAGAAGATTTTCAGGACATTTGAAACTATTCTGTATTTCCTCTTCTCACATTCCTACCTCAGTCTATGCCAAAGATGTAAGAGGGAACACTGGAAATGTTTGTTTTCTTTCAACCTCCTTACTCATTTCTCCTCAGTCTTGGTCATCTGCCTAGTCAGCACTTGACATTCACAGGGTCATTCTCCCTGATGATGGGCTCAGTGCATGTGTTAAAGGTGACATCAGGCTTTCTTGCCTTCTTTCCCACTTCCTTTTCCTTGGGAGTAGTTGGCCTATCTTTATCTTGATCCACTTGGCATCTGGGCATGTGAGACAGGCCTAGGTTCCACATTCCACAGTTGACTACGTCAGACTTCTTGGGGTTTGATAGGTTTTTATTCTGTCTCTGCAGACCTGACCAAGTAGGCTGATTCCAAGATAAAAATTCAAGGAAATACCTGACCTAAGCTGTTTTCCAACCCAGGTTTACCAGAGATTCCTGCAACTGGAGTTGTGGATTCTTATAAACTGATAATGACTGGGATTAATTTTTGTTTATGTCTATGCTCCCCCAATCAGACTTCCACCAGGGAAGAGACATGAATGGCACTGCCAACCCCAGACAGCCAACAAAGTGCTCAGGAATGCTAATTCTTTTATATCCCATACTGGCTTGTTCCCTGGAAGAGTGACTAGAATTTATAAAGGTGTACATGTAAATATATAGATGGTAATGATAACACCTGTTCATTTAACCTAAAAATGTAAAAAAGAAGAGACTTGATGGGAGGCTCACTCATCCTGCAAACTTGGAATTATCAATTTATCTTATTTTCAGTGGACTGCTTTCTCCACCAGGCATGTCACAGTGAGACCCTGGATAATGACTAATGGCCTCAGCAGGTGAAAAATGCCTTTATTCATGAACAGAGGTTCATTACACTGCTCCTGCCTATGCTGAAAATTTTGCTGGCTTCAAGTAAAAGATTCTGTGCTGATAAATCCCACTGGTAAGAGAAAAAGTTTGTGTTCTCATAATGTGCTGGAATTTCACAACATGTACATTCCACAGCAGGACCCAGGCTCCAAAAAGAAAAAAATAAATTTATGTACCCATAAAGGTAATGTGATAGATTTTGCAAAATGAGTCTGTCTTTTTTGTATCTTACATTTTGTGCTAGTTCTGCTCCCTGCAGCATGCTCCCTTTTTACTCCCCAGACCCACAGCCTGTTTTCCATTGGTGCCCCAAACAGCATGCTACATACTGACGTGGTGTCAGGTCACTCCAGCCTCTCATTTCCACAGAGAATGCTGTAGATTCAGCCTCACCGCAGATTCTTGGGGCTACCTCTTGGTCATTTATTTACCAATTGGTTTAACAGAGCTCATCTTGGCTGCTGCACCTGCTTGGGTACTGCATTCTAGTCTTTGTTCTTGTTTAAGAATGGACTTTTGCCCTGAAAACCCTATTCTAACCCAGTACAGAAACCAGGCTCCTGTTTTATTCCTTTGGTCTGTGCTCAATCCCTCTATTTCCTCAGGTATTGGTTCTGCCTTGGATCTCCCAGGCTTTCCAGGATAAAAATTATATTTGTATACCCAATACCCTCCTTGCCTGTGGCTAACTTCCCACCCACCAGGTCTACAGACTGTCTGTGTCACTGAAGTCCTGGATACCTTATTTTTCTTTATTTTACTGATACTTACGGGGTAATAGAGGCATAATAGGAGCTCAAACAAGAAGAGGCCTTTCTTCTGTTGCGGCCTGTCAGATTTCCCTGAAGCAAACTGTATCTTTGCAGAAGCTCGGACATAATTGGATGTCTGAGCATGGTACTGAAGGACTTTGGGTCTACTTTCTCAACCTCATCTCCCACTTCTCCAATGTTTTCTTCTTAAGCCATGAAGTTTGGCTATACTGAGCTTATCATTTCTTGAGCACTTCACATTCTCTTAAACTTCCTTCACATTTCTTAAGATACAGGTGACAATCTTGTTTGTGTTGCCTTCCCTGGCCCCCTCACCTCCTATCAACCACCAGTTTGAATGGTGGCCTATAGATGTTCTGCACAAATTCTATCACTGAGGGCTTTCTGGTGTTTGAGGCCCATCACTCCTGTTCTCACCTGTTTGTATTCTGATCAAGCATTAGGTATTGAAATCATCTTTCCCTCAAACTCTAGCCCACAAGTATCCCCCTTCCCAATTATAGTAGTTGCCTTGACTGCACATGTAGCATTTGTTTATATACTATTTTATTGTTTTATAACAATTTGTGTGAATCCTTTCTGGTAGTGGGGGGTAGGGCCCATGCTTCATTTATATTCTCCTAAGACATAGAATAGCACAGGGTGGGCTCCTTGATAAACACCTATTAAATTATTTTATACGAAGAGCCTATTTCCCTTTCTTTGTGAGGATTCTGTTGCTGGAGCCCCCTTGGTTTTGTATCTGATACCTTGATATGAGGAGGACTAAAGAACTCACAGAGTATAGGATCTAATACAGATGATTTCTTTTTTTTTTTAATTTAAATTCAATTGAGTTAACATATACTATATTATTAGTTGCAGGGGTAGAATCCAGTGATTCATCAGTTGCATATAACACTCACGCTTATTACATCAAGTGCCCTCCTTAATGCCCATCCCCCAGTTACCCCATCCTCCCATCCGCCTCCCAGCAACCCTGTTTGTTTCCTAGAATTAAGAGTCTCTTATGGTGTCTATGGTTAGTTTGTCTGTATCACTTAGGAACTAATCTAATACATCAATTGGGACAATTTGCCATTCAAATAATTAATGTATTTAAAAACTAAACTCAATGATTGCATTTATCTGCAGTTCTACTGGATCTTTCCATGACATATACAGTTGTTTAAATGTCATGGCAGTTCAAAAGTAGCAGATTCTGTATTTGGCAGCCAGGGTTTTCCTCAGAATTTTAATCCAAGCCCTAGTCACTATGGGTCACTTCACTGTACCTCCTTTTTCAGAAAGGTAGGAAACTCAAACTCCATTCAACATAGTTATACCCAAGGAAACAAACCACATACCTTACCCAGGGGCCCAGAACAAATAACAGACAAGGGGGAGGAGTAGTGTGACCTTTCAGGTAGATTACTTCTCCAATGACACTTTACTCCCTGCAGAATGGCTGATTTAATGAAGGTCTCTATGTTCATTAGGGCTCACCAGTTGTGCTGATGTTTACTCTTGTTATCAGTCTAATTGCTCTTTTGTAAAACTCTTTTTTGATTTGTTGGTAATTCCTAATGAGGAGAATTAAGTAACAAAGCTGTGGGTGCAGAATAGGGTGTATAAATACAGATAAGATCTCAGGATGCACTGATTGAAGACTCCTGCTCATTGATTGGTTGTTAACTGTGAGAAAGTCTACCCAAGATGCTTCAGGGCACACATCTGTATGTGGGCATGTACGTGGCTTCTCTCATGGAGTTACTACACAAGCCACTTTTTCTGGACCTCTCTATCCTCTCCTCTCCTTCCACCTCTCTTTGTCTTCCCTCCTCTCTCCTCTCCTCTCTCCTTTTCTCCTTCTTCCCTCCCTTTTTCTCTCCTTTCTCTCCTTCTTACCATCCCTTCCTTCCTGTTTTTATTTGGAACACCTGGCAGAAATGAGGAGGAGCAAGGAAAGGGCAGTTTAGGTAAATAAATTGGGTATCAGGAAAAGGGTGGTTATTCTCAACTAATCTAAACTAAGGTTAAGCTTTCTGAATGGATGTGGAGTTTTAGGAGTTTGTAAATTGGAAAGTGATGTGACTTGGCAAATGACAAGGGAGAGAAGGAAGAAAACTATGAGTGCCAGTCTTACTGGCAAAGGCAATAAGGGTGGGGATCAAACATGAGGTGAGGATTTGGATGGGTCTGTGCTTGCAGGAGAGGCAGCCCTCCAGCAGAGATGCCTGAACTCAGGTAAATGGAGGATGTTATTTGGAAGTGAGGAAACTGAGGTATGGCGAAATGAAGTGATTACATCAAGTTTAAGATGTTCACAGTGGTCAAGCTGGAAGAAAGCTCAAGTTCAGGGATCTGGGCTCAGTCAACCTCTTCACTCAGTTCATCTTACCTGCTAATGGAATGTGAATTTGTCAAGTCAATGACATTTATTAGACTCCAACTGTATGTGGAGCAGGATCTAGGCATTTTGGGTGGAGGAGTGTGAGTGTGGGAGAGGATGGAATGGGGGTGAGTCTAAGGAGCCATAACAGAATCTTAGGGCACTTGTATGCTGGTGTGGGAGTGAGACAAGTAATTAAGAACAAAGAGAATACATGAGTGCTGCTCATATAGAACAGGGGAGACTTCTGGTCAGGTGAGTTAACTGAGCTTGTGTTTACATAGAACATATGTATCTATATCTAGCATATTAGAATTTAAAACAGAAAAATGTAAAGTATAATAATTAACCAGCCCATGTTCCATTACATTATCACACTTCATGTGGTTTCTGAAAAACTTCACTGTCTATTTGGGAGAGAATAACAATAAAACAAAGCAAGTAATATCGTAGTATTATTTTGAAAAAAAAAAATTATTTTGTAGATTCCCTAAAAAAGGTCTTAGTCCCAGGGGTCCCCATATCACACTTTGAGAAAAGGAAGAATAAGTATAGATTTTCTTATGAGATGGGAGATGAAGAACATAAGGAACCCTTGTCTAGAAGCCCAGTCACAGCCTCCTTCTCTTTGTGCCATGCCTGCCTCACAAACAGAAACAAAGACTAAAACTCTTCTCCTTGGTCACCCTCACCCTCACCAACTCTCTTGCTTTAAATCCTGGGCTTGCTCTGTCTCTGTCTCTCTCTTCCTTTCCCTCTGTGCTGCCTTCTCTGTATCTTATTTCCTCTTTATTTTTAATTCTCTCATGGTTCCTCCCTTCCCCCCTTTCATTCTCTTCCCACCTTCTCTAGCTCTCTCTCACTGCAAATGCCTATCTCTATACAGATACTTCATGCTGTTCACATGTATAAAGTGTGAGTATAAAGTAATAATATTTCATATCCACACACAAAAGTCACACTCATATATACAAGAGTATCTATGACATATGTACAATTTATAAGAAATGTGCACCAATACTGTACTCATCAAATTTAAAAGTACTCATCAAATTTTAAAAGTTCTCATGTGTACCTTTCCAAACACATCCTTTTTATTTCTGCAAAGTCACACTATCCCCTTTTTGTTTCCTATATTGTGTCTTCCCAAATATTTTCTTTATATAGCTTGCCAAATTTGGCCACAATACCTGTCTTTTCAACAAACTAACTTTGGGCCATTAAAAAAAAGAAATGAAGGGGATTAAGAGGTGAGAACTTCCAGTTATACAACAAATTAGTCATGGAGATGAAAGTACAACATAGGGAATATAGTTAATATTGTAATAATGTTAAAAAAATCCTTTTCATTACATTATTTTCTCTCCTTTATTCTTTTCTTTGTTTTCTTTTTTGGGAAGAGTTATTCTAACAAAATGCTTTTTAAGGAAAATATTTACATGATATGGTCAGCTTATTTATTTTCAGTCCTTCTTTACAAATGTATGTGTAAGACTATAACCCTGTCTATGTAATTTTAAATATATCTCACAGCTTTTAGAAGTAGTATTTTCTATCACCAATTTTAAGTCTTTATATTATTATTATTATTATTTTTAAAGATTTTATTTATTTATTTGAGACAGAGAGAATGAGAGACAGAGAGCATGAGAGGGAGGAGGGTCAGAGGGAGAAGCAGACTCCCTGCCGAGCAGGGAGCCCGATGCGGGACTCAATCCAGGGACTCCAGGATCATGACCTGAGCCGAAGGCAGTCGCTTAACCAACTGAGCCACCCAGGCGCCCCTATATTATTATTTCTTATTTGACCCATGAGTTAGCTGTTTTAAAATTTCTTACTACATGTATGTACATATACACATTTTAATGTTTCTTTTTGTTTTATTTTTTTATCACAATAAGTATATTCTTCAATCCCCATCACCCATTTCACCTATCCCTCCACCCACCTCCCTTCTAGTAACGATCAGTTTGTTTTCTATAGCTAAGAGTCTATTTCTTGGTTTGTGTGTGTCTCTCTCTCTTTTTTTTTTCTTTGGTTATTTGTTTTATTTCTTAAATTCCATATATGAATGAGATCATATGTTATTTGTCTTTCTCTGACTTATTTCTCTTAACATTATATTCTCTAGCTCCATCCATGTTGTTGCAAATGGCAAGATTTCTTTCTTTCTATGGCTGAGTAATATTCCATTGTGTATATATATATATTGGTATATTAGTATACCAGTTTGTTAGGCTATAAGGTTTAACATAAAACCAATTTACAAATGTGAAAAGCTGCAGTGTTAAATATTCACCATTACACATGAATCTGTTTCTTCCAGAAAATTTTTTTAAAAAATTAAAATTTCTGTATCATGAAATACTAAAATAACACCCAAACATGCCATAGTCACTATTCACAAAGTTAAAATGAAATATACAAAAAAATCACTTAATACTGTTAAATAACAATAAACTACAAGATTTCCTGAACAGAAATTGTAGGACCCCTGAATGTTTTACAGCAAATATCAGGAAAAAAAATTGTTATGATTATTTTCATGACATATAAGCCAAAAATTTACATGACCATTTCAAAATATACCAAATATATATACGTATGTATATATACATATATACATACTTCTTCTTTACCCATTCATCTATCAGTGGACACTATGGCTGCTTCCATAGTTTGGCTATTGTAAATAATGCTGCTATAAACATAGGGGTGCATGTATCCCTTTGAATTAGTGTTTTTGTATTTTGGAGGTGAATACCCAGTACTGTGATTACTGGATCATAAGGTACTTTCATTTTTAACTTTTTAAAGAAACTCCATAGTGGTTTCCACAATAGCTACACCAGTTTGCATTCCCACCAACAGTGCAAGAGGGTTCCTTTTTCTCTACATCCTCACCAACACTTGTTGTTTCTTGTGTTTTTTTATTTTAACCATCTGACAGGTGTGAAGTGATAATCTCATTGATTTATTTTATTTCCCTGATGATAAGGTGATGTTGAGCAGCTGCTCATGTATCCATTGGCCATCCGGATGTAGTCTTTGGAGAAATGTCTGTTCATGTCTTCTACCCATTTTTTAAATGGGGTTACTTGTTTTTTGGGTTTTGAGTTGTATCAGTTCTTTATGTATTTTGGATGTGAACCCTTTATTGGATACGTTACTTGCAAATATCTTCTCCCATTCCATAGGTTGCCTTTTAGTTTTGTTGACTGTTTCCTTCACTGTGCAGAAGCTTTTTATTTTGATGTAGACCTAATAGTTTATTTTTACTCTTTTTTTTTTTTTTTTAAAGATTTTATTATTTTTTTTATTTATTTGACAGAGAGAGACACAGCGAGAGAGGGAACACAAACGGGGAGTGGGAGAGGGAGAAGCAGACTCCCTGCCGAGCAGGGAGCCTGATGCGGGACTCGATCCCGGGACTCCAGGATCATGACCTGAGCTGAAGGCAGTCGCTTAACCAACTGAGCCACCCAGGCGCCCCTATTTTTACTCTTATTTCCCTTGCCTCAGGAGACATATCTAGGAAAATACTGCTATGGCCAATGTCAGAGAGATTACTGCTTGTGCTCTGTTCAAGGATTTTTATAGTTTCAGGCCTCACAATTAGGTCTTTAATCTATTTTGAGTTTATTTTTGGGTATGGTGACAGAAAGTGGTCCAGTTTCACTTATTTGCATGTGGCTGGCTGTCCACTTTTCCTGACACCATTTGTTGAAGATACTGTTTTTTCCCATTGTATATTCGTTCCTCCTTTGTTGAAGATTAATTGACCGTATAATTGTGGGTTTATTTCTGGGTTTTCTGTTCTATTCCATTGATCTATATGTCTATTTTTATGCCAGTACCATACTGTTTTAATTACTACTGCATTATTTTTTATTTAAATTCAATTAGCCAACACATAGTACATCATTAGTTTCAGATGTAGTGTCAACAATTCATCAGTTGCGTACAACACCCAGTTCCCATCACATCATGTGCCCTCCTTAATGCCCATCACCCAGTTACCCCATCCCCCCCCACCTCCCTTTCAGAAACCCTCAGTTTGTTTCCCATAGTTAAGAGTCTCTCATGGTTTGTCTCCCTCTCTGCTTTCTTCCAATTCAGTTTTCCCTCCCTTCCCTTATGATCCTGTGCACTCTCTTATATTCCACATGAGTAAAACCATATGATAATTGTCTTTCTCTGATTGACTTATTTCACATAGCATAATACCATCCAGTTCCATCCATGTTGATGTAGATGGTAAGTATTCATAATATCTGATGGCTGAGTAATAGTACATTGTATATATATTCCACATCTTCTTCATCCATTCATCTGTTGAAGGACATCTTGGCTCCTTCCACAGTTTGACTATTGTGGACATTGCTGCTATGAACATTGGTGCCCCTTTGTTTCACTACATCTGTATCTTTGGGGTAAATACCTAGTGGTGCAATTGGTGGGTGGTAGGGTAGCTCTATTTTCAACTATTTGAGGAACCTCCATACTGTTCTCCAGAGTGGCTGTACCAGCTTACATTCCCACCAACAGTGTAAGAGTGTTCCCCTTTCCTTGCATCCTCACCAACATTTGTTGTTTCCTGTCATATTAATTTTAGCCATTCTGACTGGTGTAAGGTGGTACCTCATTGTGGTTTTGATTTGTTTTTCCCCCATGACAAGTGATGTTGAGCATTTTTTCATGTGTCTGTTGGCCATTTGCATTGCTTCTTTGGAAAAATATCTGTTCATGTCTTCTGCCCATTTCTTGACTGGATTATTTGTTTTTTGGGTGTTGAGTTTGGTAAGTTCTTTATATATCTTAGATACTAGCCCTTTATCTGATATGTCATTTGCAAATATCTTTTCCCATTCCACAGCATGGCTTTTAGTTTTGTTGACTGTTTCTTTTGCTGTGAGAAAGCTTTTTATCTCGATGAAGTCCCAATAGTTATTTTTGCTTCTGTTTCCCTTCCCTTTAGAGATGTGTCTTGAAAGAAGTTGCTGTGGCCAATGTTGAAGACGTTATTGCCTGTGCTCTTCTCTAGAATTTTGATGGATTCCTGTCTCACATTGAGGTCTTTCATCCATTTTGAGTTTATCTTTGTGTATGGTGTAAGAGAGTGGTCCAGTTTCATTCTTCTGCATGTGACTGTCCAACTTTCCCAGCACCATTTATTGAAGAGACTGCCTTTTTTCCGTTGGATATTCTTTCCTGATTTGTCAAAGATTAGTTGACCATAGAGTTGAGGGTCCATTTCTGGGGTCTCTATTCTGTCCCATTGGTCTATGTGTCTGTTTTTGTGCCAGTTCCATGCTATCTTGATGATCACAGCTTTGTAATATAGCTTGAGGTCAGTCATTGTGATGCTGCCAGCATTGACTTTCTTTTTCAACATTCCTCTGGCTTTTTGGGGTCTTTTCTAGTTTTACACAAATTTTAGGATTATTCGTTCCAGCTCTGTGAAACATGTCAATTGTATTTTGATAGGGATCGCATTGAATGTATAGATTGCTCTGGGAACCATAGACATTTTAACAATATTTATTCTTCCAATCCATGAGCATGGAATGTTTTTCCATCTCTTTGTGTCTTCCTCAATTTCTTTCATAAGTGTTCTGTAGTTTTTAGAGTACAGATCCTTTACCTCTTTGGTTAGGTTTTTTCCTAGGTGTCTTATGGTTTTTGGATGAAATTATAAATGGGATTGATTCTTTAATTTCACTTTCTTTAGTATCATTTTTAGTATATAGAAGTGCAACTGTTTCCGTGCATTGATTTTGTATCCTGCCATATTGCTGAATTGCTGTGTGAGTTCTAGCAATTTTGGGGTGGAATCTTTTAGGTTTTCCACATAAAGTGTCATGTCATCTGTGAAAAGTAAGAGTTTGACTTCTTCTTAGGGCTTATACTACTATGTTGAACAAAAGTGGTGAGAGTGGGCATCCCTGTCATGTTCCTGACCTTAGGGGAATGGCTCTCAGTTTTTCCCCATTGAGAATGATATTCGCTGTGGGTTTTTCATAGATGGCTTTTATGATATTGAGGTATGTTCCCTCTATCCCTACACTGTGGAGAGTTTTAATCAAGAAAGGATGCTGTACTTTGTCAAATGCTTTTTCTGCATCAATTGAGAGGATCATATGGTTCTTGTCCTTTCTTCTATTATTGTATTTATGTATTATATTGTATTTAATATTATATTATTATTTCTTTATTAATGTATTGTATAATATTGATTGATTTGTGGATGTTGACCCACCCTTGAATAAATCCAAAGAAAAACCCATGAATAAATCCCACTAGTTCGTGGTGAACAATTCTTTTAATGTACTATTGGATCCTATTGGCTAGTATTTTGGTGAGAATTTTTGCATCTGTGTTCATCAGAGATATTGGTCTGTAATTCTCTTTTTTGATGGGGTCTTTGTCTGGTTTTGGGATCAAGGTAATGGTGGCCTCATAGAGTTTGGAAGTTTTCCTTCCATTTCTATTTTTTGAAACAGCTTCAGTAGAATAGGTATGATTTCTTCTTTAAATGTTTGGTAGAATTCCCTTGGGAAGCCGTCTGGCACTGGACTCTTGTTTTCTGGGAGGTTTTTGGTTACTGCTTCAATTTTCTTGCTGGTTATGGGTCTGTTCAGATTTTCTATTTCTTCCTGTTTCAGTTTTGGTAGTTTATAAATTTCCAGGAATGTATCCATGTCTTCCAGTTTGCCTAATTTGTTGGCATATAATTGCTCATAATATGTTCTTAAAGTTGTCTGTATGTCCTTGGTGTTGCTCATGATTTCTCCCTTTTCATTCATGATTTCATTAAATTTTTTTTAACTTTTTTTTTATTCTTATGTTAATCCGCATACATTACATCATTAGTTTTAAATGAAGTGTTCCATGATTCATTGTTTGTGCATAACACCCAGTGCTCCATGCAGAACGTGCCCTCCTCAATACCCACCACCAGGCTAACCCATCCTCCCACTCCCCTCCCCTCTAGAACCCTCAGTTTGTTTTTCAGAGTCCATCATCTCTCATGGTTCGTCTACCCCTCCAATTTCCCCTGCTTCATTCTTCCCCTCCCGCTACCTTCTTCTTCTTCTTTTTTTTTCTTAACATATATTGCATTATTTGTTTCAGAGGTACAGATCTGAGATTCAACAGTCTTGCACAATTTTAGCTCTTACCAGAGCACATACCCTCCCCAGTGTCCATCACCCAGTCACCCCATCCCTCCCACCCCCCAGTCCAGCAACCCTCAGTTTATTTCCTGTGATTAAGAATTCCTCATATCAGTGAGATCATATGATACATGTCTTTCTCTGTTTGACTTATTTCACTCAACATAATACCCTCCAGTTCCATCCACGTCATTGCAAATGGCAAGATCTCATTC
>NW_023270642.1:3277733-3278632 GCF_011800145.1 Mirounga leonina
GACTGTTTCCTTTGCTTTGCAAAAGCTTTTTATCTTGATGAAGTCCCAATAGTTCATTTTTGCCCTTGCTTCCCTTGCCTTTGGCGATGTTTCTAGGAAGAATTTGCTTCGGCTGAGGTCAAAGAGGTTGCTGCCTGTGTTCTCCTTTAGGATTTTGATAGACTCCTGTCTCACATTGAGGTCTTTCAACCATTTGGAGTCTATTTTTGTGTGTGGTGTAAGGAAATGGTCCAGTTTCATTCTTCTGCATGTGGCTGTCCAATTTTCCCAACACCATTTGTTGAAGAGACTGTCTTTGTTCCATTGGACATTCTTTCCTGCTTTGTCAAAGATGAGTTGACCATAGAGTTGAGGGTCCATTTCTGGGCTCTCTATTCTGTTCCACTGATCTATGTGTCTGTTTTTGTGCCAGTACCATGCTGTCTTGATGATGACAGCTTTGTAATAGAGCTGGAAGTCCGGAATTGTTATGCCACCGGCTTTGCTTTTCTTTTTCAACATTCCTCTGGCTATGCGGGGTCTTTTCTGGTTCCATACAAATTTTAGGATGATTTGTTCCATTTCTTTGAAAAAAGTGGATGGTATTTTGATAGGGATTGCATTGAATGTGTAGATTGCTCTAGGTAGCATTGACATCTTCACAATATTTGTTCTTCCAATCCATGAGCATGGAACGTTTTTCCATTTCTTTGTGTCTTCCTCAGTTTCTTTCATGAGTATTTTATAGTTTTCTGAGTACAGATCCTTTGTCTCTTTGGTTAGATTTATTCCTAGGTATCTTATGGTTTTGGGTGCAATTGTAAATGGGATTGACTCCTTAATTTCTCTTTCTTCTGTCTTGTTGTTGGTGTATAGGAATGCCACTGACTTCTGTGCATTGATTTTATATCCTGCCACTT
>NW_023270642.1:3278642-3299287 GCF_011800145.1 Mirounga leonina
TAGGAATGCCTCCATTTCTTCCAGGTTATCTAATTTGCTGGCATAGAGTTGCTCATAATATGTTCTTATAATTGTTTGTATTTCTTTGGTGTTGTTGTGATCTCTCCTCTTTCATTCATGATTTTGTTGATTTGGGTCATTTCTCTTTTCTTTTTGATAAGTCTGGCCAGGGGTTTATCAATCTTGTTAATTCTTTCAAAGAACCAGCTCCTAGATTCGTTGATCTGTTCTACTGTTCTTTTAGTTTCTATTTCATTGATTTCTGCTCTGATCTTTATTATTTCTCTTCTCCTGCTGGGTTTAGGCTTTATTTGCTGTTCTTTCTCCAGCTCCTTTAGGTGTAGGGTTAGGTTGTGTACTTGAGACCTTTTTTGTTTCTTGAGAAAGGCTTGTATTGCTATATACTTTCCTCTTAGGAATGCCTTTGCTGCATCCCAAAGATTTTGAATAGTTGTGTTTTCATTTTCATTGGTTTCCATGAATTTTTTTAAATTCTTCTTTAATTTCCTGGCTGACCCATTCATTCTTTAGTAGGATGCTCTTTAGCCTCCATGTATTTGAGTTCTTTCTGACTTTCCTCTTGTGATTGAGTTCTAGTTTCAAAGCATTGTGGT
This sequence comes from Mirounga leonina, assembly GCF_011800145.1. Lineage (NCBI taxonomy): Eukaryota > Metazoa > Chordata > Mammalia > Carnivora > Phocidae > Mirounga > Mirounga leonina. Next base: position 3,279,257 of record NW_023270642.1, read on the forward strand.
CTGAAAATAGGCAGGGAATGATCCCAATCTTTTGGTACCAGTTGAGACCTGATTTATGACCTAGGATGTGATCTATTCTGGAGAATGTTCCATGGGCACTAGAGAAGAATGTGTATTCCATTGCTTTGGGATGGAATGTTCTGAATATGTCTGTGAAGTCCATTTGGTCCAGTGTGTCATTTAAAGTCTTTATTTCCTTGTTGATCTTTTGCTTAGACGATCTGTCCATTTCAGTGAGGGGGGTGTTAAAGTCCCCCACTATTATTGTATGGTTGTCGATGTGTTTCTTTGCTTTTGTTATTAATTGCCTTATAAAATTGGCTGCTCCCATGTTAGGGGCATAGATATTTACAATTGTTAGATCTTCTTGTTGGATAGATCCTTTAAGTATGATATAGTGTCCTTCCTCATCTCTTATTACAGTCTTTGGTTTAAAATCTAATTTGTCTGATATAAGGATTGCCACCCCAGCTTTCTTTTGGTGTCCATTAGCATGGTAAATGGTTTTCCACCCCGTCACTTTCAATCTGGGGGTGTCTCTGGTTCTAAAATGAGTCTCTTGCAGACAGCATATCGATGGGTCTTGTTTTTTAATCCAGTCTGTTAGCCTGTGTCTTTTGATTGGGGCATTTAGCCCATTTACATTCAGGGTAACTATTGAAAGATAGGAATTTAGTGCCATTGTATTGCCTGTAAGGTGACTGTTACCGTATATTGTCTGTGTTCCTTTCTGGTCTATTTTGCTTTTAGGCTCTCTCTTTGCTTAGAGGACCCCTTTCAATATTTCCTGTAGAACTGGTTTTGTGTTTGCAAATTCCTTTAGTTTTTGTTTGTCCTGGAATCTTTTTATCTCTCCTTCAATTTTCAATGACAGCCTAGCTGGATATAGTATTCTTGGCTGCATATATTTTGTCATTTAGTGCTCTGAATATATCCTGCCAGTCCTTTCTGGCCTGCCAGGTCTCTGTGGATAGGTCTCTTGCCAATATAATGTTTCTACCATTGTAGGTTACATATCTCTTCTCCCGAGCTGCTTTCAGGATTTTCTCTTTGTCTCTGAGACTCGTAAGTTTTACTATTAGATGTCGGGGTGTTGACCTATTTTTATTGATTTTGAGAGGGGTTCTCGGTGCTTCCTGGATTTTGATGCCTGTTTCCTTCCCCAAATTAGGGAAGTTCTCTGGTATAAGTTGATCCATTATACCTTCTGCCCTTCTCTCTCTTTCTTCTTCTTCTGGGATCCCAATTATTCTAATGTTGTTTCGTCTTATGGTATCACTTATCTCTCGAATTCTGCCCTCGTGATCCAGTAGTTGTTTCTCTCTCTTTTTCTCAGCTTCTTTATTTTCCATCATTTGGTCTTCTATATTACTGAGTCTCTCTTCTGCCTCATTTATCCTAGCAGTTAGTGCCCCATTTTTGGTTGCATCTCATTAATATCCTTTTTGATTTTTACTTGGTTAGATTTTAGTTCTTTTACTTCTCCAGAAAGGGTTTCTCTAATAACTTCCATATTTTTTTCAAGCCCAGCTAGTATCTTTAAAGTGATGATTCTGAACTCTAGATCTGACATCGTACTAATGTCCGTATTGAGTAGGTCCCTGGCAGTCGGTACTACCTTTTGTTCTTTTTATTGAGGTGATTTTTTCCGTCATGTCATTTTGTGCAGAGGAGAATAGATTAATGAGAGAACAAAATGGTAGCAGAGTAACCACGTCCCCAGAAAGTATACTCTATACAAATCAGAAAAGACCTGAAGCAGTGGAAAAAGGAAGGGAAAGAGAGAAAAAAGAAAAAGGAAAAAAAGAAAAAGATAAAAACAAACAAAAACAAACAAAACAAAACAACAACAACAACAAAAAAACCAGAATGTGATCATATATGATCAGGCTGGTATATAGATCAGTGCCACACACTAGATTTGGGGTGTATTTTGGTCTTTTAGAAGAAAGTGCCTCCCAAAATTTTAAAGAAAGAAAAACTTATATATGTACAAAAATAAGGGTTGATATGATGAAGGGATGGAATATGACTGTAAAGATGGAAATTATAAAAAACTTTATAAAAGGAATTGATAAGTTTGAAAAAAGAAAGAAGAGGATTAAAAAAAGAAAAAAGAAAAGGGAGAGAATGTGGTCAGGCAGGGGAATAGAAAACACCATATACTAGAGATTTAGGGTATATTTTAATCTGTTAGAAGAAACTCTCTCAAAATTTTAAAGAGAGAACAACTTATATATATATGCCAGAAATACGGGTAACTACTCTGAAGGGATAGAATATGACTCTAAAAATGAAAAATAAAAATGTTTTTTTAAAAAAGGGATTGATAAGATGTTGGTTGAAAAAGGGAAAAAGAAAAATTCAAAAAAAAATAAAGGCCAGTTAAAAAAAAATTAACTTTGAAAGACTAAAGAATCAAGGGGAAAAGCCATGAATTCTATGTGCAGTATTCCCCTAGCGCTGGAGTTCTGCCGTTCTCATTGATCGGTAAACGTGGTCTTGGCTGGCTGTTCTCGCTGATCTTCTGGGGAGGGGCCTGTTGCCGTGGTTTCCAAATGTCTTTGCCGGAGGCAGAATTGCCCCACCCTTGCCCCCTCCCGTCTAAGTAATCTGCTTGGGTTTGCTCTCAGGAGCTTTTGTTCCCTGCGAGCTTTCCGTACAGCTTTGGAGGTGGAGAGTGAAAATGGTGGTCTCCCAATCTCTGTCCTGGAGGAGCTGAGAACTCGTGGCCCCACTCCTCAGTGAGCCCCCAGAGAAAAGCCGTCAGTCACTCCCGTCTCCCCGGTCTCTGGCCGCACTCCGTGCTCACCCGGCCTGTGACCGCGCGTTTCTATCTCTGGCACCTGACCCCGGGTGGAGTCTCCAAACCCAGCAGATCCCTGTGGTGCACTCCCGCGTGGCTCCTCCCGGGGGAGGAAGGTGAGTCTCCCCGGATCTGCTGCTTGTTGGGTCCCTGCTGGAGGAGCAGGGGCCCGACTGTGCCGCGGATCACGGTTTATGGCGACCCCGAGCTGAGCGCCCGCGCCTGGGCTCCGCCTCTGCAGCCGGCTTCCCTGCTCCGTTACCTGGGAGCTCTGCCACACTCAGGCACCCCTGGTCTTTCTGTGACCCCGAGGGTCCTGCGACCCCACTGTCCCGGAGGGTTCCACCCCCCGCTTAGCCACCAGAGTGACGTCCCTCAGCGGAGCAGACTTTTAAAAGTTCCGATTTTGTGCTCCGCGGCTCTATCCCTTGCCAGAATTGGCCAACAGAGGCCCCTCCCCTGTGGTCTATCCTCCCGAATATCGCCTCAGATTCACTTCTCCGCACCTTCCAGAAAGTGGTTGCTTTTCTGATGAGAGAGTTTTTGCTATTCTTTTCTTCGATCTCCTGTTGAGTTTGTAGGTGTTCAGAATGGTTTGATCCCTATCCAGCTGAGTTCCTGAGAGGGGACAAAATCCAGGTCTCCTACTCCTCCGCCATCTTGCTCTGATTTCATTAATTTCTGTCCTGTCTCTTTTCTTTTTGATGTCTCTCTATTGGTTTATTGATATTATTAATTCTTTCAAAGAACCAGCTTCTAGTTTTGTTGATCTGTTCTATTGTTCTTCTGGTTTCCATTTCATTGATTTTTTACTCTAATCTTCATTATTTCTCTTCTCCTGCTTGGTTTAGGTTTTATTTGCTGTTCTTTCTCCAGCTCCCTTAGGTGTACGGTTAGCTTCTTTATTTGAGATTTTTCTAATATTCTTGAGAGAGGCTTGGATTGCTATGTATTTCCCTCTTAGGACTGCTTTTGCTGTTTTGAACAGTTGTGTTTTTATTTTCATTTTTTTTCATGATTTTTTAAAATTCTTTTTTAATTTCCTGGTTGACCAATTCATTCTTTAGTAGGATGCTCTTTAACCTCCAAGTATTTGAGTTCCTTCCAAATTTCCTCTTGTGATTGAGTTCAAGTTTCAAAGCACTGTGGTCTGAAAATATGCAAAGAATATTCCCATTCTTTTGGTATCAGTGGAGACCTGATTTGTGACCTAGTATGTGATCTATTCTGGAGAAATTTCTATGTGCACTTGAGAAGAAGGTGTATTCTATTGCTTTAGGATGGAATGCTCTGTATATATCTGTGAAGTCCATCTAGTCCAATGTGTCATTCAAAGCCCTTGTTTCCTTGTTGATCTTCTGCTTGGATGATCTGTCCATTGCTGTGAGTTAGGTGTTGAAGTCCCCTACTATTATTGTATTATTATCTATGTGTTTCTTTAATTTGGTTATTAATTGGTTGATATAACTGGCTGCTCCCAAATTAGGGGCATAAATATTTATAGTTGTTAGATCTTCTTGTTGGATAGACTCTTTAAGTATGATATAGTGTCCCTCTTCATCTCTTACTACAGTCTTTGATTTAAAATCTAATTTGTCAGATATGAGGGTTGTTACCCTAGCTTTCTTTTGAGGTCCATAAGCATGATAAATGGTTTTCCATCCCCTCACTTTCAGTCCAGAGGTGTCTTTCAGTCTCAAGTGAGTCTCTTGTAGACAGTATATGGATGGGTCTTGCTTTTTTATCCAATCTGATACCCTGTGTCTTGTGATTGGAGCATTTAGCCCATTTACATACAGAGTAACTATCAAAAGATATTAATTTAGTGTCATTGTATTACCTGTAAAGTCCCTGTTTTTGTAGATTGTCTCTGTTTCTTTCTAGTTCATGTTACTCTTGGGCTCTCTCTTCACTTACAGGATCCCTATTAATATTTCTTCTAGGGCTGGCTTGGTGGTCACATATTCTTTTGGTTTCTATCTGTCTTGGAAGCTCTTTATCTCTCCTTCCATTCTGAATGAACAGCCTTGATGGATAAAGTATTCTTAGCTGCATGTTTTTCTCATTTACTACCCTGAATACATCATGCCAGCCCTTTCTGGCCTACCAAGTCTCTGTGGATAAATCTGATGTCAGTCTAATGTTCCTACCTCTGTGGGTTAGGAACCTCTTGTCTTGAGCTGCTTTCAGGATTTTCTCTTCATCCCTGAAATTTGCAAGCTTCACTATTATACATCAGGGTGTTGATCTATTTTTATTGATTTTGGGAGGGGTCCTTTCTACCTCTTGGACATGAACGCCTGTTTCCTTCCCCAGATTAGGGAAGTTCTCAGCTGTGATTTGCTCAAATACAACTTCTGGCTCTCTCTCTCTCTCTTCACCATCAGGCACCCCAATAATTCTGATGTTGGTTGATTTTATGGCATCACTGATTGCTTGACGTCTCTCCTCATGCCCTATTAGTCATTTTTCTCTGTTTTCCTCAGCTTCTTTCCTTTCTACCAACTTGTCTTCTATGTCACTTACTTTCTCTTCAGCCTCATTTACCCTACCTGTTATTGCATCCAATTTAGACTGTACCTCAGAGCATTTTAAATTTCAGCCTAATTGGATCTCATTTCTGCACTAAGAGATTTTCTGATGTCTTTTATGCTTTTTTCAAGTCCAACTAGTAACTTTATAATTGCTATCCTGAATTTCAGCTCTGACATTTTACTTATATACATATCAATTATATCTGTGGCAGAGTATTGCCTCTGGTTCTTTCTTTTGTTGTGAATTCCTCCATGTAGTCATTTTGCCCAGAGAAGAAAGGATGAATGAGTGAGCAGAATCAACAATGTCAAGCAGCATGACCCAAGCTAAATACATACTAGATAAATCCAAAGAGGTTAGAAACCAAAGAAGAAAAGAAAAAGAAAAAGAAAAAAATAAGGGGGGTGAAGAGAAAATATAATCTCACAGGGTGGACAAAACAGGATAACTAGTTGGTCCTTGAGTGTATTTTGGTCTGTGTGTTAGAAGACACTGAATTCTAAAATTGTAAAGAAAGCAAAACTTATATATATACAAATATAAAATTGAATAGAGTGAAAGGAAACTATAAATGAAAAATATATCTATAAAATGTAAATGTAAAAAATAAAAGTTAAAAAAACACTTAAAAAACAAAGAGTTGATAAAATAAGAAACTAGTTGAAAAGGGAAAAAAGAAAAAAAAAGAAATGGAAAATTTTAAACTGAAAATGAATCATGAGAAAAAAACCTCGAATTCTATATACTATTTTCCCCTAGTGCTGGAGTTTTACAGTCTCGTGGGATCTGTAAACGTGCTGTGCACCTGTTCTTCCATTTGGTCTTCTGGGGGAGGGGCCTGGAGTGCTGCTTCTCAGGTGTCTTTGCTTGGGCAGAGTTACACAGGCCTTCCCAGGGGGCTGGGCTCTGTGTAAGCTGGTCCTGTGTTGCTTTTGTTCCCCAAAGCCTTTGTGCCTCTTTAGAGGATCAAAATAAAAATTGCCAGGCCCGATCTCCAACACCAGAGCCAAAAGATCCTGGTCCCATCTCTTAAGTAAACCCTCAGGGATAAGTGGTCTTCACTTTTGTGTGTGCCAAACTCTGCAGACTCCTGTGGTGTGCGCCCATACTGATCCTTCTGAGGGAAGGTGGAGGGACCCCATATTCCTGTCCTTTGAACATTTCCCACTTGGAGAGTGGTCACCCGATGGAGCAGCAGCTTGTGGTTTATGGTGAACCAATCTGAGAGCCCCATCCTTGGCTCACTGACCATAACCAGTTTCTCTGCTCTAATGCTTGGGAACTCTACTGGCTCAGGTACCCCTGTTATTTCTATGACTCTGGGGATCCTGAGACCATACTCTCCCATCTAAAATTTTGCCCCTTTTCACCACCTGAGCACCTTTCAGGCAGGGATGTCTCTCACTGGAGCAGATTCTAAGGGTTCCAATTTTGCCCTCTGGGGCTGTATCACTTTCCAGTAGCTGGCTTACTGAGGCTTCCTCCCTCTGTCATTTATCTTCCAATATATCCTCTCAGATTCACTTCTCTTCACCTCCTACCTTGCAGAAAGTGGTCACTTTTCTACTTGTAGAGTTCCAGATATTCTTTTCCTACTTCTCAGGTTGAATTCATGGGTGTTCAGAATGATTTGATAGTTATATAGCTAAATTCAAAAGACTAGATGAAGCAAGGTCCCTTACTCTTCCGCCACCTTGCCTAGAAAACATTATTATGGCTTTGTAATATAACTTGAAATCTGGGATTGTGATAACTCGTTTTTTCTTTTTTAAGATTGCTTTGGCTATTCAAGGTCTTTTGTGGTTCCATACAAATCTTAAGATTCTTTGTTCTAATTCTATTAAAAATTTTGTTGGTATTTTGATAGGGATTGCATTAAAGGTGTAGAATGCTTTTGAGAATGTAGACATTTTAACAGTATTTGTTCTTCTAACCCGTAAGCATGGAATGTCTTTCCATTTCTTTATGTTGTCTTGAATTTCTTTCATCAATGTATTATAGTTTTCAGTGTACTTCTTTGATTAGGTTTATTCCAGCTATTTTATTGATTTTGGTGCAATTGTAAATGGGATTGTTTCCCATTTGATGGGATTAATTTCACTTTCTGCTACTTCATTATTAGGTTTATAAGGATGTATTATATTTCTGTACATCGATTTTGTTGTCTTGGGACTTTATTGAATTAATTTATCAGTTCTGGTGGTTGTTTTTTTTTTTTGTGTGTGGAGTATTTCAGGGTTTCTATACATAGTATCATGCCATCTGCAGAGAGCGAAAGTTTTACCTCTTCCTTACTGATTTGGATGCATTTTAAATCTTTTTGTTGTCTGATTACTGTGGCTAGGACTCAAACAAAAGTGGTAAGAGTGGACATCCTTGTCTTGTTCCTGACCTTACGGGAAAAGTTGTCAGTTTTTCACCATTAAGTATGATATCGGCTGTGGGTTTTTCTTATAAGGACTTTATTATGTTGAGATATGTTCCCTCTAGACCTACTTTGCAGAGAGTTTTTATCATGAATCGATGTTGTACTTTGTCAAATACTTTTTCTGCATCTATTGAAATGATCATATGGTTTTTATTCTCTTATTGATGTGATGTATCATGTTGATTGTTTTGCAAATATTAAACCACCCTTGCATCGTGGGAATAAATGCTGTTTGGTCGTGGTGTATGGTTTTTAAATATATATTACTGGATTCGGTTTGCTAATATTTTGTTGAGAATTTTTGCATCTATATTCATGAGAGATATTGGCCTGTAGTTCTCTTTTGTTGTGGTGTCTCTATCTGGTTTTGGTGTCAGGGTGATACTGGCCTCATAGAATGAATTTGGAAATTTTTCTTCCTCTTGCCTTTTTTGGAATAGTTTGAGAAGAATGGGCATTAACTCTTCTCTTAATATTATTTTTGTATATATTTATATATATATTTAAAGACTTATTTATTTGAGAGAGACAGAGAGAGAGAATGTACACAAGCAGGGGGAGGGAGAAGGACAAGCAGACTCCACACTGAGTGCTGAGCCTGATACAGGGCTTGATCCCAGGACCCTGAGATCATGACCTGAGCCTAACTCAAGAGTCAGATGCTTAACCAACTGCACTATCCAGGGGCCCCTTAATATTATATTTTTGATGATGAGTTCTATCTTAATTGCATTATAGACAAACTGAAAATGTGGTCTGTATGATACCAATTCTTTGAAATTTGTTGAGAGTTCTTCATAGTGAACTCATAAATATTCCATGGGTATTGAAAATAATGCATATTCCTTATTTATTAAATGTACTTTTCTTGTATGTGTACATGAAATCAACCTTGTTAATTTTGTTGTGTTCTATATATTTTCTGAGGCTTTTTTTGTTTGGTTTGTTTTGGCTTGCTTGATTTATCAAGTCTTAAGAGGGATATTCTAAAACTTTTTACTATGATAGAGAATTTCTCTCTTTCTTCTATAGGTTCTGACAATTTTTGCTTCATATATTGTGAGTGTTATTATGTGTACAGAAGTTTAGACTTTTTGTATATTTCTGGTGAGTTGTAACTTTGGTCAATATAAAATGAACTTTGTGTACTGAACCCACTGGAGGGCATTCTCATTCAGGACTTCTGGGTATTGAAAAGTTCCTGACCTGATCTCATATTCTGCTTAGAAATCCCAGCATGGTTTCTTGTTTTCTTGAAGTTGTGGCCTATTTAAACCAAGGCCTTGGAGACTCAGAGGTGAACAGATGCCCAAATGAAACTGCATATTTCAGATCTTACTCCATTCTTTGTTTTATTTGCTTTCTTCTCCTGTTTTGTTTTTGTTTGTTGTTTTTGTTTTCTTTTCCTTCTGGCTTACTTGTTTTATTTAGCCTCAGATGATTCTCTTCCTTCCCATAAACTTAGAAAGGTTTTTTAAAAAATATTTTATCCATCATTTATGTGTTCATGATTAGAGGATTTCTTCACACATCTATCATGATATTTTTCTGAGAATGGAAGTCCCATTCTCAATTCTTTATACACATATAATGTGTATCTTTATTACTCTCCTTTATTTCTTTATGTTCTTCTTACTTATTTAAGCTACAATTACCTAGACAATTAAAATTTTAATGATTATAGAATTTTCATATGTATTGTATTTTATTGCAGTTCATATGTATTGTAGAAAGTTTGAAAACCACAGCAAAATGAGGAGAAAAACTTTTCATAATAACCTGTAAGAATCACTTAGTGTTTGTTTTGGGTGGGGCACAGTCAGGTTCATTGAGGTATGATTTACACATAAAATTTATCTCTTTTAACTTTATAATTATATGAGTTTTGACAAATATTTGCAGTAGCATAATCACCACCACAACCATAATCTAGAGTATTTCAAACACTACTCCTCCCAACTTTTGGCCCCGGCAACCACTCATATACTATCAATATAGTTTTGTTTGTTCTAGAATTTTGTAAAGATGAAATCATATAGTATGATGTCTTTAGTGTCTGGCTTCTTTCACTTACCATAATGCTTTTGAGATTCAGTGTTGTATTTATCAGTAGTCTGATCCTCGTTTTAGATTCTGAGTAATATTTTACTATATGGATATATCAAAATTTGTTTATGCATTTGCCAATTGGTAGACATATGGGTTGTTTCCAATTTTTGGCTATTGTGAATAAAGCTACTCTGAAGATTCATGTAGTGTGCAAGACCTCTTTAGACATATATTTTTATTTCATTTGGGTAAATACCTAGGACTGGAATTATTCAGTTGTATGGTAAGTTTATATTTAACTTTATAAGAAACTGCCAAACTTTTCCAAAGTGGTAGCTTCATTTTGAATTCCCACTAACACCAACTCTTGCTAGTGTAATACTTTTTTAGTTTTAGTCATTTTAGTGTGTATGTAGTGGTGTCTCACTTTGGTTTTAATTTACATTATTTTAATGAATATTAATTTTGAGCATTTTTTTCATGTAGTTTTTTGACATCGGCATATGATTTTTGGTAAAGTATCCAAATCTTTTGCCCATTAAAAAATGTTGGGCGCCTGGGTGGCTCAGTTGGTTAAGCGACTGCCTTCGGCTCAGGTCATGATCCTGGAGTCCCGGGATCGAGTCCCGCATCGGGCTCCCTGCTCGGCGGGGAGTCTGCTTCTCCCTCTCACCCTCCCCCCTCTCATGTGCTCTCTGTCTCTCTCATTCTCTCTGTCTCAAATAAATAAATAAAATCTTAAAAAAAAAAAGTTATCTTTTTAGATGGAGTTGTAAATATTCTTTATACAGTTGTCTTATGATTTTCTTAATATTTTCCTACCTCTAGCTTACTTTATTGTAAGAATACTGTATATGTATATATATATATCATACAAAATATATGTTAACCAATTATTTATGCTATTGGTAAGACTGTCAGTCAACAGTAGGCTGTTAGTAAAGTTTTTGAGGAATCAAAAGTTATATATGGATTTTTGACTGTGTGGGGGTCAGCACCCTTAACTCCTGTGTTGTTCAAGGGTCAACTCTATTCTACATCTCTGTCCTTTAGCACATAAATATTTTGTAAGTATTTTCTTGAGGTGTGTGGCTTACCTTTAATTTTCTCAATCATATCTTTTGAAGAGCAAAATATTTTAATATTGATGAATTCAAATTTATCAATTTTTCTTTCATACTTTGTGTATTTTGTAGTCTGTTAAAAAAAACATATGCTTTATCTGAGATCTACTAAGATTTTCTTTTATGTTTTCTATTATAAGTTTTATAGTTTTATAGTCTGTGCCATGTTTTGAATTAATTTTTGAGTATGATGTGAGGTAAATGAGGGTCAATATTCTGTTCTTTTCTCTTCCTTCCTCTCTACCTCCCTCCCTTTCTCTGTCTCTCTCTCTTTACATATGAAAATCCAATTGTCTCTGTACAGTTTGTTGAAAAGATGATTTCCCCATTGAATTACCTTGGTCCCTTTGTTGAATAGCAATGCATCTTAAAAGCATGTATCTAGTTCTAGACTTTATATTCTGTTCTACTGAAAAATGATCATTGTGCTAACATCACATTGTCTTATGACAGTGTAACTTTCTAGTAAGTATTAGGTAGTGTAAAGCCTCCAGTTATGTTCTTCCTTTTCAAAATTGTTTTGGGTATTCTAGGTCCTTTGCATATTTGTATACATTTTAGGTTCAGCTTGCAATTTCTACCAAAATCCTACTAGAATTTTGTTTGGAATTATATTGAATATATAGATCAATTTGGGAAGAATTGCTTTCTTAACAATATTGAATCTGATGTATCTCTTCATTTATGTAGCTCTTCTTTAATTTTGGCAGTGTACAGGTTTTACACATTTTTTGTTAAATTTTTCAATAGATATTTCATAATTTTATAAAGGATATTTTAAAATTTTATTTTTGGATTGAGCATTATTGGTAAAAAGCAATAAAATGGATCTTCTAAATAAATCATCAAGTCATCTCTGCATAAGAGTTTTCCTTTCTGATATATATGCATTTTATTTCTTTTACTCACCTTATTACACTGGATAGGCCATTCATTATAATGTTGAGTAGAAATAATGACAACAGACATTCTTATCTTGCTCACTACTTTAGGGGAAGGGAAATAATTCAGTCACTCTATTAACATCTATTAGCACCATTAAATATGATGTTAGCTGAAGTTTTTTTGTTTTGTTTTAACTGCAGGTGTTTGTTGTTGTTGTTGTTGTTGCTCTAATGTCACTTACCATGTTGAGGAAATTTCCTTTTATTCCTAATTTGCAGAGGGTTTTTTTTTTTTTAATCATGAGTGAATGCTGACTTTTGTCAAAATTTTGTTTAATTATATTTATTGAGATTCTTATGAGTTTTTCTTTTTTAGTTTCTTGATATGGTGAATGAATTAGATTGATTGCTGTGTGAAAGTTGAGCCAATCTTAAATTCCAGGTATAAACTCCACTTGGTGGTGACATATAATCCTTTTGTATATTGCTGGACTTTATTTGCTAATAATTTGTTAAGGACTTTGTGTCTATATTCACAAGACACATGCTCCTTTCATGCAATATATTTATCTGGTTTTGGCATCAGGGCAATACTGGCCTTATGTCAGCTGGAAGTGGGTCCTTCCCACTTCTAATTTCTAGAACAGTTTGAATAGAATTGGTATTATTTCTTTCTTAAGTGTTTGGTTGAATTCATCAGTAAATCCATTTGGTCCTAGAATTTTCTTTATGGGAAGAATTTTAACTATAAATAAGTTAACTTTCTTTTATTTTTATTGTCATTTAAGACTGTACATGTTATGTATTGTTACTTTTTTTTTTGAGTGAGTTTTGGTAGTTTGTAAATATCAAGACATTTATCCATTTATCAAAGTTGTTGAATTTTGGCTTTCATTGGTCAGTTTTTTTTTTGAAGAGATACAAAACATGAGAAAAATGCTATTTTATACTTATCTGCATTGATAATTTCCAGTGATTTTTTATCACACAGGATAGATGTGTATGGTTGATCCCTAAACAACATGGGTTGGAACTGCATAGGTCCACTTATATCCAGATTTTTTACAGTATAATACTGTAAATGTATTTTCTATTCCTTATGATTTTCTTAATAACATGTTCTTTTCTTTAGCTACTTTATTATAAGAATATAATATATAATCTATATAACATACAAACTATGTGTTAATTGACTGCTAATATTATCCATAGGGCTTCCAGTCACTAGTAGGTTATTAGTAGTTCAGTTTTGGGGAAGTCAAAAGTTATCCATGAATTTTTGACTATGTGGGGTCAGTGCTCCTCATCTCCACATTATTCAAGGGTCAACTGTATTTCCAGCTGGTATTATATCCCTTTTGCTTGAAGATTCTTTTTTTACACCTTTCTTATAGCACTGGTCTGTTGGTAATAAATTTATCAACTTTGTATGTCTATCAACATCTTTATTTCATCTTAATTTTTGCAAGGAATTTATGCTGGGTGTAGAATTCTAGGTTGATATATTTTTTTCTTTCTATACTTTAAAGATCTATTTCTATTGTTTTCTCACCATATATTTTTTCAAAGACTTTTCTTTAAAACAGTTTTAGGTTAACAACAAAGTTGAAAGGGAGATACAGAGATTTTCCTCCACACATGCATTCCCTTCCCCATTATCAACATATCAATATCATTCACCAAAACAGTACATTTTTTACCAAGGATGAATCTACATTGACAAATCATAATCACCCAAAGTCCATAGTTTACCCTAGGATTCAGTCTTGGTATTCTACATTCTATAGGTTTGGATAAATTGGATAAAGTCCATTATTCCAATAGCATATAGAGTATTTTCACTGCCCTACAAATCCTCTGTGCTCTGTCTGTTCATCTCTCTTTCCTATCCCACCTCTGACAACCACTTATCTTTTTACTATCTCCATAATTTAGCCTTTTAAAGGGTGTCATATAGTCAGAATAATGCAGTAGGTAACCTTTTCAGATTGGCTTATTTCACTTAGTAATATGCATTTAAATTTCCTCCATGACTTTTCATAGTTCTGTAGTCATTTCTTTTTAGTGCTGAATAATATTCCATTGCTTGGGTATATCAGTGAATTTATCCATTAATTTACTAAAGGACATTTTTTTTTCTTCCAAGTTTAAGTAATTCTGAATAAAGCTGCTATAAACATTGTGTGCAGGTATTTTGTGGACACAAATTTTCCACTCATTTAGGTTAATACCAAGGAGTGTGTTTGCTGTATTTTATGGTAGGAGTATGTTTAGTTTTATAAGAAACTGCCTAACTGTCTTCCAAAGTGGCTGAACCATTTTGCATTCTCACCAGCAATATTTGAATGTTCCTATTGCTCCACATCTTCTCCAGTGGTATTATTAGTGTTCTGGATTTTAGCCATTCTAATAGGTGTGCAGTGGTATCCCAATGTTGTTTTAATTTGCACTTCTCTGGTGACATATGTTGTAGAGCATCTTTTCTTGCATTTATTTGCCATCTCTATACCTTCTTTGGTGAGGTGTCTGTTCGGCCCATTTTTTAATTGGGTTGTTTGTTTTATTATTTTGAGTTTTAAGAGTTCCTTGTATATTTTGGATAATGGTTTTTATCAGATGTGTTTTTGCAAATATTTTCTCCCAGTCTGTGGCTTGTTTTCTTGATACTGTCTTTTGCAGAGCAGAAGTTTTTAATTTTAATAAAGTCCAGTTTATCAATTATTTCTTTCATGGATTTGTCTTTGGTGTTGTATCTAAAAAGGCATCATCATATCCAAGATCATCTACGTTTTCTAATGTTATCTTCTGGAAGTTTTATCGTTTTGTATTTTATATTTAGGTCTATGATACATTTTGAGTTAATTTTTCAGGGGATTTAAAGCCTTTATCTAGATTTGTTTCTTTGTATGCAGATGTCCAGTTATTAAGAAGCATTTGTTGAAAAGATTTTATTTTCCTCATTATGTAGCCTTCACTTCTTTGTCAAAGATCGTTGATTATTTTTATGTGGGGTCTATTTCTAGGCTCTCTATTATGTTCCTTTGATTTATTTATCTATTATTTCACCAATACCACATTGTCTTGATTACTGTAGCCTTTATAGTAAGTCTTAAAGTTGGATGGTGTCAATTCCCTAACTTTGTTCTTCAATATTAAGTTGGCTATTCTGGTTCTGTTACCTCTCCTTATAAACTTTAGGATCAGTTTGTTAATATCTGCAAGATAACTTGCTAAGATTTTTATTGATATTGTAGTAAATTTGTAGATTAAATTAGACAAAACTGACATCTTGATAACATTGAGTGTTCCTAATCATAAACATGGAGTATCTATTTAGTTCCTCTGGTTTTGTTCAGAGTTTTATAGTTTTTGTTGTATAGATCTTATATATATTATGCAAGATTTATACTTAAATATTTCATCTTTGGAGATACTAATGTAGATGGTATTGTGTTTTTAATTTCCAATTCCACCTGTTCATTGTTGATATGTAGGAAAGCAATTGACTTTTGTATATTAACCTTGTATCCTGCAATCTTGCTATAATATTAGTTCCAGGAGGTTTTTTTGGCTAATTCTTCCAGATATAGACAGTCATGTCACCTGCAAACAAAGACAGTTTTATATCTTCCTTCTGAGTTAGTATACCTTTTATTTCCTTTTCTTGTCTTATTGCATTAGGTAGAATTCCAGAGTGATGTTGAAAAGGAGTGGTAAGACGGCGCATCCTTGCCTTGTACTTGATCTTAGTAGGAAAGTGTCAAGTTTCTCATGACTAAGTATGGTGTTAGCTGTAGGGTTTTTTTGTAAATAGTCTTCATCAGGTAGATAGTTTCCTTGTAGTCTTAGCTTTCTGAGAGTTTTTATTATGAATGGGTGTTTCTTTAGTCTATTGATATGATTGAGTATGTTAATTGATATTTGAATGTTGAACTAACATTGCATACCTGGGACATATCCCATTTGGTTTTGGTATATAATTCATTTTATATATTGTTGGATTTAACTTGCTAATATTTTGTTGAGGATTTTTTTAATCTATGTTCATAAGAGGTATTGATCTATAGTTTCCTTTTCTTGTAATGTATCTGGCTGGTTTTGTTATTAGGGTAATGTTGGCCTCATAGAATGAATTAGGAAGTATTCCCTGTACTTCTATCTTTTAGAAGAAATTATAGAGAACTGGTATAATTTCTTCCTTACATTTTTGGTGGAATTCACCAGTGAACCCACATGGGTCTGGTGATTTCTTTTTTGAACCCACATGGGTCTGGTGATTTCTTTTTTGGAAAGTTATTAATATAGATTCAATTTCTTTAATAGGGATAGGCCTATGCAGATCTTATTTTCTTCTTGTATAGTTTTTGCCAGTTGTGTCTTGCACGGAATTGGTCCATTTTATCTTGCTTGTCAAATTTGTGGGCATAACATTGTTCATAGTATTTCTTTACTATCCTTTAAATTTCCATGGTGTTTTTGGTGATGTCCCCTGTATTAGTGATTTATATCTTCATTTTTTTGTTAGGTAGCCTAGCTAGAGGCTTTTCAATTTTATTGATATTTCCAAAGAATCAGCTTTTGGTTTCTTTGATGTTTTCTATTGATTTCCTGTTTTCAATTTCATTGATCTCTTCTCTAATTCTTATTATTTTTCCACTATTATTTTCAACTTTATCTGTATTAGACTTTTTCCTTTTTCTGATTGCTACTAAGTGTTTCCCATTATTATTGTGTTTTTGAAATCTGATTATAATGAGAATTGGTATTGTTTTTACATTTTTTTCACTTTGGGTTTATATTTTTCATCAAATTTTGAGGTTACACCTTTTAATCAAATCCTTTAAATTGTCTTTTCTTCACTCCTTCACCTGTCCTCAGGAATCCAATTAATATATATGAGGCCACTTGATATTGTTCTAAATATCACTAATGCTCTGTTCTTATGGTTTCAGTCTTTTTTATTAATGTGTTTGATTTTAGATAGTTTCTTTTGCTGCCTTCAATTTTGCTAATTTTTTATTCTGCAATGTTTAACATGTTGTTACCCACATCCAATGATTTTTCATTCCAAATAATTTAGTTTTCATCTCTAGAAGTTCCATTTGGGTATTATTTATATTGTCCAATTTTCTCTTTGTCATGTATGCTTCTCTTACCTTTTTGAGCAGATAGAGTATGTTTTTAATAGCTATGCTGATGCCTTCATCTACCAATCTATCATATGTGTACTTTCAGGGTCTGTTAATTATTATTGTTATTGAAATTATTATTATGATTAGCTGATTTTTTGCTTTCTGATTATTTTTTCTGCTTCTTTGCATGCCTGGCAATTTTTGGTTGGATTTTGGTGAATGTCGGGTGTGTTTTGTATTCCTTTAATTATTTGGGGGCTTTGTTCTGGTACCCGATTTTGATAGTTGGAAATCATTTGATTTTTTAAAGAATATTTGTAAGCATTTTTAAGGTAAGTCCAGAGCAAACTTTTGTCTGGGGCTAATTTGTTCTCTTTACCAAGGTAATACTATTTTGTAGAATGTACTTGATGCCCATGTATCATATAACTTTCCACTTTGACTGATGCAAATGCCAACCATTCCTGGCTATGTGTGTACTCCAGTATTGTTCTATCTACTTTTCAGTAGTTCTTTCTCTGGCTTCAGTAATTTCTCTACATGTATGTGTGGATAGATGGTATCAGGCAAATGACTTTCATTTAACGTATCTCTCACCTCTTTGTTACTCTACCCTGTAAAATCTGTCTACCTTAGCCTCCCCAAATTCCAAAGTCTGTCTCCTCCAATTAGTGAGATTGCTAGACTTTGTTTTGGCTCTCCCTTTTTGCAATGACACCTGGCAACTCTCCAGGCAGTGAGCTGGGGCATTTCCAAGACTCATCTTATTTGTTTTCCTTCATTCATGGATCACTGTCCTGTACTTCCTGTTGCCCAATGTTTGAAAACTGTTGTTTTATACATTTTTATCTAGTTTTCTACTTGGTTAAGGTAGGAGAGTAAGTCTGGTCTTGTTCTTTCATCATGGCCTTAAGCAAAGTGCCATCACTCAGCATCTTAATGCACATTTTTCCATTCTTTTTTTTTTTTTTTTAATTTTTTTTATTCTTATGTTAATCCCCATACATTACATCATTAGTTTTAGATGAAGTGTTCCATGATTCATTGTTTGTGCATAACACCCAGTGCTCCATGCAGAATGTGCCCTCCTCAATACCCACCACCAGGCTAACCCATCCTCTCACCCCCCTCCCCTCTAGAACCCTGTTTGTTTTTCAGAGTCCATCATCTCTCATGGTTCGTCTACCCCTCCGATTTCCCCCGCTTCATTCTTCCCCTCCCGCTACCTTCTTCTTCTTCTTTTTTTTTTTTCTTAACATATATTGCATTATTTGTTTCAGAGGTACAGATCTGAGATTCAACAGTCTTGCACAATTCACAGCGCTTACCAGAGCACAGACCCTCCCCAATGTCTATCACCCAGTCACCCCACCCCTCCCACCCCACCCACCGCTCCAACAACACTCAGTTTGTTTCCTGCGATTAAGAATTCCTCATATCAGTGAGATCATATGATACATGTCTTTCTCTGTTTGACATATTTCACTCAACATAATACCCTCCAGTTCCATCCACGTCATTGCAAATGGCAAGATCTCATTCCTTTTGATGGCTGCATAATATTCCATTGTATATATATATACCACTTCTTCTTTATCCATTCATCTGTCGATGGACATCTTGGCTCTTTCCACAGTTTGGCTATTGTGGACATTGCTGCTATAAACATCGGGGTGCACGTACCCCTTCGGATCCCTACTTTTGTATCTTTGGGGTAAATACCCAGTAGTGCAATTGCTGGATCATATGGTAGCTCTATTTTCAATTTTTGAGGAACCTCCATACAGTTTTCCAGAGTGGCTGCACCAGCTTGCATTCCTACCAACAGTGTAGGAGGGTTCCCCTTTCTCCGCATCCCCGCCAACATCTGTCGTTTCCTGACGTGTTAATTTTAGCCATTCTGACTGGTGTGAGGTGGTATCTCATTGAGGTTTTGATTTGGATTTCCCTGATGCTGAGCGATATTGAGCACTTTTTCATGTGTCTGTTGGCCATTTGGATGTCTTCTTTGGAAAAATGTCTGTTCATGTCTTCTGCCCATTTCTTGATTGGATTCTTTGTTCTTTGGGTGTTGAGTTTGATGAGTTCTTTATAGATTTTGGATACTAGCCCTTTCTCTGATATGTCATTTGCAAATATCTTCTCCCATTCTGTCGGTTGTCTTTTGGTTTTGTGGACTGTTTCCTTTGCTTTGCAAAAGCTTTTTATCTTGATGAAGTCCCAATAGTTCATTTTTGCCCTTGCTTCCCTTGCCTTTGGCGATGTTTCTAGGAAGAAGATGCTGTGGCTGAGGTCAAAGAGGTTGCTGCCTGTGTTCTCCTTTAGGATTTTGATGGACTCCTGTCTCACATTGAGTTCTTTCAACCATTTGGAGTCTATTTTTGTGTGTGGTGTAAGGAAATGGTCCAGTTTCATTCTTCTGCATGTGGCTGTCCAATTTTCCCAACACCATTTGTTGAAGAGACTGTCTTTGTTCCATTGGACATTCTTTCCTGCTTTGTCAAAGATGAGTTGACCATAGAGTTGAGGGTCCATTTCTGGGCTCTCTATTCTGTTCCATTGATCTATGTGTCTGTTTTTGTGCCAGTACCATGCTGTCTTGATGATGACAGCTTTGTAATAGAGCTGGAAGTCCAGAATTGTGATGCCGCCAGCCTTGCTTTTCTTTTCAACATTCCTCTGGCTATGCGGGGTCTTTTCTGGTTCCATACAAATTTTAGGATGATTTGTTCCATTTCTTTGAAAAAAGTGGATGGTATTTTGATGGGGATTGCATTGAATGTGTAGATTGCTCTAGGTAGCATTGACATCTTCACAATATTTGTTCTTCCAATCCATGAGCATGGAACGTTTTTCCATTTCTTTGTGTCTTCCTCAATTTCTTTCATGAGTATTTTATAGTTTTCTGAGTACAGATCCTTTGTCTCTTTGGTTAGATTTATTCCTAGGTATCTTATGGTTTTGGGTGCAATTGTAAATGGGATCGACTCCTTAATTTCTCTTTCTTCTGTCTTGTTGTTGGTGTATAGGAATGCCACTGACTTCTGTGCATTGATTTTATATCCTGCCACTT
>NW_023270642.1:3299297-3534196 GCF_011800145.1 Mirounga leonina
TAGGAATGCCTCCATTTCTTCCAGGTTATCTAATTTGCTGGCATAGAGTTGCTCATAATATGTTCTTATAATTGTTTGTATTTCTTTGGTGTTGTTGTGATCTCTCCTCTTTCATTCATGATTTTGTTGATTTGGGTCATTTCTCTTTTCTTTTTGATAAGTCTGGCCAGGGGTTTATCAATCTTGTTAATTCTTTCAAAGAACCAGCTCCTAGTTTCGTTGATCTGTTCTACTGTTCTTTTAGTTTCTATTTCATTGATTTCTGCTCTGATCTTTATTATTTCTCTTCTCCTGCTGGGTTTAGGCTTTATTTGCTGTTCTTTCTCCAGCTCCTTTAGGTGTAGGGTTAGGTTGTATACTTGAGACCTTTCTTGTTTCTTGAGAAAGGCTTGTATTGCTATATACTTTCCTCTTAGGAATGCCTTTGCTGCATCCCAAAGATTTTGCACAGTTGTGTTTTCATTTTCATTGGTTTCCATGTATTTTTTTAATTCTTCTTTAATTTCCTGGTTGACCCATTCATTCTTCAGTAGGATGCTCTTTAGCCTCCATGTATTTGAGTTCTTTCCGACTTTCCTCTTGTGATTGACTTCTAATTTCACAGCATTGTGGTCTGAAAATAGGCAGGGTATGATCCCAGTCTTTTGGTACCAGTTGAGACCTGATTTATGACCTAGGATGTGATCTATTCTGGAGAATGTTCCATGGGCACTCGAGAAGAATGTGTATTCCGTTGCTTTGGGATGGAATGTTCTGAATATGTCTGTGAAGTCCATTTGGTCCAGTGTGTCATTTAAAGTCTTTATTTCCTTGTTGATCTTTTGCTTAGACGATCTGTCCATTTCAGTGAGGGGGGTGTTAAAGTCCCCCACTATTATTGTATTGTTGTCGATGTGTTTCTTTGCTTTTGTTATTAATTGCCTTATAAAATTGGCTGCTCCCATGTTAGGGGCATAGATATTTACAATTGTTAGATCTTCTTGTTGGATAGATCCTTTAAGTATGATATAGTGTCCTTCCTCATCTCTTATTACAGTCTTTGGTTTAAAATCTAATTTGTCTGATATAAGGATTGCCACCCCAGCTTTCTTTTGGTGTCCATTAGCATGGTAAATGGTTTTCCACCCTGTCACTTTCAATCTGGGGGTGTCTCTGGTTCTAAAATGAGTCTCTTGCAGACAGCATATCGATGGGTCTTGTTTTTTAATCCAGTCTGATAGCCTGTGTCTTTTGATTGGGGCATTTAGCCCATTTACATTCAGGGTAACTATTGAAAGATAGGAATTTAGTGCCATTGTATTGCCTGTAAGGTGACTGTTACCGTATATTGTCTGTGTTCCTTTCTGGTCTATTTTGCTTTTAGGGTCTCTCTTTGCTTAGAGGACCCCTTTCAATATTTCCTGTAGGGTGGTTTTGTGTTTGCAAATTCCTTTCGTTTTTGTTTGTCCTGGAAGCTTTTTATCTCTCCTTCAATTTTCAATGACAGCCTAGATGGATATAGTATTCTTGGCTGCATATTTTTCTCATTTAGTGCTCTGAATATATCCTGCCAGTCCTTTCTGGCCTGCCAGGTCTCTGTGGATAGGTCTGTTGCCAATCTAATGTTTCTACCATTGTAGGTTACATATCTCTTCTCCCAAGCTGCTTTCAGGATTTTCTCTTTGTCTCTGAGACTCGTAAGTTTTACTATTAGATGTCGGCTTGTTGACCTATTTTTATTGAATATGAGAGGGGTTCTCGGTGCTTCCTGGATTTTGATGCCTGTTTCCTTCCCCAAATTAGGGAAGTTCTCTGCTATAATTTGCTCCATTATACCTTCTGCCCCTCTCTCTCTTTCTTCTTCTTCTGGGATCCCAATTATTCTAATGTTGTTTCGTCTTATGGTATCGCTTATTTCTCGAATTCTGCCCTCGTGATCCAGTAGTTGTTTATTTCTCTTTTTCTCAGCTTCTTTATTTTCCATCATTTGGTCTTCTATATTACTGATTCTCTCTTCTGCCTCATTTGTTCTAGCACTTAGCGCCCCCATTTTTGATTGCACCTCATTAATAGCCTTTTTGATTTCTACTTGGTTGGATTTTAGCTCTTTTACTTCTCCAGAAAGGGTTTCTCTAATAACTTCCATATTTTTTTCAAGCCCAGCTAGTATCTTTAAAGTGATGATTCTGAACTCTAGATCTGACATTGTACTAATGTCCGTATTGAGTAGGTCCTTGGCAGTCGGTACTACCTCTTGTTCTTTTTGTTGAGGTGATTTTTTCCGTCTTGTCATTTTGTGCAGAGGAGAATAGATTAATGAGAGAACAAAATGCTAGCAGAGTAACCACGTCCCCAGAAAATATACTCTAAACAAATCAGAGAAGACCTGAAGCAGTGGGATAAGAAAGGGAGAGAGAGAAAAAAGAAAAAGAAAAAAAAGAAAAAGATAAAGATAAAAACAAAAACAAACAAAACAAAACAACAGCAACAACAACAACAAAAAACCAGAATGTGATCAAATATGATCAGGCTGGTATATAGATCAGTGCCACACACTAGATTTGGGGTGTATTTTGGTCTTTTAGAAGAAAGTGCCTCCCAAAATTTTAAAGAAGGAAAAACTTATATATGTACAAAAATAAGGGTTGATATGATGAAGGGATGGAATATGAGTGTAAAAATGGAAATTATAAAAAATTTTATAAAAGGAATTGATAAGAAGTTGTTTGAAAAAAGAAAGAAGAGGATTTAAAGAAAGAAAAAAGAAAAAGAAAAAAAAGGGAGAGGATGTGATCAGGCAGGGAAATAGAAAACACCATATACTAGAGATTTAGGGTATATTTTAATCTGTTAGAAGAAACTATCTCAAAATTTTAAAGAGAGAACAACTTATATATATAAGCCAAAAATATGGGTAACTACTATGAAGGGATAGAATAGGACTCTAAAAATGAAAAATAAAAATGTTTTTTTTTTTTAAAAAAAGGGATTGGTAAGATGTTGGTTGAAAAAGGGAAAAAGAAAAATTCAAAATAAATAAAAAGACAAAAAGACAGTTAAAAAAAATTAACTTTAAAAGACTAAAGAATCATGGTAAAAAAGCCGTGAATTCTATGTGCAGTAGTCCCCTAGCGCTGGAGTTCTGCCATTCTCATTGATCGGTAAACTTGGTCTTGGCTGGCTGTTCTCGCTGATCTTCTGGGGAGGGGCCTGTTGCCGTGGTTTCCAAATGTCTCTGCCGGAGGCGGAATTGCCCCGCCCTTGCCCCCTCCCGGCTAAGTAATCTGTTCGGGTTTGCTCTCCAGGGCTTTTGTTCCCTGCAAGCTTTCCGTACAGCTTTGGAGGCGGAGAGTGAAAATGGCAGCCTCCTAATCTCCGCCCCGGAGGAGCCGAGAACTCGGCCCCGCTCCTCAGTGAGCCCCCAGAGAAAAGCCGTCAGTCACTCCCGTCTCCCCGGTCTCCGGCGCACTCCGTGCTCACCCGGCCTGTGACCGCGTGTTTCTATCTCTGGCACCGACCCCGGGTGGAGTCTCCAAACCCAGCAGATCCCTGCGGTGCACTCCCGCGCAGCTCCTCCAGGGGGAGGAAGGTGAGTCTCCCCGGATCTGCCGCTTGTTGGGTCCCTGCTGGAGGAGCAGGGGCCCGACTGTGCCGCGGATCACGGTTTATGGCGACCCCGAGCTGAGAGCCCGCGCCTGGGCTCCACCTCTGCAGCCGGCTTCCCTGCTCTGATACCTGGGAGCTCTGCCACACTCAGGCACCCCTGGTCTTTCTGTGACCCCGAGGGTCCTGAGACCACACTGTCCCGGAGGGTTCCACCCCCCGCTTAGCCACCAGAGTGATGTCCCTCAGCGGAGCAGACTTTTAAAAGTTCCGATTTTGTGCTCCGCGGCTCTATCACTTGCCAGAAGCGGCCGACGGAGGCCCCTCCCCACCGTCTATCCTCCTGAATATCGCCTCGGATTCACTTCTCCGCACGTCCTACCTTCCAGAAAGTGGTCGCTTTTCTGATGAGAGAGTTGTTGCCCTTCTTTTCTTCGATCTCCTGTTGAGTTTGTAGGTGTTCAGAATGGTTTGATCTCTATCCAGCTGAATTCCTGAGAGGAGATGAAATCCAGGTCTCCTACTCCTCCGCCATCTTGCTCCGCCCCCAATCCATTTTTCCATTCTTGATGCTTCCAGTGTTCTATGTGTAAGAACACACATATTTTTTCACATTAGGATAATACCGTGCAGACCTGTTATTTTTTTCCCCTTGACCTAACAATTACAAGCATTTTTACATGTTATTACCTATTGTTACAGGATTTCTTTCCTCTTCTTGTGACCCTCTCATTCTCTAGCCATGTATCTTTAAATTTTCTGGAATATATGGGAGCATGATGTCCTTTCTGTTAATCCTGTTCTCTCCTTCCTTTCTCACAACCCCTATTTTTGCTACATCAAAGAATGTAGATTTGATCAGGGATTTCTACTAGGCAATACAATGGATACTGTTATGCTAACAATTCATTTATAATAGTGCCCTATATCTTTCTGAGTCTTATCTCTTTACCAAGACGCCTTCAAATTTTGGCTTCAGGACAATAAGGTAGATTGTATCTTTCCACATGTTGCAGTTGAGATTAAGACTCAATGAATTTAAATTGAGAGGCAGTGTTAGTGTGTGGTCTGTTGTCTGAATCTTCCTTGGTTTGAAATCCATTTCTGCCACTTACTGGCTTTGCAACTTTCTGCAACTTACTTAACCATATTGTGCTTTAGTTTCTTGATCTACAAAATGAGGCTCATAATGTTTATGTCATAGGATTATTTTGAATGTTGATGACTTTACACATATAAAATTATTAGAGAAGTACCTAGAGCATTTTAGCTCCTCAATAAATTCTTATTATTACTTGACTGCTCTATGGTCAGGCATGGAATAAACATCATTTTAAGTTCAACCTTATTCTTCTAACTTGAAATATATACTTTCCCCTTTATAGGAAGGTGATGTGGCTATATAAACTATGATTATTAAAAACCTCAATGAGTTCCCTTTTATTTTATACTTGGTTGCTAAGCTCATAAATTCAGTTTAAGCTTTAGTTCAGGCTATGTAATTCTGAGTTATACTCTGATAAGAGTTTACTTGTACACCACTCCATTAAAAATTTTGAAATAATTTGTATTTTTGTTGTGCTTGAGATATCAAATATTCCTTTGGATGTCTTTAATACCAAGTTAATTTCCCTTTCTCTCATTATGTCTGAGAAACTCATTGTATATCACTAGAAATACAACTCTCACAGTTCCTTGTAGAAATTAATGTTTAGTGTATAGATTTGGATATGTAGGAAAAATGTTGTTAAGATAATCAAGATAAATTTAAGAGTTTTAGTATCTAGGTTTTCATGATACCTCTCTCATTCTTTTATTAAGAAAGAGCAAGGCAGTGGAACTATCCATTATGTGTTCTATGTCGAGACAAAAGTCTAATGAGTTAAACTGTAAATTTAACTTTTCTGAGACCCAAGAATAATTTCCATGGTGTCCTTGAATTAGACTGGTTTAGAGCACTAAGTGATTATCCAAACTAATAAGTAAAATATTGTTTGAAAAATATCTGACACCAATGTTGGCTTAGTTTTTGACTGTTGATATATTTAGAAAATGTACTTACTTATTTTATTGTTTTTAATTAAGAAAAAGGAGATTAGGGGCACCTGGGTGGCTCAGTTGGTTAAGCCTCTGCCTTTGGCTCAGGTCATGATCCTGGAGTCCCAGGATTGAGCCCCACATCAGGCTCCCTGCTCACTGGGGAGTCTGCTTCTACCTCTGCCCTTCCCCCTGCTCATGTTCTCTCTCTCTCAAATAAATAAATAAAATCTTTTTAAAAAAGAAAAAGATTCATATTTTCCATATTGAAGGAAGTAGGTGGACAAAATAGTCCATATCCATTATTTCCTACCTCCGTGATTTTTTCTTCCCCTTCAGAAGTTCCAAATAATTTTTGATTGTGGAAAATACCTAATTTCATGGTGACAGAGACTCTTATTAATCTTATTAATAAAAGATAATAAAAGATCTTATTAATCTTATCAATCTTCTCTTTTCTTTAGAAAACAATTAGAGAGGAATTTCTGTCTTCTATTTCTGTTTCAGAGTAGGCTTTTTATCTGTTAAGATAAATAGCCTTTGGAGATCTGCTTCTTTTGCTTCTTTCCTAGATTAACACTTGTACCAGCATGTGTAGAAAGAGAGCTTCTGATTACCTTTCTCTGCTCTTCCTCTGTCCTCTCATATTTTCCCTAAAGACAGAGCTGGGAATTTTTCTAGTTGCCAGTTACACTTCTACAATGATATAGGGAAGCATTCTCACCCCATTTAAGTTGTCTAAGCACAAAATGGGCATTGCAAGTATGCTGACACCTCACCAGGATGTGCAATGGCTCCATTCACTACCTTGATTCGTTCTGTTGGGACTGGACATTATGGCTTTGGTGCATGCACAGCTTCAGGCATATGGCAAGACCTATGGAGTACTTCAAACATTCAGGTACACCCTCTACACTAAGAAGGCACTCTTTAACTTATACTCCACTATTGGTATTATCTGGATTATTCAAATCATTAAAGAATGGATGTAACCCATAGTTTGAAAACTCATTTGTGAAGATGACCTTGGGACCAATTCCTTTGGTGGGATGAATCTCTCAGGGGAAAATCTCCAGTAAACATGGGGTCAATTCTCTTAATCGGGTTCAGGAAACATGATCTCTTTAAGATTGATTTATTTTTTAAAAAGACACAGGCACGGGCGCCTGGGTGGCTCAGTTGGTTAAGCGACTGCCTTCGGCTCAGGTCATGATCCTGGAGTCCCAGGATCGAGTCCCGCATCGGACTCCCTGCTCAGCAGGGAGTCTGCTTCTCCCTCTGATCCTCCCCCCCTCTCATGCTCTCTCTCTCTGTCTCATTCTCTCTCTCAAATAAATAAATAGAATCTTAAAAAAAAAAAAAAAGACACAGGCACAGAAAAATACAACAAAGCAGAAACCGTTCATTAGAACCCATTATGTGTCATGTGCCAGAGCCTCCTCAGCATTTTGGGACATGAGAATATAAATAAGACCTGGTCTATTTCTTCATGAGCTTTGTAGTACAGTAACAGAGAAAGGTGTGTATGAGAGTTGGGTTATTTTCCCTCATGTGCGGTAAAAAGCCTGATCTGGTGCGCTTCTGGGACACTTGTTCAGCTTACAGAGCTTCACTGGGGAGCTCTGAACACCCATCAGGCCTTAATCTGCATCTCTGTCAAATAAGTGGTGTGTACAAGTGTTGATTGGTGGGGGCAGTTCTGCTGAGTATGTTCTAGTGCTATGTGCATAGGGTTGCAGATATGACTTGTTTTGGGCTGAGAGTCAGGACAACATATTATTTAGTTTCTTCCCTCTTGATCCAGAAGTTTCAATGTGTTGTGCTCATGGAAAGCTACCAAACCTCCCAAGACAGTACCTGGTTTATGCTGGGGCTTTCCAAATGTCCTGTCTTTTACATTTCCAGAAGAATTATATGGAAGAGTGTGGAAACTGCCCCCCTTCATCCTGTAGTTTTCTTGTTACCCAAATTAATTGGGGTTAGGTATTTTACATCTTGACAAAGTTTTAGTATTTTGTGACACAAAAATTCTAAATTGAGGTGGAAATATTCTTCTATCATGGGATTACTCAGGATGGAATAAAAATGTGTTTTGCTTATGGCAAAATTTGCAAACCTTCACTAAGTGAAAAGTACGTGTTTTTGCTCAGTGACGACGCTGGCAAAAAGTCACATTTGCCTGTTTCTTTCACGTGGGTAATCTTTGAGCATTGCACTCCCACTCACTGCATATATTCCATTTTCCTCTGGAGCTATAATTAGACCAATGGGGTAAATATTTTAGCAGAAACATAAAGACCTGGGAAGATAAGTACCCCAGAATTGTACAAATCTAAATCTGGAGTCAATTCTTGGTGTGCTACCTTTCTTCTCCCACCCTTGTTATATTTTAAAAGTACAAACTTATTGGTAGATTTATATAAAATAACACCTACAGCTCTCTGAACACAAAGTTTATGTGAGCATTTGGGTAAATGTGTGTGGTGATACCTAGTGCCAACTGATCCTTATCTAAAAGCCATTTGCTGTTCCAATTGGTAGGGCAGCCAGCAGGTTAAAATATTAATTATACAACTGCCATAACTTATCAGGAGAAATTAGAAGTTTCTTAATTCAAACAGCTACTAATTAATTTGCCTTTCCCAATTCTAAGAAATAATAAAGCAAATGAAAGAATTAGAATAAACTGAAGCAAATCTGACAAATGTAGTTGATATTTCATTTGTATCCTTTGAAGTAATATTACACTGAGAATAGTTTGTATTGTGGAATTGTTTAGCAATAGCTAGTCATTTTAAAAGATGGCTGGGATGGCTATAACAAACAGTTTTTTTGTTTGGTCTCATCAACAACAGAGCAACATTTAGGAGTACTGGACATTTGAAGATTATTGTATCCTGTGACATGACATGGAAAAGTGACTAATATATGCCCTGATAATTGTGCTCCTTTCTTGGTAACCACTCATTAGGGATATTTTCTTTCCAAGTCTATTACTAACTTCAGCTATTGTTCACTTTAGAAATAAAGGAAAATGATACAAACTTGATTTTTTTAAATTGAAGTATAGTCGACACACAATATTACATTAGTTTCAGGTGTACAACATAATGATTTGACAGTTCTATGTGTTATACTATGCTCACTACAAGTGCAGCTACCATCTGTCACCATACAATGCTATTACAATACCACTGACTATATTTCCTATGCTGTACCTTTCATTGCTATGACTTATTCGTTCCATAACTGGAAGTCTGTATCTTGTCCCCCACTTCACCCATTTTACCCATCCCCTCTGGCAACCACCAACCAGTTTGTTCTCAACATTTATGGCTCTATTTCTGCTTTGTTTTTTAGATTCCACATATAAATGAAATCATATGATATTTGTCTTTGATTTATTTCACTTAGCATAATACCCGTTAGGTCCATCCTTGTTGCAAATAGCAAGATCTCAGTCTTTTTTTTTTATGGCCAAGTAATCCATTGTATATATAGATGCATATATATACCACATCTTCTTTATCTATTCATCTATCAATGGATATGGATTGCTTCCATATCTTGGCTATTGTAAACAATGCTGTCATAAACATGGGAGTGCATATATCTTTTCAAATTAATGTTTTCATTTTTGGGGAAGTAAAAACCCAGAACTAGAATTACTGGGTTGAATGATATTTCTATTTTTAATTTTTTGAGAAACTTCCATGCTGTTTTAGACAGTGGTTATATCAATTTTCACCTTTTCACCAACAGTGCACAAGGATTCCCTTTTCTCCATATCCCTGCCAACAGTTATTTCTTGTCTTTTGGATATAGCCATTCTGATTGTTGTGAGGTGATATCTCATTGTGGTTTTGATTTGCATTTCCCTGATTAGTGATGTTGAGCATATTTTCATGTATTTGGTGGTCATCTGTATATCTTTTTTGAAAAATGTCTATTCAGATCCTTGGCCCATTTTTTAATTGGATTGTTTGTTTTGGGTGTTGAGTTGTATAAATTCTTTATATATTTTGGGTATTAACCTCTTATCAGATATATCATTTGCAAATATCTTCTCCCATTCAATAGGTTGACTTTTTGTTTTATTGACAGTTTCCTTCACTGTGTAAAAGTTTTGTATTTTTGTGTAGTCCTAATAGTTTATTTTTGTTTTTGCTTCCCTTGCCTGAGGGGATCTATCTAGAAAAATATTGCTAAGGCCCGTGTCAAAGTGATTACTGCCTAGATTTTCTTCTGTGAGTTTTATGGTTTCAGGTCTCACATTTAGGTCTTTAATCCATTTTGAGTTTATTTTTGTGTATGCTGTAAGAAAGTGGTCCAGTTGCATTCTTTTTCATGTAGCTGTCCAGTTTTCCCAACAAAATTTATTGAAGAGGCTCTCTTTTCCCCATTGTGTATTCTTGCCTCCTGTGTCATAGATTAATTGACTATATACGTATGGGTTTATTTCTGGGCTCTCTATTCTGTTCCATTGATCTATGTGTCTATTTTTGTGCCAGTACTACACTGTTTTGGTTTCTATGTCTTTGTAGTATATCTTGAAATCTGAGATTATAATACCTCCAACTTTGTTCTTTTTTCTCAAAATTGCTCTGGTTATTCAGGATCTTTTGTGGTTCCTTACAAATTTTAGGATTATTTTTTTCTAGTTCTGTGAAAAATGGTATTTTGAAAGGTATTGAATTGCATCTGTAGATTGCTTTGGGTAGTATGGACATTTTAACAATATTAATTCTTGCAGTCCATGAATATGGTATATCTTTCCATTTATTTATGTTATCTTCAATTTCTTCAATGTCTTATAGTTTTCCAAGTATAGGTCTTTCACCTCCTTGATTAAGTTTACTCCTAGGTATTTTATTCTTTTTGATCCAGTTGTAAATGGAATTGTTTTCTTAATTTCTTTCTGCTCTTTTGTTATTAGTGTATAGAAATGCAACAGATTTCTGAATATTAATTTTTTATCCTGCAACTTTACTGAATTCACTTATTACTTCTAATATTTTTTTTTGGTGGAGTCTTTAGGGTTTTCTATGTATAATAATCTGCCAGTAATGACAGTTTTACCTCTTCATTACTAATTTGGAAGCCTTTTATTTGTTTTTGTTGTCTGATTGCTATGGCTAAGACTTCTACTTTTATGTTGAATAAAAGTGATGAGAGTGGATATCTTTGTCTTGTGGTAATGTTCAGAGAGATGTGTGTGTATGACTGTGTATATGTGTGCATGCATGGTGTGTGTGAGTGTGTATGTGTATGCAAAATAGGTACTGCAACATTCTCTGTAATGATGTGTCCATGGGATTTGTGTTTCTGGAAACTCCCACCTTTAGAACTACTTGAAGATATTTATGTAGTCTCTCCAGTACTTCTGCCAGGATTTCTATCCTTAAAAAGAAAAATTCTTATGGCTGAATCTTTTTAGGGTTGTGTGTGTGTGTGTGTGTTTGTGTGTGTGTGAGAAAATTAATATGATATTGAGTCCTTTAAAAAATCTTGTATTCAGGACTACCTGGGTGGCTCTGTCAGTTAAGCGTCTGCCTTCTGCTCATGTCATGATCCCAGGGTCCTAGGATCGAGCCCCGCATCGGGCTCCTTGCTCACTGGGGAGCCTGCTTCCCCCTTTCCCTCTGCCTGCCACTTCCCCTACTTGTGCTCTCTCTCTTGCTATCTCTCTCTGTGTCAAATAAATAAATAAAATCTTTTTAAAAATCTTATATTCAAATTACTTTTTAAAGAAAATATAGGGTATTTATTTTACCATAAAAGATAAGAGATACTTGTGTACCTAATTTTATGCTTGCTTTTTTTCTTATACATCCCCAGAATTCTCTTCTGTTTCCAGCTTCTGTTTCTAGCCAGCAGTGCAAACAAAAATGGTCTTAGGGGTCAAAACATAACACCCATTACTCTTCCTTTCAAGTTCAGCAATTGAGAATTAAGAACCAGGAGAAAAATAAATATAGATCTAAAGTCAGCTTCTTTACTGATAAAGTCAGTTGGAGAATGTGGCTCTTGATTTGTGGGCAAAAGGGCTTGTTCAAATGTTCCACCTGGATTATATGGAATTATGCCCTTGTCACTGGTGGCCTTGGGCATCTCCAGGTCGCTACCTGTAGCAGGCACCAACTACAAGAGAATCAAGCATTATGCCCTTTGCAGGGAGGCTGGCTTTCAGGAGGGTGAGCAGAAAACACTGAGGTCAGTTACCTCTACTTTCCTCTACTGACTCATTGGTTAAAAATTACTCATCACCAGATACCCAAATGAGCTGAGGGACAGGAATGAGAGGCAGGGAGGGCAAGTCCCACTCAAATGCCTCCTTGTGGAAACATGAAGAGTGGTGAGTAAATGTTCCTCTCTAAGAGTAAATAGAATTCATTAATTTCTTTGAACCACAATATGCTGTAAGACAAACGATTTATGTAGAGATTTAATTCTGCAGTTAGTGTATTTATCTCTGGTAGAATATATTCCTTTTTGCCAAGATAGTCTTATTTGTGCCTGTTGGCCTGATATAACTGCTAATAAAATTCCTTTTACTTTCAACCCTATTTCAGTGTGGATGATAAATTATATGGTCCCCATAGCTTCTGGGGATGAAGAGGTCAATAGATTGAATCTCCTTAGATACCCTGACAGTAAACTCACACTTGTGTTGTTCCTGGAGTTTCAGATTATTTTCCAGGATATTCAGTTGGTGGAATTTCATATTAGTGAGAACTGAAACTATTCATCAGTGTGAACAATAACGACAGTGTTTGCAGCAATGCGAAACCACTACTTCCCGTGTGACTTTGGTGAAGACCTTTCCAGACTGCATATAATGTCTTTCTGGACCAGACATTTTTTCATTTCAGAGATGGTGATTTAAAGAGAATTTCCTCCTTTTCCATGACCACAGCTGTAACATTTATTGACAGGTTTTGTCTTTTATGACATAGGGATTATGATGGTATTAAGTCTCCAGAGAGCAAGGCATTCCTGGGGGAAGGGAAACATAAGAAACAAACTGAGGAGTGGGGGATAGAGGTAGAACCTAAGAAGACATTATGAGTTGTCCCGGAGAAGTGATATTTACAGCAGGATATAGAAAATTATTCTGGCCTCATAGCATGGGATGAAATGGCTGTGTGACTGGAATCCAAGGCAAACTGTTTGCCTGCTCTCTCTGTTAAGCTACAAGAGGGCAAATTGTTATCAGCAAGACTGCCCATGCTCACATATATTGCCCCTGGTGTTGAGAGGAAAATTTAAAAATGTCTATTAAAAGTGTTGTAATTCAAAGTCAGGATTTGGGTTTCTTCTATTAATTGATGAAAATTTGCTAGGCTCTGTCAAAAACCATTTCTTCATCAGGGCTCCAAACTAAAAGAGGTGTTAACTAGGTAGCTGGGCTCCTATTCTTAGTAATCCCCCTCCTGACCTGCTGTGCTGACATATTAATTTCTTACTCAGCATTTGAGACAACTTTGGCTGCAGTTAAAAGTTCTGTAAGTATGAGGTGTTATATAGAGAACTAAGGTAAAGATTAAGCATTTGCATCCTGCACGTTTCTTTAGACTATGTGACACTAAACTATACTGAGGAAGTAAAAATGTTCAGATATCAATGAGCATATTTGCATAGAACTATAAACTTTAAGAGCTAGAGGGACTCCTAAAGATGATTGATTCCCAGGCTTCATTTTACTGATGAGGAAACAAGATCAGAAGCCCAAAGAAAGATTAGTTACTAGATGAAGAAAGGAGTAAGAGTGAAACCCAAGAGGTGAAAGGAGACATATTGTATTAGGAAATAAAAGACTTTCAATATGGTTACAGCATAAAGTATGATAGAAGGAAGGTAGTGAGAGGTAAATTGGAGGAGATAAGTAGAAACCAAACCTGGGAATAGAAGAAGGTCTTAGAAGCCATGCCACAGATTGGGGAGTTTATCCTACAGGTGCACAAAAGAGCAGAAGTCAAAAAGGGGCTACATCTAGAGGGCTGAGAACACATGTTGCTCTCCCTCTTAACTCTATTCCTTTTTAATAACATAAAATAAGCCTGGGTGGCTTAGTCGGTCAGGCGGCTGCCTTTGGCTCAGGTCATGATCCTAGGGTCCTGGGATCAAGCCCCGCATCAGGCTCCCTGCTCAGCGGGGAGCCTGCTTCTCCCTCTCCCCTCTGCTCGTGCTCTATCTCTCACTATCTCTCTCTTTCTCTCAATAAATAAATAAAATCTTAAAAAAATAGCATAAAATAAGTCTTTAAAAGAATATATGTAGATAAGAGAACTAGAAGGCTAAAGAGTAAGTTATCTTTGGATAACCTGTGAGGAATTCCTGGAAGCTAGAAAGGGTGAGGAAGCAAAGCCTAAAACATGCATGGGGAAAAACAGGTGGGCAGTAAGAACGGTCAGCTCTCATATTCAGGGGGACATATTTTGGGAAAACAATGCCACAAAACCATGGACAAAACAGATGACAGTCATCTGTACTCATTAACTTAGCTAATCTAGTTTTTCAATCATAAAAATAATCAAGGATTGTTATATATTTAAGGAAAGCCAACATGGGGGTTAGTGCTGACCAATTCCAGAGAAAACAGAAATGATTCAGTGAACAGAACTGTGAAAAAGAAGTGAATTATTGAGCACTTACTATGTGCCTGACACTCTTCTAAGAACTTCTCATAAATGGACTCTTTTCATTCTTAACAACTCTAAGAGATAGGGACTATTACTACCCCATTTTTTAAATGAGGGAACTGAGGAGCAGAGAGGTCAGGCAATTTGCCTAAAGCCACACAGATAGTAAGTAGTGGAGGAGATTCAAGCACAAGCTGTTTGTCTCTAAAGCCTGTGCTCTTAACTGTTTGGAGAAATAGTAAAAGATAATTTCCACAAAGGGGAGACAGTTGTCAGCCTTAAGAATGAAAGAATACTGCCAGTACTATGCACAATGAGTAACAAAAGACCAAAGCTGGAGACCACCTGGAGAAAAAAACAGGTTTTCAGAAAAGAGGGAAACAACTTACCTACAGAAGAATAAGAATCCCACTGGTGTCAGAGTTCTCATTAATGAAGACAGTGAAGCCCTTTCCAAAAGTGGGTCCACCTAGCTGACTAAGCACATACTCCTTCTTTACTTCCTTCCCTGCCAAAAGAGGGGAAAATATATTCAACCTTGAATGTTTCACATGGTAAAGCAGCATTCAAGTTCATGAGGAGAAATAAAGATAATTTGAGACATGCAGGGACTACTCAGGATTTACCATACACTAACCGTCTCTGAAAAAATTATTCAATAATAATTGAAATGAAAAATAAATTTAAGAAATGATGATGATCTTGGTAGTGATCAAAGAAGTATGGAAAGGATTAAATAAATATTGATGTGTAATATGAAGAGAATAAGGAACATCCAGTAATCAGTAATATTTACCAACCCAGCAGTGGTGAGGGAAGGGTGAATGTGGCAACACACTAAGATTCCTTCTGTTTCTAAAGAGAATACTGAAATAAACATACTTAGTTTTGTGTGTAGAAATTTTAAGAGTGACTGTTACTAAAACAGTTTTAGAATTTATCACTTCTAGATCACTAGAGGGGAAAAATGCAATAAAGAAAAATTGGTCAATAGTACCAAATGCAAGAGAATAAAAGAAATAAAAACAAAAATTAAAAAGAAGGAACAGACAGGGTACCTGGGTGGCTCAGTCAGTTAAGCATCCGACTCTTGATTTTGGCTCATGTCATGATCGCAGGGTTGTGAAATCAAGCCCCAGTCTGGCTCCATGCTGTGCATGGAGGCTGCTTAAGATTCTCTCTCTCCCTTTGCACCTGTCCCCCCAACCCCCACTCATGCTCTCTCTCTCTCAAAAATAAAGAAAGAACTTAAAAAAAAAAAGAAACAGATAGAAACCAACAAGAATGAATGCTAAATAGAAAAGAATATTACAGAATTAAGTTCTAATAAATGTGAATTAAGTTCTGCTTTTCAAAAATGATCACTTTCAGACAATAAACACATCAAAAACCACTGTAACAGAAAAATGTTGAAAATAATAATAATAATGTTTTTCCCCTCAAATAAACTATACTTCAATCTCATGAACAAATTGATGCAGTACTAAAGAAATTTAAGGATGCCTGGGTGGCTCAGTCGTTAAGCGGCTGCCTTTGGCTCAGGTCATGATCCCAGAGTCCTGGGATCGAGTCCCACATTGGGCTCCCTGTTCAGCAAGAAGCTTGCTTTTCCCTCTCCCACTCCCCCTGCTTGTGTTCCTGCTCTCGCTGTCTCTGTTTCTGTCAAATAAATAAATAAAATCTTAAAAAAAAATCTTTAAAAAAAAGAAATTTAATTGTAATTTATTAAAAGAAAAATCTTACTTGATTATGAAGTATTGAACTTAGGACTACAAGGATGGTTCAACATTAGAAAATATATTACTGTGACTAATTATAATAAATAGACAAAAGAAAGCATCACATTCAATTGTAAAGATTATTGTATTCTCTTCAATGTAGTGCTTTTTTCTTAACTATTTTTTTTTTTTAAGATTTTATTTATTTGAGAGAGAGAGAGCACATGAGAGGGGGGAGGGTCAGAGGGAGAAGCAGACTCCCTGCTGAGCAGGGAGCCTGATGCGGGACTCGATCCCGGGACTCCAGGATCATGACCTGAGCTGAAGGCAGTTGCTTAACCAACTTAGCCACACAGGCGCCCTTTTCTTAACTATTTATAGGAGTTCTTTATACACTCTGGAAATTATTGGGTACAGGTAGGGTAAAGTTATAGATTTCTAGCATAGTGCCTAGTAACTATTTCTCCTTTTGGATTATAAATTGAAAGTTTTTAATGTTCTTTGTGGTTCTAATGCTTTATGGGTCTTTTGAAGCTGCGGAAGGTGGTTGGTGGTATAGTTCTTTTTAGTCATTTCCATTGGGTACATGAAGAATATTTATTATGGTAGGCTCTCACTGAGGCCTGCTAGATTAGAGTAATTATGTGGTATGGATTAAACTGGATTTTAATTATGGGCTCAAATGAGATCCTGGTGTGATTCATCCAAGGCAATGTTAAGACTTTATTTTTTTCTAATGGTTCTGATAGAAAGAGTGGAAGGTTATTCTTGGAACATGAAAAAGACATAAATAGCCACAGCTGGTTTAATTACAACTAGGAAGAGATCAGAGAGAAGAAAAAAGATGAGGTATATGATCCCATAATATGCTAATTAGAAATTTTCATATATGTTGATTTGCAAATATTATTCAATACATATCAGGTATTTTTGCAAAGACTTTGAAGAGGAAAATTGCACTGTTTTATGAGCCTCTACTTTCTCTGAAGATAGTAACTTCCCAAACTACACTGGTCAGGGGTGAAAAAACAACTTTCTGCAAATATTCTACAGTCTGGTCTTTGCAATCATGGTGAATGAAGTGAAAGTGCTGATTAAGGGCTCAGCAGGAAAGTGACATGTGCAGAATTATAATAGGAAGGTGGCAGTGATTCAACCACTGGGTCATTTACTTTGGCAACTATCTAATGCGGGTGACAGAGCTGTGGTGGAAGGAAAAAGAGAGTCATCCCAATTATGTTCCATAGCATTTTCTTATTTCTCCGTTTCTACTCCTTACATAATTTTGCTTTTTACTATAGTTGCTTGCATATTTGTCTCTCTTACAATAAAGTTTTAAGCTGTATAAAGGCATAAACTAGACATGCATTTATCACTTCATCCTATAGCATTTAGCATAATACATCAGCACTTTGCACTAATAGCTGCTTAATAAATGCTTGTTGAGTTGAATTTTCAAATATGGTGTCCTGTAGATTTATTCCGTGGATTGCAGTTTCAACAGTTGGCCAAAAGCATAGGCAGAGATTGGGAGTAGGTTTTGTGCTTGTTCTGAGAGAGTTTGAAACGGACTCTTTAAATCTATGGACTCCCATTTTGCATTTAACAAAATTGCTTGAGTGCATTTCTGGTCAGGAGCTGTAGTTGGAGAGGCACCCAAGCTAGTCTGATTTTTTAAAAATGCCAAAGGAGGAGGAATCAAAGGAGCTGAAATCAGGTCTGAGGCGACTGATTCTAATTTTGAACACCTCTTGGTATCAGTAAATCCTTCTTTCTGTCTAACTCCCATCTCACAAAATACATTTTAATACCTTTTTTTCTTCCCTTTTCTCAAGGGAGAGATGGGCTCTGGTCACTTTACTATGTTATGTCGAAATAACATTTATGCGCTTTACCGTGGCAGCAAGATTACCTTTTAGCCCCTGGTAAGGTCTGTTTTTCCCATTAACTGGTGAACTGCAGAGTTAGAAGCCATCAATGTAGATTACATTTTGAAGCTCCGCCGTCACTATGTGCCTGATTAATTTCTTTAGTTCTGATATTAGTCCAGAGGCAGAGAGGTTCAGTTTGGTAAAAAACGTTAACTGCCTCCTTCATTTGAGCTGATTGATTGGTAGCTGAACAGAAGGCATTTTTTTTGGCCCAAGATTAATGGAAATTCCACTTCAGATGCTCCCACTGAAAACATAAGCTTTGTTATACTCATGCAAGGGGTGGGGGGAGTGAAGATCAGGTTTCTTCTCTTAACTGTTCTTAACAGCTTTTTCAGAATCTTAGTTTTCCCCTTCTCTCAGCTAACAGAGAGAGCTGGTGACAAGACACTGACTTTTAATTGGGGGATGGGATTGAAGACTGATCAGCTTCTTCCCCAGTCAATGCATTAATAAACAGCTCAGAAAATAACATGTCAACTCAGATTTCTTCTCTCAGCAGTGAATAACATTTCAGAATACTTTGGAGGTGCCCACAAGTGCAGTGCATTTTTTGTGATTGGTCCCCACTTCCCTCCCTAGCATGCAAATTCATTTCCTCTTCCTTTTCCTAAGCCGATTGTAATGTTTCCTGCTTGCCTGAGTATCATTTTCCAAGGAAGGGATCACATCTTTGTCCTGCATTTTAGCCCTGCGGTATAAATGCTTGACGTAACCATTTAACAGGACTGAATTTTATGTGAAACAGTTAAAACTTGGAACAAAACAATGAAACAATTCAAGCCATTAAAAAAAAAGTTACCTAATAGCGAAGTTGTCTTCTAATACTTTTTTTTTTAAAGATTTTATTTATTTACTTGACAGAGAGATAGAGAGCACAAGTAGGCAGAGAGAGAGGGAGAAGCAGACTCTCCACTGAGCAGGGAGACTGACGTGGGGCTTGATCCCAGGACCCCGGGATCATGACCTGAGCCGAAGGCAGCCGCTTAACTGACTGAGCCACCCAGGCACCCCGATTGTCTTCTAATATTAAGTGGTTACTTAAATATCAAGCAGAGTAAATTGCTGTTGCCTACAACTCAGGCTGAAACTAGAAGTATTGAAAGGGATGCTTATTACTTTACAGGAGGAATTAAGCTTTAAATCTGAATTGAGGTCAATGTATAATAATCATAGCTAACATTTATCAAGTGATTATGAATAAGACACTTGCTACTTACGTTATATGCATTATCTCATGTAATCCCCACAACAACCCTAAGAAGTAGGTGCTATTGTTACTATTTTATAGTTGAGGTAACTAGTTTAGAGAGTTAAGTAAAAAGGTTACATGGCCAGGAAATAGACAAGGTAGGACTTGAACTGGAGCCTACTTGCTCCAGGTGAATCCAGTAAGCCACTGTGTTATATTTCCAGATAGACTGTTAGGGATTGAAACATGCTCCTGTTGACTGCCAACTGCTTAACACCAACTTCTGGGATACTGTTTTCTCAACAGGTGTTATTGACATCGGTATTACTCTTCTCATCTTAACATTTGCTTTTATTTAAATTCTAGAATGTTTGCAAATACACGTATTTGAGCTGATGGGTAGGTGATTGTTTTAGCAGAAAAAAACTTAATGTCACTTCATGAAAGAGCAGGGACTTCAAATTGGCCTGAAGAATGGACAGGGTTTGGAATAATTAAAAGGAGTGATGATGGTAAGTTGAGGAATCTGCTGCCATAGGGTATAGCCTAAAGGAACTGAGCCTTTCAACATTATCTTCAAAAGGCAGAAAATGGTTTTCTTCTTAAGTGACTGGAGAGCATTATTCATTTAACTCACTGCAATGAATTTTACTATAATTTTTATTTGTGGCCCTTTTGAACGCCTTAGTTTTATATAGTACTATGCATGAACATGTGTCGGTTTTTGGCTTTCCAGCATTTGAACACTCTTTTACTTGGGGGCTCTCCTTCATTATGCAGATCTTGGTGGAAGGGGGGCCAAGATCCCCAACAAAAGCAAAAGGAGGGGACCAATAATCCCCTTTCCCCACTTCTTGCCACTGGTGTGACCTGGACTCAGCCAATCGGATGTTCCGCCCAACCGTGTGAGGTGATCTGTAGAAGTTTATAGCCCTGGTGAGTGTCCAGGGGAGGCTGCACCAGCCCTGGGGCCGTAGCCAGACATTCTGGTGCAGACTTGGCTGGCTTCTGGGCTACTACACTTGCTCAGTTTTCTGCCAACATTATCTCCTAAACTTCTCAGAATTGTTTGCGAACTCCCACTCCCCAACATTTAACACATATATATTCCCATCAAGTAAGCCACAGTTGTTTTTTTATATAACAACATTATTGAAGTACCATTTATATTCTATATAATTCTCACAGTTGGCTTTTGATATATGTACTAACAAATCCCACCTGGTACAAGTCCCCTTTAAGAAATATATAACTGGATTTTAAATCTACAATGGAATTGTAAAAAATTAATACAAATCACATTAAAGAAAATTTGTGAAATAGAAAAAATCATCCATAGTCACAGAATTCTAATATAATTATTACACATTTATGGTTTGGAAATTACTTTTTTAACCTATACACGTTTCTACAATTATTCTCATGTCTCATCCAGCTTTAAAAAGATTCTCTTTGGGACTGTAGCTCTTTCAGAGAATGCAATTGGTCATGAGATTCTGGGAGGTACATTTCAAAAGTGTGGAATAATAAAGAGCCAGGATCAGATAATGCTCCCTCTTCCAGTTAGCATTTATGGAGCTAAGCATTAGCCAACTTAAGAAAGGTCCTGTTAGCAAATAAAGAACAATTGTATATAGAAGTTTATTCATTTACACAAAGATGAAATGTAAGGGTCATGAGAGAAGGTCATTTTCTAAGGGGGAAGCTGTGTGGCAAAAGCCTGTTTATGATTCACTCTGATACATACATTCAAATTGTATGATCACATTTAAATTAAATTATGCAGATATGTTATCCATATGCTTGATACAGGAAAATTATTACTGAGAAGAGTCTCTATTCTCAAAGATTTTACAGTCAGGTTGGTGTGATAAGATGTGTAACATTGGCAACTGAAGAACATAATAGGCATAGACATAAAATCAGTAGAAATAAGGGCCAGGGTATTGTGTATTACAGTGCCCAGGAAGGGCTCCTTGGACATGAGGGCACTTCAGATGTGCCTGCTGAAGAATGGGCAGGATTTGGGTGGATGAAGAGAAACAGGGAAAGCAAATTGAGGGGCCAATATTAACACAGATGCTATAGAAATGGAATGTTACTTTGGGGGGTGTTCTCACAGACTAGCTTCAGTTGTGCGGTAATAACTTGGATCACTATTTCTCAAACTTTATGATACTGAGCTCTCTTCACAGTCTTTAAAATTATTGAACATGCCAAAGAATTTTTGCTTATTGTGGGTAATTTCTATCAGTATTTATAGATTTGAAATTAAAAATGAGAAATTTGGAAAAATTTATTACTATATTTAAAATAATGCTAAATCTCTTACAAGTTAAAATAAATATTTTAATTAAATACAATTACATTTTCTAAAACAAAACATTTTTGTGAAAAGAGTGGCATTGCTTTTGCAAATCTTAAAAGAAGACAGCTGGTTCTTTTATCTGCTTCTGCATTCAATCTGTTGGAATATGTTGTTTTGGTTGAAAAAGCTGAAGGAAATCTGGCCTCACATAGATATGTGGTTAGAAAGGGGAGAAGTATTTTAATAGCATTTTCAAATAATTGTGAATATTGTTCTGTGATATTACACTAGAATTTGACAAGAAATAAAAGTTAGTTGCAATTATAGAATCTGAAACCATATCAATAAACTTTTCATATTCAGCTCCATTATAACCCATTGGTCTATTGTGCACTTTGCATGGATCTTTTACCTGTGTGTAATTTTGTAACTTCATACATTGGTTATTTGGAAAATATTAGTTCATTGAGTTGTATTGATCTTCCAAATGCTGGCATATTCCATTAAACAACATCGAAAGATCACATTTGTTATATCATCCCTCCCATCTCATTAGAATAGGCTCTAACTATTGGGATGCTGTCAAGCCCATGGTGGCAGATAAAGTTTTCCAGCATTCTCATTTTCACTTGAGAGCTAGATTTTTATCATTGGCAAGTTCCATCAGCCCTCTCCCTTGAGCTGACAAGGTCATGTCATTCATTTTAGAAACAATGCCTGACAAATACTCAAATCTGAAGGACCATAATTTATCTGTAAATAGTTCTTCCAGGTAAAAATCTATTCCATGAAGAAGTGGCTTGTTCAGTCCACAGTTCAAATGATTGCACAAGTACTTTCCTTGCTTTGGTATGCAGCAAAAGTGCTTTATTCATACTTCCTGTTTTGTCATACTAAATATTAAAAAGACATGCACTCATGAGTTGAGACTTAATAAAATTAATCAATTTACTTCTTTGTCATATTGAGGGCATTCTTAAGTTCTTATGTGTATTGACTTTGTTTTTACTGACTGTATGGCAATGAAGACTACAATAACTGACCCCTAGTACCTTTTAGAGTCTTGATTTGTGTGAAGTGATCAGTAGTTGTACCCACCACTGCTTTTGTTTCATCAATGCAAATGTTGTCAGAATGAAAAAGGCAAATAATGTCTTAGTGTTATTATGAAAATAGTTTTGACCACAACGCCCCCCCCCACCCCCTCCACCTTAAAAAGTCTTGGGACCCTCAGGAGTGTGTAGAATGTACTTTGAAAACCTCTGGCTTAGATTTAGAAGGTATGTCTATATACCAGGTATTTTGCTGTGATTTAAATGTACTGACTTATTTAGTTCTCACAACTCTCTTTAGGAGATCCTATTGCTATCCCTACTTTACCCATAAGGACACTCAGGCCCGGGGGTTACATGTCCAAGGTCTCACAGGTGGGACATGACAGAGGCATTATCTGGCTTTAAGTTATTGGTGTAGTGGCCTCGTTTCTGAACCAATAATTGCCATTTGTTTTGAACCCGGGGCTGAGTATATGCAGCTTGAGTCTCACATTTATGATAGATGGTCCTGTATCATCAGTGTCCTGATAGGAAAGAGGAACAAATGAGAAAGGTATGGGAATGTAGGAAACTCTTAAAATTTTCATCTGCTAGATAACCTTCCACTGCCTTCAGAATTGACCCCCCCACCCTTTCCCTAACCCTGTTGAATTGTAGTCCCTTAGAGTAAGTGCCAATGTGTACCTTTATTAGACTGGGCCTGGAGAGAAAAAGAGGATTGTGTGAAGGAGTTTGTCTGTAGCAACTTTGGTGTGGTGGTGGTGGGGGATGCTGTCATCCTAGAATGGGATCCTGGGGAATGTATTCACCAACCTCATGATTCTCCATGCCTTCATTTTTCTAATCCACCTCCTGCGGGAAGCCAGGAAACAAGTGTGTTCCCTGATGTAGTGGAAGGTATCTAACACAATGAACTTGTAAGAGTTCCTTGACTGGCATATCTTATACTTTATTCATACACCTGGAGGATAAACTGTATTGATCTACAACCGTGTTGAAGACATATTTTAGATGTCACAATGATTCTTACTGCCTGCATGGTGAGTAGATCTTTTCCTATAGGTCTGGCTCTGGCTCCTCATTTACAGGGTTTGCATATGGTCACCCACTTGTTTCCACTTCCCTATCTGCCTGGATTGAAACTATTGTGTCAGGAATTGCCCTAGGATGGAGAGCCTTCAGCTCCCAGCCTGAAGCACCTAAGTGGCAGTGGAAGCTGCTACTTTATTTCTAGAACCTAACTTCATGTGTCCATTTGTCTGACATCTTGTCAGTTCTCTCTCTTTGACTGATTCAAAGACTCCAATGTCAAATGCTTTCTGCACTGCTCCCCAGCACTCTCTAACCCCATCACTTAGTAGTAACCACACCTGTTCTCTTTGGAGATACAAACATTAACTAATTAGTCTTTAGTAAATAATGTAAATAACTAAAGAAGAATTGGAAGAGGGCAGAGTTAAAGCACTTGTCCAGATGGCCAAGGCACTGAGGCATCTATGCACTGTCCAGATACATCCACTGAAGGTTACTGTGATGGTTAATCTTTTGTGTCATCTTGGCTAGGATATGATGCCCAGCTGCTTGGTTGAACACCAGTCTAGCTGTTGCTATGAGTGTACTTTTTAGATATGATTAACATTTAAATCAGTAGACTTGAAACAAAACTAATTACTCTACAAAATGTGGATGAGCCTCACCAATCACTTCAAGGCCTTAAGAGAAAAGACTGATGTCTCTTGAGGAGGAAGGATTTCTGCCTCCAGGCTGCCTTTGGATTCGAATTTTAGCATCAACTCTTCCCTGGGTCTCTAGCCTGCTGGCTTGCCCTGTAAATTTTGGACTTGACAGACTCTGTAATCACATGAGATAATTTCTTAAAATAATTCTCTCTGTATATACATTCTATTGGTTCTGTTTCTCTGGAGAACCCAGACTTAAATGGACATTGATTTATGTATTTGGAATCTAAATATACAGGTCAAGTTATTCAAGGACACAACTTGATTGGCTACAAAAAATGTGCAAATCTCTTAAGGAATTATAATGGTTAGTTTACTATTTTTAGGCCTGGCTGCACATTAGAATCAACTAGGGAAATTAAAAAAATACTGATGTCCAAGGCCCACTCCAGATCAATGAAGAATCTTTCAGGAGTGACCCTGACAGTGGGGTTCTAAAAAGCTCCAGGGCAATACTAATGTGCAGCCCAGGTCAAGAATCAGTGAATGTAGGCAGTCTCTGGGAAGAGCTAAAGCCAGTTCTGAGAAAACACAAAGAGAGCCCTTCTTCCTGGAGCATAAAATGCAGCCACCTATAAGGGACAAATTAACCGGGAACAATACTCATGCTGATTACACCTCTTCACCCCTGGCA
This sequence comes from Mirounga leonina, assembly GCF_011800145.1. Taxonomy (NCBI): domain Eukaryota; kingdom Metazoa; phylum Chordata; class Mammalia; order Carnivora; family Phocidae; genus Mirounga; species Mirounga leonina. The sequence continues at coordinate 3,324,136 of NW_023270642.1, forward strand.
TTCACTGCCAGCTCACTGGAACTTTCAGTTTCAGGAAACCTATAATTTATGGAATTCCTTTGAAGATGCCTCTGTGAATAATGCATATCTGTCTACTGTCCATCAAATGATTTTGTCATTCTGAGTGGGTATGACCAACATGAATAGTCAGAATTGATCTCCTGCTGGACTTGAAGGAGGATCACCCTTCTATTCATAATTACCTTATGTCATTGGAAAAGAGCTTTGCCCTGGATTCACAAAAGACTTTGGCTTGACACGCTACCTTATCTTAACCATATGCTACTGTGCAGGCTAAAAAAATAGTGTCTTTTGAACACTGACTAGAATTATTTTCATTTCCTCCCAAGATAATAGATTCTGTTGAACATATTCATTTTTCAAAGACCATTCAATATCAAGGAATATGCATCTGATCTTTAGGTGGGTGGTGCGGTTAGAGCCAGATGAAGTGAATGGAGACAAATTAGTGAAGGTTGTGCCCCCGGACTAACCTCTCCTTGGTCTAAGGGGCCATCCCATTGTTGCTACAAGGTTCCCTCTGCTAGAACCTTGGCCTCTAACCCTTGTCCTAATTTATTGAGGTGAAGCTTGAAAGTGGAGCTATTTTTACCTTTTGAGCACAAAGATAGCCAGCACTACATGGAGAAGGAGTGTGCTGGGCAGCAAAGTTGCAAGGGACGTGAGTGTTCGCCTTTGTTCTTTGTCTATGCATTTGCTCCCAGACACATTTCCTACCAGGTGAGGTTCCTGGCCTGCAAAGGTATACCTGTGTGCACTGTGGAGGACCTTGCCATGCTATTGCCCCCACCTGCAACAATGGTACCACTTTGCAGAGCATGGGCACCATGATAACCTCATGTTGTTCTCATTCTGTTCAGGCAACTACAAATATCACCATTTGGGGGCAAAGAAAATCATAGAGAAATAATGACATTCTGTTCTGTGCCTGTCCTCACATGATTAGGGAATGGAAGCCCTAGGGCTAGAATCCTGACCCAACTCCTATTCCAACACTCTTGAAGTTAATGCTATATTTATCTGCTTCTCTTTACCAGGAAAGAGGTGTTATTTGTGCATATCTTTGGAAAGAGAAAGAAAGGTCCTTTGGAGGCAGAGGAATGTTGAGGGCAGCTGCCAGTGCCCTTGCTTTAGGTGTCTGTGAGCAGGTGGTATTTGAGCGGCTCCTCACCTGTAATGTCCAGTGAAGGGTGACGAGAACGTGGTACTGCCCTAGTGCTCACAGGCCCTGCCAGGCAGTGGAGGAGCGGAGTAGCTTCTGGGGCAACCTGACTTCACTGTTGGCAGGGACGGGCCTTAGAGGTCTGGGGAGTCCCCATGGCTGGAAAGGGCCAGGGGGCCGATGAGAGGCTGACATTCACTGCTGCTCTGGAGAACATGGAAAGGATGAGTGCAGGTAGGACATGGTTGGAGAGAGGGAGCCAGGAGAAGGCGAGCCTGCACTGGAGTGGTGGTGGCCCTGGCTGGAGGCCTTGTGTGGTGGGTGGCAGAACAGAGCTTTGCCAAGAGTGAAATTGGGTGTGCATTTGTATGGCCCAGAAATGGTGGGACTACATGTTTTCCTTTGTAATCTGAGCAATGTTTATTATTACAAGAATGTTACCTTCAACATTAATAAGAGGAGAACAGCATTCAGTTGATAGGAAGCCACCTCACACTCCCTCAGTCCAGATCACATTGTTCCAAAGCCTGACCCCAGTGAGTATGTCAAGGGGGTCTGGGATTCTGTCACCCCACAGACTCCATCAACTACTATCATCTCCCAAACACCAATGCAAACTAATACTATTGTATTGCCTATCAAACTAGAAATGAAAACATGGTATTACTCCAGGATAGTGAGAAAATTTTATGAAAATGCATGTTCAGGGACGCTCACTATAGCATTAACTATAGTGGCAAAAGCTGAAAACAAGCTAGATATTCAAACAGGAAAACAGGTTAACATACAACCCTATAGTGAAGTTTTTAGAAATGGTATTTCAAAGAATATTGAATGACATGGAAAATACTCAAAATAGATGGTAAATCAAGAAACAATAACATAAATTCATATAACCACTGTTTCCAACATTATAAAATGTGTGTGTTTATATATGTATTTATGCATAAAAACTCTTTAGGGAAATAGCAAAATATTAATAATTAGCTCCAGAGAGTATGAGGTTAATGATGATTTTCTTTTCTAATTTTTTACTTGTCTATATTCTTAAATTCTTTACACTGAACATATTTTTATCACTAGAATAAACCCAAATGTTACTAAAATACACAGAAGACCCCCATGAATTTTGTCCTACTAGTTTTAGTTAGAAATAAGATGAGGTAGAAAAAGGCCAACATATTTCATGTTCTGTCATTCATTCATTTGTTCAGCATTTATTGAGAGACTAGTATGTCCCAAGGTTGTACAACATAGAAACCCAATGTTGAGTGATGGGAGATGAAATCAGAAAGGTTGATTTCTGATTATGCTAAATAATTAGGGCTTGCTTCTCTAGGTCAGTGTTGTTCAAATTGTCGGTCTCAAAGTCCAGTCACAGGTCATGAAATAACTTGTCAGATTATAGCCTGTGTTAAATAAAATACAAAGGAAGAGAATAGAAAATATCAGAATACTTCACCTATACTAAGGTTAAGTATTGTTTGTGAAATTTCTTTTTCTTTTTATTAACTTAAAAATGCTTTTCATTCTGAGGTAACTATAGATTCACAGGAAATTGCAAAGAAATTCACAGGGAGTTCCTGTGCACCTCTCTTTCAGCTTCCTCCAGTGTTAACATCCTACACAACTGCAGTATGATCAAAACCAGAAAATTGACATTGGCATAATCCGTACAGCTTCTTTGGATTTCACCTGTTTTGCACACATTCATTTGTCTGAATGTGCATATAGAGATCCATGTGATTCTGTTGCATGTGTGGCCTCATGTATTCACCACCACAATTAAGATGCAGAACTATACCTTCACCATAAAGCTCCCTTGTGCTATCCCCTTCTAGCTACACCCACCTGCATCACTCTCCAGCTCCTGTCAACCACCAATCCATTCTCCATGAAATATACTTTTTATTTGTGTGCACACATGTGTGTCAAGACATAAAATATATTTCTGTGAGCTACAGTCAAAAAAATTGAAAACTACCACTGCATGCTACAGAAAGATTGAAGGCTGGGGTGGGGGGGCATAGAATCATCATATTTATTTTAGAGGTCATCCTGACAAGAGTGTGGAGGATGAATTGAAAAGAAGTGTGAAGTGGGGGCAGAGGGACCAGCTCTCTGCCTGCACCTGTGATGAGTTATTGAGTAATGATATAGAACAACTTTCCTTCTTTCCTTTTTCCCTTCCTTCCTTAGATCATTAAATATGATCTATATAAAATATGACATTTCTGCTATATAATTTATTATATATAATACATGAAATATTATTATCAAAATATTATATCATATAATGACAGCTGTATACCCACTAGTTAATTAGGATAGTGATATGGTTAATTATTTTTCACAATAATTAATTAATTTTAATTAATTAATTTTAAAAGATTTTATTTGTTTATTTGAGAGTCAGAGATAGCGACCGAGAGCATGAGTAGGAAGGAGAGGGAGAATCAGGGTCCCTGCTGGGCAGGGAGCCTAATGCTGGGCTCCATCCCAGGACCCTGGGATCATGACCTGAGCTAAAGGCAGACGGTTAACCAATCGAGCCACCCAGATGCCCTAATTATTTATTTTTCACAATAATTGACTTCATCCATATTAGCTGTGGTAATGTTATGGTTCTGTTCATTGTTACTTGTGTTTGATTTCCTTTACTATTCTTTTATTATACACTGAGAATTTTTAAATTAAAAATACTGAGGTTGGTTGATTTAACTTGTCATTATCAGTAAAGTTTGTCATTATCAATAAAGGGCAGCGAGCAATCTAAACAAAGGTCATTGTTAATGAGCAAGTTAAGACATGAGCCATTTCACAGAAAGCAGTGAATTTTGGTTCTGGTTTATTATATATCTACTCTTATGTCTTCTCTTTGCACTTTACATTGGTGGGGGGTGAGTGGACATATGGAATGTATAAAGGGAGTTTCAAGAGTACTTTGTAGGTGATGATATGAATATATCATACTTATACTCCATACTGGTATTTTGTTTGTTTATTTGTTTTTTGGGGGGGGGGGGTCCATGCTGGGTGAAGCCACATTTGGAGGACAAAGACAAATATGACAAAATGGACAAGCCCACTAATTAGGCAGTATGCAGAAATCTAAAAATAAAATGCTCAGGACTCAGATTTAGTGGGAAGACAGGGGTGTTAGCTAAGACACTAAGGAAAAAGACATTGGCAAACTTGGGAAACCAAGGCAATCTTTGTCAAAAAGGTGGGTAAGAAATATTCCTCAGGAGTCAGTGGTGAGAATGAGAATATTTCCTAGGTCACATCATTATTATAAGTATCAAATCTACCATGTAAATGCTGGCTTTTGGGGCGCCTGGGTGGCTCAGTCTTTAAGTGTCTGCCTTCGGCTCAGGTCATGATCCTAGGGTCCTGGAATAGAGCCCGCCTGCTTCTCCCACTCCCACTCCCCCTGCTTGTGTTCCCTCTCTCACTGTGTCTCTCTCTCTCAAACAAATAAAATCTAAAAAAAAAAAAAAAAAAATGCTGGCTTTTGTTACTACCATCAAAATGCTGTTGAATTAATAAATACTTCTGCTATTTTTAATTTAAATGAGCCAAGGCACATCACAGGCAGGGTAGGAGATGAGAGTATTAGAAAGGCATTCATTTCCTTTCCCTTTATCAAAAGGGTTTGTGAACTATATTGTGCACCAGCTACATAGCCACATTCTAATTCTGTTTCACATCCAGCACTGTTTTGACTAATTCCTAAGTTCCAGTCTCTACCAACTACTCATCTGGTAGATCCCTGCTCTACCTGGGAGCTCTTTTATATTTCTAAAGCTTATTGTCTGTAAAAAGACATTTTTCTTTGCCTTCTTGCATTTTGACTCTGAATCCATGGTGAAATTTTAAGCATTTATCTCTTTTCTCATTAAACAATGACCTGGTCAGAGTGCCAAGATTTGTCTTAATACGAAACCTTGCTCAGCCCTAAGATTTTTGGAGCAGTGCAACCCTGACTTCCTCACAGTCTGCTGGATGGTCTCAGGAGCCTATTCCTCCTTTGGCAGGAAATGGAGAGGAGGTCATCCAGGAGATCTTCCTGCATTCTGGTCTGGGATTCTCTTTAAGTGTGGAGTTGAAAAAAAATTCAGGGTGTCTTGTTTCTGTATAGACAGTGCCTTGTTTTTACAGACTGAGCAGCATTATTCCCCATTTCTTTCCAAGATATTGAGTAATCATTTAAACATATTAATTAATAGAAAATGATTGGTCAGGGGGCTGGATCTTTTTGGCAGAGTCTATAGCTGTCCTCTCCAAATTCTGGAGCTATGATAATTTGGAATTCTTTCATTTGTCCAGAGGAACTGGAGACTATGATTCTGCCATAGGTGTGTGATGCCTCATCAGAGCCCTAACTTCCCATGTGGTCAGCTCAGGTGGGAAGGGAGGCAACCAGAGGGCTGGCAATTATCTTGTTTCTGGGAGCTGAGTTGCCAGTTGTTTGAAAAGATTGGAGTAAAAATACCAGTGCAAAGCAATAAACGCAGAACTGATGGTTTGGAAGAATTGTCAGTGTATTTACTTCAGATGAAGCTTTGAACTCAGATGGTACATTAGACCCTTTCTCTCTCTTTTCAAAAAATGTTTTCTGGAAGAAATGTCAAAAACTCCTAGTAGGGGAGGACTGTGAAGACAGACCCTAGCTAGCAGGTGAAGCACTTAGGCCTCCTGATCCATTGTAACAGCCAGCCCATCATGGTTGAGGAGACATTGCTGTTGCTAATAGTCAGGGGAGGTGGGAAGTTGATTATGACATCTGTTAGTCCTGTGCATGCATTGTTCTACTGTTCTTTATCTTTTTTTTTTTTTTTTTTTTTTTAACTGTTGGTCTGTGATGGCATGAAAAAGGACTATGAGATTTGGGAAGGTGAAATAATTACCAGCTTTGAGCACAAATGGGATGACCTCTGTTCTATCAAACTAATAGATGCTGTATATGATGTTCATGATTGGGTTATATGGTCCACTTTCCAGACAGATGCAAATAACCAAAAATAGAAGCTAAATGCTGTGCAGAACTGGGGCAATTCTGGGTGTCCCTGGACTCAGTGCTTGTGGTGTTATCTTAATGAACTGTGGAAGTGAGAACAATCAAATCTTTAAGCTGTGTCCAATTTCTCTTAAGAAGAGAGACAGCCTGAGGCAAAATGCCTCAGGTTTCAGGAGGAAGCAGCTAAGCATGTAAGGGAGGATCATTATCATCAGGGAAAGGAGAGGTGACACTGAGCCTGTCACTTGCCTTGCCAAAGCAACCTGGGGCTGTGTCAATGTGAGGGAAGGGAAATGAGCCTATTACCTTTGAGAAGATAGCCAAAAACTTTTTTTTTTTTTTTTTGCCTAAAATATCCTAAAAATGGAGCCAGTGATGAACTGAGGAAAGAAGCAGAGTTTGGGAAGAGAAGCTCATATTAACTGGATAATTGAATTAATTTTTACTTTGGGACTTGGTTGTGTGTGTGTGTGTGTGTGTGCATGCATTCATACATATTTAATGTTTGGTCAAAAAAAGGTGCCCCAAACCATAAAACAGACTCTTAACTGTAGAGAACAAGCTGAGGGTTGCTGGAGGGGAGGCGGGCAGGGGGATGGGTTAAATGGGTGATGGGTATTAAGGAGAGCACTTGTGATGAGCACTGGGTATTATATGGAAGTGACGAATCACTAAATTCTACTCCTGAAACTAATATTACACTATATGTTAACTAACTTGAATTTAAATAAAAACTTGAAATAAAAAATGTGCCCAAAATGGTACTACAAAGGTAATTATGTAAGATTTTTTATGTTTAAAGGACTTTATGTACAAATTTGCTCTTTTAAAGGGTACATAATTTGAATATTGGCTCAAGTGCATTTTTATTGCTTTTCCAACTTTTGTATTCCCCAATAAATATTTTTCTCTTACACTGGAATCCATGCATATGTGAAATACTCTCACATATAATCACATTCTATTTTTATTTTGGGAAAATATAAAATATTTTTACTACAAAATAAGCAAAGAAACTGTATTAAAATGAAAACTGGGCAATATAAAGTTTCAAGAATCACCTCATGGTGAATTTTATCATTTGTTAAATATCCCTCTCTTGGTAAGACTCAGCTTTTGACATTGGTTTCTATTTTGTACAGTGTTATTTATATTATGACATTGTGCTTTTTTGTATTGTGGTCTAGAGATACCATGCTTTTCCCAGTTGATTTTGAGAGGTAATCTTCTGACCCAGTCTCTAAGAGATGCTATCTAAAACATGCCTCCAAATATGTTTAAAGTTATAAAATAGAAATAGGTCAAAAATAGGATGACGCTACATTTTTTTTCTTTGAATGAACATATGTCACTAATGCGTGTTTGATTACTCTCTGTTACTTGATTAATAAAGATATCATTTTCTCCATTAGCCAGAATAGAATGTGGAACTATGAAATATTTATATAAAACTTAAAATTATCATTCTTTCAGATGAAGTATGTCAACATGCCTTGGGTAACACTCATATCATGTTGTTCTAAATGAAGCCCAAAGAGGAGTCTTTGGAGTATCTCAACTTAGCATTTTGAAAACCTTTTAGTATCAGGGGCATCCAAATGAAAATTATCTTTCCATTGAATAACCATCCATTTATCTTCCCATAACCTCTGAACTTTTTGGTCTTCAGTTCCTCAACATAGACACCCACATCACTAAATAGCCCCTCAGCTCCCAAGCACTTTAGCCTCTTGGGTCCCCCTCTGTACTGGCAGTCATTCTTACTATGTGAGAATAGTCTTCTGTTTCCCACTCTTTCCTCAATAGTAAGGTCATATTTCAAGTCCACCCTCTAAAAAAATATTTTCCTGCTTACACATTAACTTAGCTTCTTTTGATCCCATTCCTGCAGAAATTGAATTTGGTCACATTGCTCCTAGTATGTTGTAAGATTCTAGAGGAGAATTTGCATTATTTTACATTCTGTACCTGTTGAACGTGGCAACTTTTAGAAGTCCGTGATTCATATAGGGCCATACTTAGGAGTGATGATTTTCCTATCCCTTCCCCCCAACGAAACTGCTCATATTTGTGCACATGTGAAAACAAGAGGCTCACTACAGGAAAGCTGAAAGGGGACAGTGTGTCTCACACGACTTGCCTGAAGGACCTCTGGGAAGAGGGGCTGTCACCAGTGGGGTTTATCAGTTGATTGTGTGTGTACTTCTATGTCTAGCAGAGCATGACCTCCTCTCCCCATGGGCAGCCTCTCTGTAGACTCCACGGATAGAGTCACTATCCAGCCACAGGCAAGAGCAAAAGGTCAAAATCCCCTAGGCTGAGCTGCCTCTCTCTGCTTCTTATCCTATGGTTGCCTCTGATGACAGTCTGCCACTCAGCAGCATTTCTAAAATGGCATTGGATAATTAAGGAGTTCACTGTGGAACATTTAATAATTTAGGATATTGTCTCTAAATCTAGAGGTGCTTGTATGCTTGGGAAATATTAATTGTTAGCATAATTTGGCAATTACAAAAAGTGTACACGGTAAATCAGCAACCTCACTGTCTTCACCAGAGTTGTTCTGCAGGTGAAATAATGTTGTAAACATGGCACCATAACATGGTGTTTTAGGGCGTTTGGTGGAGAGAAGACAAGGGATATGGTGAGACTGATAGATGCAAATTGTAAAATGGAGCTGTGTTCTTTTAGCCTGTCTATAAGACTGTGTGTTGTGAAAAGAATATTTGGTTTGAGGTCAAAAATTGCTTTAACTACTTGCTTTATGATTTGATGCAAGCCATCTAATCTCTCTTTCCTCCAGTCTCCTTATCTATAAAATGGGGGTGAGAATAGTACCTGCTCAAGTTGAATAACAACTAAGAGATTTAAGAGTTTATTATGTGTCAGGCAGTGTTCTGATAGCTTAATATTATTAACTCCTTTCATCTTCAAGCCCACACAGTCAGTATCAGTATTACGCCCATTTTACAAATGTGAAAACTGAGGCACAGAGAACAAGCAACTTGTAAGTGGTAGAATTATAATTACTCAGGACATCTACTCCAAAACCAGGAAGATACACCTATTCTCCAATGCATTTCACAGGATGGTTGTTCAGGTCAAATTGTTTCTTTAGCTCTGATGTAAAATAGAAATATTAGATATTATAGTATTCAGGATGATGTAGATTTAAACATATACCATTCTTTTACTGGCTTTTACTGGCTAGTGTGTAGTTGTGTTTTGAGGGGTTTGATTTGACCCATGTTCTATTCAAATCCATGGCATAATAAACCATGCATTAATAGGATTATAAACTTCCTGAAATGTAGAGCTGAGAGAGCAAAAGCAATCCGCACATTAGAGATCAAGGTTAAACCTTTTTCAGCACTCAGATTGCATCTTTTTTTGTTTCAGCCAAGGACAGCTTGAGAAGCAGCTGGGGTAGAGTTATTAAGAACAGGGCTTTGAACCTTGGCTCTGCCACTATTAGCTTCAGGATAGTAGGAATATCACTTGTTCTCTGTGCCTTGGTTCTGTATTTATAAAACGTGAGCAATAGTGTTACCTTCCTTATAGGTTGTGATAAGGATTAAGATAATGTGACCAGCATTTGAAAGCGTATCTGGCACATTGTGAGCTCTTTCTATAGATATCAGCTATTATTATTCAGGCTCTCCCAGAATATACTTTCTTTTCAAAATTAGTAGAAACAACATCTAAAACAGGCAGACAGAGGCAGATTTTTCCCTAATAGGTGTGTATGAGGAAGGGAAGTATGGGAGACAGAGGAGTGAGGGAGAAAATGTAAAGGAATAAGTACTCTACATGAACTAGGCAAAAACTCATAGAGAGAGACAGTAGTGACTTGGCAGGGAAAAATGGAAAATGCGTTCTGGGGAAGATCTGAAACTCCCAGTGGGAGATCTGAAAAGGAAACCCAGAAGGCAAATGGACATGCCCCTGGCCTCTCTCAGGCTAGCCTGGTCCTCACTCAGATGCAGGTATGAGCTGATATGGAAGGCAGGTGTGTGCCACAGGCTAGAGACTGGCGAATGCGATTCTAACTCATTCTCCTAGAGCTATGGAGGCACTATTTCTAGTGCATTTTTCTTTATGTCAGCTAACACTGTTCAGGATAGACATTCAGGGCCCTCTAAAATAAGCTTATTTTTTCATAGCAGGCACTATCTGAGCTGAGCATATCTCCAAATTCAGCAGAATGGTTTCTGTGTGCAGCTGTAGCTTACATTTCTTAGCATGGTTACAAGTGTCAGAAGTACTCCTCAAAAGATATTTCTTTATTAGCATCCCATTGTTAGTAGTTTGGATTCAAGGCATTGAAATAGTCTCAATCACATCACATTTAAATAAAAATAAAGGAAACATATAATCAAAGAGGATGAGGAAGAAAGTCAGCTGGAAATAGTGAACCAGTTAAAAAATGTGTCTTAACCTCACTGATATGAGGAATTCTTAATCTCAGGAAACAAACTGAGGGTTGCTGGAGTGGGGGGGTGGTGGGAAGGATGGGTGGCTGGGTGATGGATACTGGGGAGGGTATGTGCTATGGTGAGCGCTGTGAATTGTGTAAGACTGATGAATCACAGACCTGTACCTCTGAAACAAAAAATACAATATATGTTAAAAAAAAAGAAGAAGAAGAAGATAGCAGGAGGGGAAGAATGAAGGGGGGGAAATCGGAGGGGGAGACGAACCATGAGAGACGATGGACTCTGAAAAACAAACTGAGGGTTCTAGAGGGGAGGGGGGTGGGAGGATGGGTTAGCCTGGTGGTGGGTATTGAGGAGGGCACGTTCTGCATGGAGCACTGGGTGTTATGCACAAACAATGAATCATGGAACACTACATCAAAAACAATGATGTAATGTATGGTGATTAACATAACAATAAAAAATTAAAAAAATTAAAAATGTGTCTTAGGAGAAATTTTAGCATTAATTGTTTCCAGTACAAGAGACAAATTCATCAAGAGTTTTAGACCATATGAGTCTTACTAGACCTGCTTTACTGAAAATATTATGATTTTTAATTTTGCACAATTAATGTCTGTGAAAACGATCACATTTTAAATGTAATCTTATTCATATCATTGACTTGTTTAATGAGTTTAAATTATAAGTCTTAATGATTATCACAGTTCTAGATAGAATCAAATCAATATGCTTTTATGTTTTTAAAAAAGTGGTCAGTGCTTCTGTGTAGTAGATGGCTTAAAATAAACAGATGATGAATTATTTGTGATTAGTTTTCTGAAATGCCAAGCTTTTTCTTAAAGTTTTGTATGTGGTTGGGGGAAGGATGAAGGCCCACAATGACTGGATTCAGAGTCCTGGCTCTATCACTTTCTAGCCTTGATATCTTAGACAAGTCAGTAAGCCTTCTGAGCCTTAGGTCTTCTTATCTGTAAAGTGCAAGTCTGAGGGTGAAGGTGAGAGAGTGTATATAAAAGAGCAAGCACAGTTCTTGATACCTGTTAGGTACTCAAAAGATGGTGGTTATCGTTAGTAGTCTAGTGCTTTTATAATCTGCCCACAAATTGTTTGACTCATCTCCCTTCAGAAAGTGGAACCTGATTCTCCTCCCTCTGGATGTAGACTGGACTTGGTGACTCACTTGTAATTAATAGAATGTGGTTGTAGTGATGATGTGTAATTTCCAAGACTAGGTCCTAAAGAGGAGACTTTTGCTGTCAGCTGCCATGTTGTGATGATGTGCAAGCAGTCTGTGGAGAAGTATGCATGGAGGAGCCAGCCTTGGAGAGAAACTGAGATCTCTTGCCAACGTTCAGTTCCAGCTTGCTGGCTATATGAGTGAGCTGCCTTAGGAGTGGATCCTTCATCTTAATCAAGCCTTCAGATGACTGCAGTCCTAGCCAACATCTCTGCAGTCTCCCAAGAGACCCTGAGTCAGAACCATCCTGATTCCTGTGAGATAATAAATGTTTCTTGTTGTAAGTCACTACATTTTGAGGTAATTTGCACACAGAAAAAGACAAAGAGTACAGTAAATATAGCAGCAGAACACCCCAGAGTGCCATGAAAAACTTGAATTGGTTAGCAGCCCCTGTCTGTGTCTAGGCAATTACAGTTGATGCTAAAAATCAATGGGGTGATTAATTTGTTAATGTATCCATTTTTGTAGCAAATGTACTAAGTGCTAGCTTTGAACAAGGCCCTTCATGGGTCCTGAGAACCATGTGAGCTGCAGGAACCAGAATGAGTTACTAGACAGAGACCAAGGCTCCCAATGGTCTTTATCCTCCAGATGTAACCAAGGTCTCAATGCTACCTCCTAAGGATCTTCTGTTCATCCATGTATCTCATTGTCACCACCCTTGGGCACACCACAAATTGTCCCTGCCCAGGATCACTGGCTTCCTATTTACATTCTCATCCTATTAAGTATATATATCTATAATTATGAATTATAAGTAGCCAGACTGAACTATGTAAATTAAATCAATTTTCTCTCCTGCTTAGAACATTATGGTGTCTCTCCAACCACTTTGAAAACAATCAGACCTTTTCTGACCTGTGAGTCTCTGCATGATTTGACTCTTATTTGCCTTCTTTTTTGAATTCATTATCTCCCACCTCCCTCTGTTGGTTGATTATGCTTTAGCTACACTAACTTTCTTTCTGTTCCTCACAACTCACTGTGGGATATTGTCAAAGAAAGAGTCCCAATAAGTCACCTCTCCCTGTATTCATACCCTTCTTTGCCCCTCCCACATTGACTGACTTGCCCCTGTGACTTATTTTGACCTCTGAGACAAGAGCAAATGTGATATAAGAGGAGGCTTGATAAATACTACATATTGGGAACTTTCTCTCCCTGGATGCTTGTAGAAGAAGCCTGAATTACCCTGCTGTTTCATGAGTGACACATGGCTCAGTTTCCTTCATTATTTCTGCCAACCTCCACTCAACCTCCAGACATGCAGTGAGCCCAGCACATGAGTGAGTTCAGAGGTCATGGAATAAGGTGCTATAGCTCGGTCCAGCCCAAGCTGCTAAACTTTGTGACAAATACAGATGCTGTATTAAGCCACTAAGTCACTAAGCAAAAGATAGCTGCTACAAACTAAGCTCATTCCTATCCCTGGGTCCTAATACTAGTTGTCCCCTCTGGTTGGTATGTTCTCTTTCCATATCTGCTGTAGAAGCTCTTTCTGGTCAATTAGATATTTTAAACCACAGCATGTAGAAGGCCTTGTCTGACTACAAGGCCAAAGGGGTCTTATATTCACTCTCTGTCATGTCATTATGTTTTTCCTCATATCATTATTTCATGTTTTCTTGTTCACCACAGTTTATCACATCTAAGACATTGTTGGTGGTAATCCATTCCTGTTTCAGAAATTTTAAAATATGAAAAAAACAAGTGCTCTGAATTGATGAAATACAACATTTGATTATTTATTACTTTGTGTCTTCATGAGAGTGTATGCTTCATGAGAGTAGAGACCTCCTATTTCGTCTTGACCCCCTTCAAATATTCTCCATATTGGAGTTAAAATAAACTTTCTAAAACACTAATACAATCGCACTACTCTTCTATTTAAATGATTAATTGCCCCCCCCCCAACCTTAGGAAAAAACCCAAAATGCCTACATGGCTCACATGCCCTTCATGATTGGGCTCTTGCCCACACATCCGTCCAGATTCAGACCACCCTCTGCTTTGCTCATTTCTCCAGCAACATCTGTCTTTCAGGTCTTAGACCACATAATTCTGGCCTCAAAGCTACTAGCATTGACTCTGCCAGATATTCTTTCCCAGCCTCTCCACCTGACTGACTTTGCCAATCATTCATCCTCAATTGTTACATCCTCAGTGAAGCCTTTTCTGCCCCTCCTAACTGACTTAACTTCCTCTCTCATAAAACTCTACACCAATAACTGTTGTAATTATAAAATATTTGTACAATTGTTTATTTAACACATTTATTGAATACCTACTAGGTACCAGACACAGATTTAGGCACTGAGGTCACAGCGGTAGATGAAACAACAAAAATATGCCCCCTAGTGGAGTCTATGCTTCACTGAAGGCAAATAGTCAATAAATAAGATGAATATAGAAGTAACATGTTAATGACTGTTATGGAGAAAATTAAGGAACGAATAGGGAAATACAAAATCGTAGTGGTCAACAGCTGTATATTTACATAGAATGCCCATGATAGGATCTGACATTTCAATAAAAACTGAAGGAGATGAGGAGCAGATATTTGGGGAAGTGAGAAGAGCAAGTCCAAGGGTACTGAGGCAGGATCCTGGTCACTGGTAATGGATTTTAAAAACATTTCATTCCATAATTTTCACAGTGCTCTAGTTCAAGAAGTAGAGAAAAATCAATATATTTTTCCTTTAAATACATGAATCTTTACATAAAAATACAGTCTCACAGAGTATGGCTTAAACAGGCAAAATGTTGGCAAGACACAAAGAGGCAAGTCCAAAGTATTGGTTTCTCAACTTTTTATCAGATTTGTTTATGCCGAAGAGAAAAGAGGCAGGTGGAGTCATCCTGAAAGGGTACACATAGAAAGTGAGTCTTGGTTGCATAAAGGAGGAACAGTTCTTCCACCACTGGGACTCAGTAGAAGCAGCAAGCCAGGACCTGGTGTAGGTCCTGCAGCCTTCAGTTGATCTTGAGACATAGCTGCTAGGTCTTCTCTCGCATAGAGCCAGCTGGATATGCTCCTAACTAGGAAACAAAGGGCAAGTGTCAGGGATCAAATCAGCCAATATCATTTGCAAGGGACCACGTAGGTACTTAATGAACTGTTTTTTCTTGTCAATGGGTCTAAGCATTGATGTTGAAGCTGCACCTGTGAACAGTCTCACAACCTAGCAATCCTTTTAGAATACATAACTAAAAGCCAACTACTCACATATATTTCAAACATAGCATTCGTGCATAAACTGCTGTATTTTAAGCAAGTTGCATCAGTCACCTTTACATCTTAGGCCCATAGGCATGACTTTGGAGTCTGATGAGCAAAGAACCTGACTACAGCAAAAGGAGATTAGCAAAGCTAAACCTCACCAAGACACCTAGGAAGAGGAACAATAAACTGAATTCATGGCAACATGTACATGACCGATACTAACAATTTTGTAAAAGCAGGTTTTGTTAAAAGCGGGAGAAAACGGTAGAATGAGTGTCCAAGTGTGAACCTGAGAGGGGGAGAATGGGAGGATGCAAAACACAACTCTGTCTAGTTCTCAACTTTATTTGAACTTGCTCAGTTTGGCTGTTTCTCTTCTCAGTGCAAAGGGGATCTTGGCCCATAATGTTCTTGTCAAGGTTTATTATTTACCAAGCCTGCCAGTTCATTGCTTTTTCTCCAGATAAAATGTATGATATTTTTATGATTCTGTTTATTCATTGATTCATATGTGCTTATATTTACCCAACAAATAATTATCATTGCACTGCAATCAGTTCTATAGAGATGGACAAGTGAAGATCTTGTCTTATATATCAATGGCTTTCAAATGTGTCTGTGTAACAGAAAGGGCAATATATATGTTTAATAACTTAAACATTCATTATAATGTTATATAATTAAAAATATGAACACCTGCAAGTTAACATTCTGGTGAACATCCTTCCCAAAACTGCTCTTTTGCTTGCTCTTTCTCTTTCTTTTTCTTATGTTTGTTCATTATTTAGGTGGTTTTAAATACATTTCTGATAGGAAGATAAAGGCTTCTCCATAAGAAATGTTAAAAATATACACAAGATCATAATAAATTAAAAATTCTGAAGCCTCGAACAAAGGATGGTTTTGTTAAATTATTAATGTAGCCAAGTAACAGAAGTTTAGATTTTAAATTGTTTTTGCTGTATTAAACAACATCATATTTGATATCTTGGTGTATGCCTTTTCCAGGTGTGGAATTATTGTGGAATTATTCAACCACCCTGTGTAAAGCTGCACCACCAACCTTACACAAGTGCTCTCTGTGAAGGAAAGCGTATCAGGTATAGCATGGCCTTTTGTGGTTCAAGTAAAGTTGATTATTATTGTTTTGTTCTTTTTAGGTTTCTGTAGATACGCTATGCAAAAATTGAAGGAGGGGCTAGCTAGAGAAATATTTGTTCTGTTAAAGTCTCTTGCTACTTCTAAAAAGCCACTTCATCTGAGTGGACAAAGGAAGAAAATATATGCCTAATTTTGGGCAGAGACCCATGCTTAATTTTGAGGCAAAGCCCCTGAAAATGCTGCACAGGGAAACCCACGGTGTGTACCAAAGCTTGTTTCCCTGTATGGTGGAATACCACCTTGCACTTTATTTTGCTAGTAAAAATAGCATGGACCAATAAAAGTAGCAGCTAAATAGTATTGGGCTCAATACAGTATTTCTCTTATTTTATGCTCCCCAGTACCTTAAAAGGAACTGCTTTGAAGTAACAGATAAGTAAGTTGAAGTCACTGATGCAACCAGGATTGGATCTACAAAGTTTGACTCCAGAGTCATGCTCTTGACATTAGTTATCTTGACTTTAATAGATATGAAGATGAAAATAAATTCAGGGCACCTGGGTGGCTCAGTCAGTTAAGCATCTTGCCTTTGGTTCAGGTCGTAATCCCAGGGTCCCGGGATCGAGCCCCAGGTTGGGCTCCCTGCACAGGTTCTCCCTCTCCCTCTGTTCCCTTGCTCCTGCTCTCTCACTCATTTTCTCTCTTTCTCTCTCAAATAAGTGAATACAATCTTTAAAAAAAAAAAAAGAAAAAAAGAAACTCTTAAGGAAATTTTAAACAAAATCAATTTTATTTGAGTAAGATACTAACTCACAGATAACTATGCAATATCTTTTTAATCCAGGGTTCACATTAATGTATTATTTATTCAGAAATATTTATAAGTACTTTCTATTTGTCAAGTACTGGGACATACAGTGGTGATTAAGGTAGACATGGACCTTACCTTCATAAAGAGGTTGGACTGTGGAGGGGACTGGCAGGAAAGCAGACTGCCACAGGATTGTGGGGTGAAGCCTCTCAAGGTGAAGTCCAGCAGGCTGTGGGATATGAGGAAGAGGACCCAAACTTCAACCTTAGGTCTAAGGTTTATCTTTAAAGCAGATTAAAGGTAAGTACAAGTGGTTAAGTTTACATATACAACTTAAAAACAAAGTGTAGTCCTGTCTAAGAATTCTGTTGGAAATATTAGACAACTATGACATGCAAGGTTCATGGATAGGTTACTTTTTATTTTCTAACTGGCTTCATGGTATGACCAGAATTTCAGATAAAGCTTAGAAAAACATGTAACTTTTGGAAACTTGGCAGTTTTCTTTAGTTTAATGTTTCTCATAATTTATGGATCTCATGGGAAAGTTGTTTATCTCTAGTTTATGGGATTTGCTAGAACTTTATAGAAATTGTCTGACAGGCAGCTTTTGGAGAGATAGAGGTTTCCAAAATTTATATTTCAACCTTTTTATTAAGGTCTCTTGACACCAGATTTCCCAGCTGGTGAGCCAGATTCATTTAGATGGGCTTCACTCTGAAAACTGGGTGTGTCCCATGGTGATGGCCATGTTCAGCACTGTCTCATCAGAGCACCTTAATGGAGTGGCCTTGTCACTAGGGCATCAGTGATCTTGTGAAAGGGACTATTTGTCTTTGCTCCCTATCCATCTTCAGGGTGTGCACTGCCTGACACAGAGTAGTTGTTCAATGATTATTTGTTAAATGAGGGAAGTATATGTCTGGGAAAACTAAAATATAGAAAGATAAGTGGATTGATATTAGGTTGTCTGCCATAGCAGTTCCCTTTCCATGTTACAAATTCTCTTTATCTATTCTGTCATAGGTGTGTAGTATCTGGATAAAAGGCCACTTTAGGTGAACACAATTTGTTGAAACAGCTACAATTTCCACAGTCTATTCTGTTCTCCAATGTCAAATCACACTTTTCAGTAAGTGGCATCACCATTTCTCAAAATATCCTAGAGAAGCATTTGAAGCATGTGCTTTGAGGAGATGAGTTTGTTTTCAAAATATAAAGTGTGTTCCTATGTGCTCATTTCAAGGAATATAAGAGAGGAAGGATGGTATGTTCTAATTATCTTTATAATTTGCACATCTTCGATGATAATTTATTGTAACTGAAAGGAACAGCCTCTGCAACATAGACTATAGGCTCTTCTGCTTTGAGCTCAGAGGAATACACATGATATGTACTGGATCTGAGCACAGAATGCTTCTATCACTTCAGCTGTACAGGAGATATCATCAGCCAAACTATATGACATTCACTATCTAATTCCTTTCACTTCTTTCAGTAAAGACACCGAAAGAACTGATTTTAATCTGAGAATACCTCTTTTAAAGAAACTTCGAGAGATTTAGTGCTACTAGAGAAGCTAAAAGATACTGAAGTATTTGTTACAAGTGAGGAAAGCTGTAAAACAATGTAGAATAGGAAATGTACACCTGATGACCTCTCCCCGACCTCAAAAGATAGTGAAAGGGATCTGATAGGGATGACAACTGTCACTGGTTATGGATGTTACACTTACTTTCTAATGGAAAGACAACAAAAGCCACACTCAGTGGGTATTCAATGATCAGACAAAACCATTGAGAAGCATGAGGGTCTTACCTGAACATTGGTTCAAAGAAGTGTTCTAGCACTGGGAAACACTTAACAATACATACAGAAAGGAAACTCAGATTGATGTTTAGGTTGTCTACCTAAAATGATCACAAGAGAGGTATAGATGGAAAACTATTCTGCACATGATTTTTTTTCCGGGAATATAGTATTGGTTTTGTAGTGCATCTTTCACCTAAATGTTTAGGTGGCATCTGTAAAACATAGATTCTTTCATCTTTATATCAGAATGCCTGCAGTAATTGTGACACTGGTGTATAGACAGTTATTTCTGTACTGTGTAAATGAGGATAAGTACAATTTTATCACAGTTAAATTGAAAATTGTAAACTGGGAAAGGTGATATGTATATATATGTGTACATATGTGTGTTATGAACCTAAATAAGTTATTGGACATGATATGTGAAACGTGTTTTATTCAGTGTGATAGCTATCATTGTAGGAAAGTAGAATAAGTTAAACTTGCATGTCATTTATTTGAATACTTAAAATTTGTGTGATATAAGTGATTTTTCTTATTTGCTTTATGCTGATATTCATAGTTGTACAAATCATTTTTCTGTTCAGACTATTTCTAGGGAATATAAAATAAATATTTTGAAATGATATGTCCCCCTAATCTAATAATAGTCATTTCACTAAAGCCATAAATAGGTGGACATAATGATGAATGATATGTCTGAGAACCTTTATGATTTGGGGAATATAAAATAGGGTGAGCTACATCAACTGCAAAAGCTAAAATCCTAGGAAACATAATTATCTATTAATTATGTCTTTGGTTTATTATTAATGAATAAGGGAGGGGATTCCCCAAGACAGTAGAAATGATTCCATGGGATAATTAGAGGAATGAAAAATGTAAAGGGAATGTTCTCAGTAACTGTTAAGTGATGTGTGTGTGTGTGTGTGTGTGTGTATACGTATTTACATATATCTTGTATACAAATGTATACTTCATTCTTCTAATTATAGTTATTTCATACTTTCCCACATGATTAATGTAAATCAGCTTCCATTTATTAACTACATGGATCTTGTTTCAAATTAATGTACAAGATTTGTGAGTAATCGTGAATCAGTCTTATTTGATCTGAGTGCATGAATATGACGTAGTATGCTTATTTCTATTTTAAAATGTAGTTATACTTTTAATGTGCTTTGGTGTTCCTTCCTACTACCTTTTACTATGGTCCATAGATATAAGTCTAAGATAATTAAGAATTTTTATCCAAGAGGAGAGAAATAACAATAATTTCTTTCCTGAAGAGTTTCTTTAGCTCAGTTTAAAATGTTTATGTGAGAAAAGGCAATTGAAGAACGTATTTCACATGTGTTAAATTGTTTTTAACTAATTACTTTTATGTCAGAGCATAGAAACATACATTAAATCTATATATTTAGAGACACATTCTTCAGTACTCTGTCAACTGTTAGGTATTTTCTTTTTTTTTTTTTCAGATAAACTATGAAATTTATTTATATTTCACCATTTAAAAGCCAGAACATAACAAATTTCACTTTCTCGAAAGTCATCTTATTAGAAATACATGAAGTTCACTTAATACAAAGAAATTGGTTTCTGGGTACCACCAGTGAAATGGACACACTCTCATCCATTCCCTCAAATGAAGGCTTTGTCAAATTTCCCTCCAAACTGAGACCTCTCAATTCAGGGAGGTCAGAGTGAACTTTTTCCAGAAATTACAGTGAAGACATGGACCTTAACATTTGGGCCCTCCCAAGCAACATCACATTAGAAAAAATTATTTTGCCCCCAAAGGGCACTGTCTTTGCTGGTTACTAGGCATCTGCAGCCCCGACTGGCAGAGGGAGAAGCCCCCAACAGCAGTACACACAGGCCCAAAGCGCGCTGTCACTTGCAACCTCAGCCACTGACCAGAAAAACTTTCCATGCTCAGTGTAGAGAGGTCTGACATGAAAAAGGGAACCTAAAGCCACATGCCTTTTGGTCAATCAGAGGTTCTGCTCCTACATGTTAGACCGACAGCTCTTAGCCTTGTATTTATTAATATTCGTGAAACATGGTGAACTTCAAGCTTCTTGAGCTATTAACAAAGCAAGCTTCCAGTACACAGTTTCCATCAACAAATGCTCACAGGAGACATGTTTACCTTCTGAACAGTGTGTCTTGTCAAAAAGAGATAGCAGGCTGTGATACTAGATTTCCTATAACCTCTGCTTTAGAAGGCAGGTTTTCACACACTGATTTACACGTGGAAACCATTTGTGATAGAAAAGCAATACTCAGTTTAATCTAAGTTACCAAATAAAAGATAAATTAACTATAGTATCCACTGGAGCCCCTAAACCTTTTCCTTCTTATTCATTTGAGGACTCCTTCTTGTGCTTCAAGGACAAGAATGTAAGCAAGCTCCATATAGAGTGGTAAACATGACTCAGTCATTTGAAAATATGGCATTAGTTTGAAAATCAGAACCAAAAAGTTATGGCCCTCACACTGCTCTTAGCTGACCCTCCTCCCCACTTATGGATAAATGGAGTTTAACTTTCCTAACCTAGAAACACTTATTCTCACTAAAAATATATGGTTACACCTTATCCTAAAAAGGCACCATGCAGGCATTTAAGACTGAACCAGTTAATTTTTTTTTCTTTTTTTTTTTAAATTCTTCTGTTAATCCCCATACATTACATCATTAGTTTTAGATGAAGTGTTCCATGATTCATTGTTTGTGCATAACACCCAGTGCTCCATGCGAATGTGCCCTCCTCAATACCCACCACCAGGCTAACCCATCCTCCCACCCCCCTCCCCTCTAGAACCCTCAGTTTGTTTTTCAGAGTCCATCGTCTCTCATGGTTCGTCTACCCCTCCGATTTCCCCCACTTCATTCTTCCCCTCCCGCTACCTTCTTCTTCTTCTTCTTTTTTTTTTTCTTAACATATATTGCATTATTTGTTTCAGAGGTACAGATCTGAGATTCAACAGTCTTGCACAATTCACAGCGCTTACCAGAGCACATACCCTCCCCAGTGTCTATCACCCAGTCACCCCATCCCTCCCACCCCACCCCCCACTCCAGCAACCCTCAGTTTGTTTCCTACGATTAAGAATTCCTCATATCAGTGAGATCATATGATACATGTCTTTCTCTGTTTGACTTATTTCACTCAACATAATACCCTCCAGTTCCATCCACGTCATTGCAAATGGCAAGATCTCATTCCTTTTGATGGCTGCATAATATTCCATTGTATATATATACCACTTCTTCTTTAGCCATTCATCTGTCGATGGACATCTTGGCTCTTTCCACAGTTTGGCTACTGTGGACATTGCTGCTATAAACATTGGGGTGCACGTAGCCCTTCGGATCCCTACTTTTGTATCTTTGGGGTAAATACCCAGTAGTGCAATTGCTGGATCATATGGTAGCTCTATTTTCAACTTTTTGAGGAACCTCCATACAGTTTTCCAGAGTGGCTGCACCAGCTTGCATTCCTACCAACAGTGTAGGAGGGTTCCCCTTTGAACCAGTTAATTCTAAGGGTGTGCAGGAGTGGTAGGAAAATACCACTAATCAAAACTTCCAGCATCAGATCATGCTAAACCCAGAACATTCACCCCAACAGGCCTTTTGAAATGTTTCCCAGGAGGTAAACTCCAGCTTTTGGCAGCTGCTGCTAAGGGCCAACAAACAAGAACTTCCAGAGCACAGAAGGAGCTCCGTCACCAATCGGATACACACACCTCAGGGATAAGGAGAGAAGATGCTGGTCTCATTTGTGCTATTCATGACCCAGAAAAGGTTCTGGCTGGCTCAGAGGACCTGAGAGACGAACACTAGATCGGAGGAACAAGTGTGAAACAAAGATAGGTGGAGAAGCTGGGTTCTCTTCCAGAAGAGGAAGCAGAAGCTCCAGGAAGTAGCTGAGGAACAATCAAAGACCAGACATGTGACAGAATGAACAGTAGGAAAGACCCGAAAGGAAAGGAAAGGACAGCTCTGACCTGGAGACCTCTTTCTCTGTCAGAAGGGACCCTGTCCTAACACCACAGCTCACTTCCAGGTCTGTTGTACATTTAAGGTGTATGAGTCACATGTTTCACGCCTAACACACAATGGAAGCTCTGGAACAGGAGATGGACAGCAGAGACTGCTCACTGATCGAAGAGGGAGTGCTGCAACACCTCATGTCCTCTTCATCAACATCGTAATCCACAAAAGTGTCGTAAGAAAACTGGTGCCAGCGCTGGATGTGCTCTATGAAGCTGGCGCTGCGGTAGTTGGGGTCTCCCCAGGGCATTGAGGCACATATGGGGAAAACCACAGATTTGGTATTGGTGCTATGGGATAACTTGCAGTGTTCCCCTAGTCCTTCTTGATCAAAGTTCTCGGGACAGTAAGGGCAAAGAAAGGTGTGACGGTTTGGGACGTTCCTTGGCTGAAGGGAGGCATCCTTGGTGGTGGCCTTCCCACCTTCCATGATGTAATTCTGGTACTTGGAACAGGTAGCCACGTGTGTCCGGATCTTGGACAGGAAGGAATTTTTATGGCAGCCATGGCAAGAAGTCTCTGTGCTCTCAATGTGCCCCTTGAGCTCCGCGGCTCAGACGCCAGGTGCCAGCGAGCTGCGACACACCCCACAGACAGGCTTCTTTGGCTTCAGACATTCCTGCAGGCATGCAGAGCAAAAGACGTGACCACAGGGCACTTGCACCGGCTTCTCATACACCTCTGAACAGATGGGACACGTGAAGTGGCCCAGCGGGTCGGCCTCCGCTGTGGGCCCAGCTGGCTGCGAACCACCCTCAAGGTCCTGCTGTGCGCCGCCATCTTGCAGCCCCGCAGCTAGGTATTTTCTTAGTATTTACAATTGAAATTAAGACATATAATGTTAATTTGAGTGTCTTTCTCATCTAGGTAACTATTTTTATTTCTAGAAAATTGGATTCTTCTCTTTATAGGATTTAAAAAAAAAGATTTTATTTATTTATTTGACAGAGACACAGAGACACAGCGAGAGAGGGAACACAAGCAGGGGGAGCGGGAGAGGGAGAAGCAGGGAGCCCGATGCGGGGCTCGATCCCAGGACCCCGGGACCATGACCTGAGCCGAAGATGCTTAACGACCGAGCCACCCAGGCACCCCCTCTTTATAGAATTTTGACAAGATATCTATATACATATTTTATTTTAATTTAATGCACTCTTTCTTATGATACTTGGGGTGCACTTTTTTGTCCTGATAAGTCCATCTTCAGCTCAAGAGCTTTCTTTCTTTCTTTCTTTTTTCTTTCTTTCTTTCTTTCTTTCTTTCTTTCTTTCTTTCTTTCTTTCTTTCTTTCTTTCTTTTCTTTTCTTTTCTTTCTTATTTCTTTCTATCTTTCTTTCTTTCTGCCTCTCTTTCTTTCGATTATTTATTCTCTAACATTTACTCCATTCTCTTCTCCTGATACTTTTAATAAGTCAATATTACATGTTTTAGATCCATATTTCTTGTCTCTTAAGCTCTCTTATGTAGTTTCTATTTTGTTTTCTTTTTAAGTTATGGAAAAATTGCTCAAGATGAGATTCTGAATCACCAATTCAGTTTTCTGAAGCAACTGTTATGCAATTACAGCCATTTTTTGGTTTCTAAATTTTATCAAGTACATTTTTAAATTCCAAAAGGACTTTCTGGTTCTCTGATGATTCTTTTGGTATAGCAGCCTATTCCTTTGTGGATGTGATAGTCTTTGAAACCAAGATTCATGAGTGTTGTTTAAAAAGTAACTTGTCCTGTCCCTTCATTTTCTGTGTTTTTTTTTTTAAGTTTTTATTTATATTCCAGTTAGTTAACATACAGTGTTATATTAATTTCAGTTGTACAATGCAGTGATTCAACACTTCTATATATCACAAGTGCACTCCTTAATCCCCATCATCTATTTCACCCATCCCCCACCCACCTCCCCTCTGGTAACCATCAGTTTGTTCTCTATAGTTAAGAGTCTGTTTCTTGGTTTGCCTCTCTCTCTTTTTACCCTTTGCTCCTTTGTTTCTTAAATTCCATATAAAGTGAAATCATATGGTATTTGTCTTTCCCTGACTGACTTATTTCACTTAGCATAGTACTCTGTAGCCCCATCCATGTCCTTTCAAATGGCAAGATTTCATTCTTTCTTATGGCTGAGCAATATTCCATTGTGTATACCACATCTTCTTTATCCATTCATCAGTCTATGGACACTTGGGCTGCTTCCATATTTGGCTACTGTAGATAATGCTACTATAAACATCAGGATGCATGTTCCTTTTGAATTAGTATATTTGTATTCTTTGCATACATACTTAGTGCAATTGCTGGATCATAGGGTAGTTTTTTTTAAAGATTTAAAGATAAATTTTTTTTAAAGATTATATTTATTTATTTGACACAGAGAGAGTGCGCACAAGTGGGGGGGGAGGGGCAGAGGCAGAAGCAGGCAGCAGGGAGCCTGATGTGGGGCTCCATCCCAGGGCCCCGGGATCATGACCTGAGCCAAAGGCAGCTGCTTAACCGACTGAGCCACCCAAGTGCCCCAGGGTAGTTCTATTTTTAACTTTTTGAGGAACCTCCACACTGTTTTCCAGAGTGGCTGCACCAATTTGTGTTCCCACCAATAGTGCAAGAGTGTTCCCCTTTCTCCACATCCTCACCAACATCTGCTGTTTCTTGTGTCATTGATTTCAGACATTCTGACAGGTGTGAAGTGATATTTCATTATACTTTTGATTTGTATTTCCATGATGATCAGGGATGTTGAGCATCTTTTCATGTGTGTGTTGGCTATCTGTATGTATTCTTTGAAAACATATCTATGTCTTCTGCCCATTTTTTAATTGGATTATTTGGTTTTTCAGTGTTGAGTTGTTTTTTTTTTTTTAAAGATTTTTATTTATTTATTGAGAGAGATAGTGATAGAGAGCATGAGAGGGGGAGAGTCAGAGGGAGAAGCAGATTCCCCGCCGAGCAGGGAGCCTGATGTGGGACTTGATCCTGGGACTCCAGGATCATGACCTGAGCCGAAGGCAGTCACTTAAACAACTGAGCCACCCAGGCGCCCCTCGGTGTTGAGTTTTATAAGTTTGTTATATGTTTCGGATACTAATCCTTTATCAGATATGTCATTTGCAAATATATTCTCCCATTCTGTAGGTTGCCTTTTAGTTTTGTTGGTTGTTTCCTTTACTGTGTAGAAGTTTTTTATTTCGATGTAGTTACAATAGTTTATTTTTGATATTGTTTCCCTTGCCTCAGGATTCATATCTTGTAAGAAGTTGCTGTATGTTCTCTTCTAGGATTTGTATGGTTTCAGGTCTCAGATTTAGGTCTTTAATCTATTTTGAGTTTTATTTTTGTGTATGATGTAAAAAAGTGGTCCAGTTTCATTCTTTGGCATGTGGCTGTCCAGTTTTCCCAAAACCATTTGCTGAAGAGACTGTATTTTTCCCATTGGACATTCTTTCCTACTTTGTTGAAGATTAATTGACCTTATAATTGTGGGTTCATTTCTGGGTTTTCTACTCTGTTCCATTGATCTATTTTTTGTGTCAGTACCACGCTGTTTTGATCACTACAGCTTTGTAATATAACTTTGGAGTCCAGAATTGTGATGCCTCCAGCTTTCCTTTTCTTTTTTAAGGTTGCTTTGGCTATTTAGGGTCTTTTGTGGTTCCATACAAATTTTAGGATTGTTCTAGCTCTGTGAAAAATGTGGTTGGCATTTTGATAGGGATTGCATTAAATGTGTAGGTTGTTTTAGATAGTATAGGCATTTTAACAATATTTGTTCTTCCAATCCATGAGCATGGAATGTCTTTCCATTTCTTTGTGTCATCATCAATTTCTTTCATTGGTATTTTATAGTTTTCAGAGTACAGGTCTTTCACTTCTTTGGTTAGGTTTATTCCTAGGTATCTTATTGTTTTTGGTGCAGTTTTAAATGGTACTGATTTCTTAATTTCTCTTTCTGTTGCTTTCATTATTGGTGCGTAGAGATGTAACAGATTTCTGTACATTGATTTTGTATCCTGCAACTTTACTGCATTTGTTTATCAGTTCTAACAGTTTTTAAGTGGGGTCTTTTGGGTTTTCTTTTTTTTTTTTTAAGATTTTATTTATTTATTTGAGAGACAGAGAGTGCATGAGTGGGGAGGGCGAGGGGCAGAGGGAGAGGGAGAAGCAGACTCCCCATTGAGCAGGGAGCTGGATGTGGGGCTCCATCTTAGGACCCTGAGATCATAACCTGAGCTGAAACCAACAGTCGGAGGCCTAATGGCCAGTGCCACGCAAGTGCCCTCTTGGGTTTTCCATATAGAGTATCATGTCATGTGCAAATAGTGAAAGTTTTACTTCTTCCTTACTGACTTGGATGCCTTTTATTTCTTTTCATTGTTTGATTGGTGTGGCTAGGACTGCCAGTACAGTGTTCAATAACAGTGGTAAGAATGGATATCCTTGTCTTGTTCTTGACCATAGAGGAAAAGCTCTCAGTTTTTGCCAATTGATGATGATATTAGCTCTGGGTTTTTCATATATGACCTTTATTATGTTGAGGTATGTTCCCTCTATATCTGCTTGTTGAAGGACTTACCATGAATGGATGTTGTACCTTGTCAAATGCTTTTTCCACATCTATTGAAATTATCATATGGTTCTAATGTCTTGTTTGTCTACCAGGAGGATTTTTATTGTCTATTTAGTTTGATCACCCTCTTTCAGGTTGCTAATTTTCCATAAATGACCAAAAGTGTCTTGTTTATTTGTATCTATAGATCAATGATTAGGTTGATCAGTACTAGAGGCCACCAGGAATTTTGTAGATCACTATTAAATTTCCCTTTGAGGATGGAGACTGACTTTTTTTTTTTTTTTTAAGATTTTATTTATTTGAGAGAGAGAGAATGAGAGACAGAGAGCATGAGAGGGAGGAGGGTCAGAGGGAGAAGCAGACTGCCTGCTGAGCAGGGAGCCTGATGTGGGACTCGATCCCAGGACTCCAGGATCACGACCTGAGCCGAAGGCAGTTGCTTAACCAACTGAGCCACCCAGGTGCCCTGAGACTGACTTTTGAGATCTGCATTTAACTCATTCAACAGGTATTTATTGCATATAATAAATTTGTGAGCTACTGTGAGCTAAGCACTGTTCTGAGCAGTTAGGAAACAATAATTAAAAAGAAATAAGTGACAATACCTGGTCATGGGAAAATTATATTCTAGTGGGGAGAGGAGGTCATGGCAATAAACATAGAAAACATAGGTGATAAGTGCTATGGAAAAATATAGAGCAGGGTATGGAGTATTGGAAGTGCTGGCTGGAAAGGGGTTGCAACTTTAAGTTGAATAGGGGAATCAGGTGGGTCTTATTGAGAGGAAGACATTTGAGCAAGGACCTGTCCAAAGCAGGTGAAGAAACAAGGCAAGGAGATATCAGATAAAAAGTGTTTCATTCCAAGGAAACAATAGGTGTGATGAGACCAAAGCTGGGATGTGCCTAGAATGTTCCAGGAACAGCAAGGAGGCAACTATGACTGCAGTGATCAGATTGAGGGGAGAAGAATTGGTGATAAGGTCAAGGACTTATACAGAACTAAATAATCTGAGATTTTGTGAACTTTTGCTTTTAGACTGGTTGAAGTGGAGAGCCATCGGAAGGTTTTGAGTAAAGCAATGACTTAATTTGATTAATATTAAGAAGATTACACTGGCTGCACTGTTGATAATAATAACAAGAGTGCAAGAGTGAAAGCAAGAAGACCAGTTAGAGAAGGCTATTACAGTTATCCTATGGGAACAGCAATGGTGCTCAGGCTAGGTCGTCACAGAGCTAGCAGTGAGAGGCAGTGGGATTCTAGATGAGTTGGAAAACAATTGGATTTGGTGGTATATTCCCTGTGGGGTATGGGAGAAAAATAGGAGTCAAGGATGTCTCCCAGATTTCAGGTCTAAGTGTCAAGAAGGAAGAGTAGCTGTTACTGAGACCTGAGAGAAGGTTTTAGGGAAAGAGTAGGAGTTGAGTTTTGTACATGCTATATTTGAAATACTTGTTAGACATCCGAATACAGACTGACATTTGGATGTGTTCATGTGCAGTTCATGGGAGACACCCAGAGTAAAGATAATAGTTTGTGAGTCACAGGCTTAATGCTGGTATTTAAAGTTATGAATCCACCAAAAAAGTAAGTGTAGTTGGAGAAGAAGTCCAAACTCCAAGCTTACAGGTGGCTTTTCCTGGACCTACTGATTGGTGTGTTTCTGTTTAGGCTGTGTGGGAGGGGAGTATGTTGATGGACCACGGACTCCCTCAAGTAAGGAAGTAGGAAGAAAAGCCCCTACAAGTGGAGCACTTTGGGAGGTATCTCTACCATCTTTGACAGGTTGTTGCTCCTTTGGTGACAGAGGTGTGAAAAGCCTAAAGTTAGAGAGAGGACTGCCTTGTGTTTCTCTAGTCTTAATGTCCATGCTAGGGGTCCACTGTGACACGTTTATTTCAGAGGAGCAGTATTGCCAGACTCAAAATGACAAACTTCACAGTTGCCCTCTGTGTGCACAGAACATAGCATGAACTCAGCTGTCAGTGCCTTCCGTGGGCTTGCAGAGTTCCACAACATGCTCAAAGTGGGAGGTTTTTCTGGAGTTTAGTTAAGAAAATGCATTCATTTGACTTATCTAGAGGTCCCTCCTTGACCTGAATTGGGTCTTAGGCCATTCATCTATATAATTAGGTGTTCTGGCAATACGATCCTTTTTGTTTTTATTTTACAGAAATTATACAGTTTCTGAATCATCAATATAATCTTAATCTATCTGTTTTTCCTGTGCTATAACGGATTTCTGTGTGTATGTATGTGTGCGTGTATGCATTTGCACATGCACTTACATGAGGATGTGAGAGGTACCATTCAATGAGATGTGGGAAAAGTGGAAAGGTAACTGTGGACTTGTCTTGAAGTTGAAGCCATTTAAAAAGTTTCATTGTGTTTTGAGGAAAGATGTTTAAATTACTCTTTAAAATTTTTCTCTAAAGGCACACAAGATTATAAAATTACCAATCATAAGAGGTCCAAGTAAATATTTAAAATATAAGATATATTTTACTTTTAGTCCTAGATGTTAAAATGTTAATAAAAATATCAAGAAGCCAAAAGTCTCTGGAGTCATTATAGCTACAACTGTGTAAACAGCTTGCTTCAAATAATATCAAAGGAAGAGTTAATCTTATTAGATGTAGCTTTATCAGCAAGAGAGCAAAAGGCATGGCCAACAATTGTATCTGAAGATTAAACTGGAAGGATGCTGTCCTTATAAAGGCTACAATTAAATGAAACTTTATTTGGTGAAATTTTCATTTGTAATGTAATATTTCTTCTTACAGTTTACTAATATGGTTTATTTTTTGGATCTGTAACCAATTTTCCTGCCTGCATTATAAAATGAAAAAGCAGTTAAAATGCCAAATTTAGAAAAACAATGTATCTGACCATGGGGACATTCTGACTGATCATATTATTTGTGATGTGGCAGATGCAATAAAGCTGGAGTGGAAAGGAGGCATATAACTTTGTGCATACTAAACAAGAAAAAAAAAGGTGACATAGAAAATCCCTTGCCACTGTGCTTTGATGCCAAATCATAGTACTCAATTTATATTTGAAGTAATTTCCATAATTAATGATCCTGCTCTTTCAAAATAATATATCATACTTTAGTTGGTTTAGGGAATAAAGTTGAGTTATTTGAAAAAATTTTTTGAAAGAGTTTACTGATAAGACAAAAATAGAAGATATACACTATATATGTACTTTACATACAGAACACAAAGTGGATTGTATTCTTAGTATTTCTATGTCTGAACCACACTGTCAGCCCTAAAATGGAAAGTTTAAGCAGCTGTTTTTAGGTTTGATTAAGGCATTTGTTATATACCTAGCAATATCTTTTGGCGCTTCAGTAATTAAGTCCCCTTGGAAAAAAGTCAAATCTAGGCTTCTCCCAATATTTTACTTATTATGTGGTACTTTTAGTGAGTTATTATGAAGGGATGCCATGCTGGCTACTTTCCATTAGACTCACCCCACCCCAACCTGCTCTTCTCTGTCTTGCTATGTACCAGGTGTGCTGGCTTCAATGGACCACACTACCTGAGTGCCTGCCACTGTCAGGTAGTGAGGTGCAGCCAGGGTTAGGGGTCAACCAGAGGCTAGATGGAGAAAGAGAGAGAAGTGGGGGAGTTTACCTCCTCCTCCCTGTTTCTATGTTTTATACTTGGAAGCAGCTGTGCCACCCCACATGAGTGCAGCTTCTGTCTGTCTGGAACTGAGAGTTCCAGCTCTCACAGGGATCTGGTCACATTATCTACCACCCACTTCTGCCCCTTCTGCCCAAAGGGTGGTAATAGCTTCCCATGATTGAAAATGTCTGGGTGCCTCAATCCTTTGCAAGTATCCCTGACCCTGTGCTCACCTCTGCAGTTGTCTCATTAAAATCTCTTCAATGGAGTCATCAGAGTGGAATTATTTTCCTGCTGCCACCCTGACTGGCACAAGCATCATAAATGATGCTGATATTGAATGACAGACCAAATAACATGATGTACTTCACAAGTGCTTGCTTTCTGATTGAGTCTGTAGGCACTAGAGAGATTTGAGTCTATTCCGTGATGACGTCTGCACTGCTCAGTAATAGTAATAGCTTAGTTATTATGACAATTATGAGGTAATGGTCAGGTAGCCCTACATTTTCAGACCAAATTGGTGAAGGATGCCAGTGATAATTATTCCGTGTACAGGCAGTAGCTTCATGAAAAAGAGAGACAGTGGCTCTTGACCGATAACCTGACTTCCCCAGTCTGATTGACCATTCTAGTATTCAATCCAGACCCCATTAAAGGAATGTCATATGTCTATTTCAACTTCTGAATTTCTTCCCAGGAGAATTTTAATGCATCATCTAGATAACTAGAAGATGACCATGAAAAAAGTTTCTTCATCAGAGGTGAAATCTCGAGGAGACAGCAAAGGGAAATGAACATTCTATTTATCAGTGAAAATACTTTTGGAAGCTATACTATTTTTGCAGAAGAGCTAAAAATTGGCAGCTACCTCTTGGTCCTGCCTATTTGGTGCAGGAAATCTCTTGAGATTCCTGGATTCCTTTTTCCTAGTACCTAGGCTAGCTTAGTCTATCTTTGCCTCCACAGGCAAATTCCCTGTCCTAGCCTTCTCTCCCTTATGTGTAAGGGAGCTATTCCTATAGGCTTTGTTTCTTGGGTTCTGTAGTTGGCAGTTTTCTCTTAGATTTGGCTAATGGGAGATACTCGCTGAAGATCAAAGACCCAGAGGAAAGAGGTAGATCTGGATGATCTTCCCTGCTTTCTCCCTTGTCTCTGCCTGTGCCCATGTTCCTCAGTGACAGAAGCTCCTGCTGGGTGTCTCTGCCCTGCAGTTGCTCTCACAGGGCTTTGACAACACATTTTCATCTCCCTGCCTTTTCAGACCTCCCGGTGTTAACACTGTTTCACTGTTCCAAGTCTGGGTGTCTCAATATTCCTTGCCAGATACCTTAACATTTTCTATAACTCTTTGTATAACTCCCTTACTAAAGTACTTTTATTTGAAACATCGGCATTGGATTTCTTTCTGTTCTTTACTCTTTCTTAAATTTGTGTTATTTTAGTAGTGTTACCTCTGAAATAATAGGCCATTGGCTTTATTGTTGCAATTTTAGTGAGAACAATGCTTATCGTGTCATTTTGAGAATTATGTTAAATAATGCCATTAGAGCAGAAGTAGTAAGCTTAGTAGCATTTATACATAAAAGTTGGGCAGTGGATGTATTTTTTTGTAATTGGAAAAAAAAAAACCCAACAAATAAAGCCAAGAATAATCCCAAGGCAACCCTCCCAGTAGCTGAGAACATGCTTAGCAGTTGTGGGTTGAAAAAAATCTTTGTAAATGTCCAGAGTAGAGAAGTCTACTTTGCAAACAATGGTGCAGCACGCAGTTTTACAAGCTGAATCAAAATTAGCTCTCTTCCTGGTTTATAAAAAGACAAAATATGTGACCCTTTGGATTGATGCTCTAATTTTTTTTATATCTTTTAGTCTAGGCTTTCCCTTTAGTCTAGGTTCTATTTTAATATTACATTTTTTAAAACTACATTGTCATTGCTGAATAGAATTATGTAACAATTTTATATAAATATGTATACAATTATTTAATAAAGATGTTAAAATTTTAATATTTTATTTAGAAAACATATGTAAACATTTACAATAGAGACAGAAACAGAACTGGAAAAATATGGGCAGAGTGCCTTGAAGGGCTGACTGAGAAAGAAAAAAAACCAAAAAACCAAACCTCAAAGAAAACAGGATGTGAGTCTTTGGCCAGCAAAGCAAAAGGATAAAGAGAACAGAGAATGATTAAGTTTTAGGGTAAGACAATTTACTTATTCTCTTTTCTCAATAAAATCAATAGAAGCTTAATGGTACTGAACCATGGATTTTAAAAAAGCTAACTTAATGGCCTGAAATGAAAGAATGGGCCACAGATTCTGGGAAGGTGGCAACAAAGCTGTTAGCAGATCAAAAAATCTGGGAGATGAATTGATTGTAGCAAAGAGGGAAATTCCACAGCAATGTGGGGCATTTTGACAAAACCATTTTAAATAATCAGTTTTGACAGAACTGCACAAAAATGACCCTATCAAAGAGTAAAGTCATGTTTTAAAGTTATATCCCTGCTTCTTGCTGTACCCCCACCCACAAGTCTATGAGTCTCTTTTATTCATTTTTGCATTGTTTACATTTTTTATAAACAGCTATTGTTTCTTTTAATTTAACTACATTTTATTTATTTTGAAGATTTTAAAACTATTTTTATTATTACCAGTACTAAATTATGTAATTTTTATAATTAAAAAAAAGATAATTTTGGAGTTTATAGATTGTTAACAATTTTATTGAGATACAATTCACATACCATAAAATTTACTCTTTTTAAGTGTACAATTCAGTGATTTTTAGTGTATTACAGATATGTGCAACTGTTACCATAGTCAATTTTAGAAAATTTTCACTACCTCAAAAAGAAACTCCTTATCCTTTAGTTACTTTTCTGCCATTCCTCTCCCAAGCCCAAAGCAACCACACATACTTTTGCACTGTATTTCAATTCTGGAAATTTCATATGAATGGAATCATATGCTATGTGATATTTTGCAACTGGCTTCTTTCACTTAGAATAATGTTTGCAAGGGTCATCCATGTTACAGCATGTATCAGTACTTCGTTACTTTTCACTGTCAAACAATACACCATTGTAGGGCAGTTCCACATTTTTTTTATTCACCCAACAGTTGATGGACATTTGGATTGTTTCCACCTTTTGGCTATTATGAATAATGCTATTAAACATTTGTGTACAAGTTTCTGTGTGGACATGTTTTCATTTCTCTTGGGTAAATATCTAGTAGTGGAATTCTAGGTCTTATAGTAACTCTAAGTTTAACCATTTGAGGAATTACCAGAGTGTTTTTTAAAGTGTCTCTACCATTTTACATTTCTACCAGCAGTGTATGAGGGAATTCTCTGCATTCGTTTCAATCCTTATTATTATTTGACATTTTGATTATAGCTATCCTAGTTTAGATGAAATGGTATAATATTGTTGTTTTGATTTGCATTTCCTTGATGACTAATAATGTTGAACATTCTTTCATAGGCTTATTGGTCATTTGTATGTCTTCTCTGGAGAAATGTGTGTTCAGATACTTTGCCCCTTTTTATCTGAGTCATTTGTCTTTTTATTATTGAGTTGTAAGAGTTCTTTATATATTCTGGATGCAAAAACCTTTTAAGATATGTAGTTTGTAAACATTTTTTCCCATTCTGAAGATTGTGTTTTCACTTTCTTGAGAGTGTTCTTTGAAGAACAAAATCACTTTATTGATAGCATCCTTTAAAGCACAAAAGTTTTTTTGGGGGGGGTGCCTGGGTGGCTCAGTTTGTTAAGCGTCTGCCTTAGGCTCAGGTCATGATCTCAGGGTTCTGAGACTGAGCCTCGAGTTGCCTCAGACTCCCTGCTTAATGGGGAGTCTGTATCTCCCTCCCCCTCTCCCCTCCCCCTTGCCCCTGCTTGTGCTCTCTCTCTTGCTTTCTCTTAAATAAATAAATAAATAAATAAATAAATAAATAAATAAATAAATAAATAAAAGCTTTAAAAAAATAAAGTAAGGCACAAAAGTTTTTAATTTTGATGAAGTATAATTTGTCTAATTTTTTTCTTTTGTTGCTTGTGCTTTTTGGTGTCATAGCAAAGAAACTAGTTGCCAAATCTGTGGTCATAAAGATTTACCTCTATGTTTTCTGCTAAGAGTTTAAATTTTAGCTTTTACATTTAGGTCTCTGATCCACTTTGAATTAATTTTTATATGTGGTATGAAATAAAACATCTAAATTAATTCTTTTCACAAGGCTATCAAGTTCTCCATCATTTGTTGAAAAGTCTATTCTTTCCCCATAGAACTATCTTTTACCCTTCTCAAAATCAGTTGACCACAGACACAAGGGTCTATGTCTGAACTCTCAATTCTATTCAATTAATCTACATGTCTACCTTTACATTAGTACCACATTCTCTTCATTACTGTTCCTCTGTAGTTAGTTTCAAAATTAAGATATCTGAGTCTTCCAACTTTATCCTTTATTTTCAAGATAGTTTTGCCTATTCTAGGTCACTTGCAATTCCACATGAATTTTATTTATTTATTTATTTAATATAAAACATTTATTTTTTGTTTTTAATTTTTTATTGTTATGTTAATCACCATACATTACATCATTAGTTTTTGATGTAGTGTTCCATGATTCATTGTTTGTGTGTAACACCCAGTGCTCCATGCAGAACGTGCCCTCTTTAATACCCATCACCAGGCTAACCCATGAATTTTAGAATTAGCTTGCCAAATTTCAAAGAAGCCAACTGGGATTCAGATAGGGATTGCACTGAATTGTAAATCCATTTGGGGAATATTGCCATCTTAAATTAAATCTTTCAATCTGTGAATGTGAGTAATTACCACTTATTTAGATCTTTTAAAATTTCTTTCAACAATGTTTTATGGTTTTTAGAGTGTAAGATTTGGACATCTTTGGTTAAATTTATTCCTAAGTATTTTATTTTTTAAATGCTATTGTAAATGGAATTGTACTCTTAATTTCATTTTCAGATTGTTCATTGCAAATGTATAGAAATGCAATTGACTTTTATATAGATTTGTATCCTGCAACCTTGCTGAACTCTTTTATTAGTTCTGACAGTTTTTAATGGATTCCTTAGAATTGTCGATATCTAGATCATGTCATATGCAAATAGAATGTTTTACTTCTTTCCTTCTGTCCTAAATGCATTTTATTTCTTTTTTATTCCTAATTGTCCTGACAAGAACTTTCAGTACAATGTTGAATAGAAGTGGTGAGAGCAGACACCTTGTCTTGTTCCTGATATTAAGGAAAAAGAACTCAGTTTTTCATCATTAAATAGGATGTTAGTTTTTTATAGATGCCCCTTATTACACTGAGAAATTTCACTTTTATTCCTAGTTTGCTGAATATATATGTAAATTTATATTAATAAATATAAATATATATTTATATATAAAATCAGGAAAAGGTGTTGGATATTATCAAATGTATTTTCTGCAACTGTTGATATAATTATATGATTTTGTTTTTTTTAGTTAATTGATACAATGCTTTGCCTTAATGGATTTTCAGAAGTTAAAACCAATCTTACATTTTTTGATAAATCCTTTTATGTTACTGGATTTAATTTGCTAATGTTTTGTAAAGGATTTTTGTTTCCATATATATAAGGGATATTGGTCCGTAGTGTGTTTTCTTTGTGATGTCTTTGGTTTTGGTATCAGGGTAATATTGACTTCATAGAATGAGTTGATAAGTATTACCATCTTTTCTATTTTTTGGAAGAGTTTGTGAAGAACAGGTATTAATACTTCTTTAAATGTTTAGTAGAATTCACCCAGGAAGACATCTATATGGACCTAGGATTTTCTATGTGGGTAGGTTTTTTTTATTTATTTATTTATTTATTTATTTATTTATTTATTTATTTATTTATTTTTCTTAATTCACTCTATCGTTATTGGTCTATTCAGATTGAGTCAGTTTCTGTAGTTTGTGTCCTTATAGGAATTTCTTCTTTCATCTAATTTATTGGTATACAATTGTTTGTAGTATTTCTGTAAAATCCCTTTTTTATTTCTGTTGGATGGTGGTTAATACCCCTTTTTATTTTTTATTTTAGAAATCTGACTCTTCTCCCTTTTTTCACTCTCATCAATCTAGCTAAAAGTTTGTCCATTTGATTCATCTTTTCAAAGAACCAGATTTTGGTCTTATCAATTTTCTCTATTGGTTTTCTATTCTTTATTTCCTTAATTTCCATTCTATTATTTCCATCTTTGTGCTTGTTTTGGGTTTAGCTTCTTATTTTTCTGGTGTCTTGAGATGGAAAATTAGGCTATTGATTTGAGATTTTTTTTTAAATACAGGCACTTACTGCTATAAATTTCCCTCTCAGTACTGCTTTAATTACATCCCATAAGTTTTTGTATGTTTTTTATTTTCATTTTTTCAAAGCATTTTTTAATTTCTCTTTTTAGACCTAT
The DNA here is from genome assembly GCF_011800145.1 of Mirounga leonina. Lineage (NCBI taxonomy): Eukaryota > Metazoa > Chordata > Mammalia > Carnivora > Phocidae > Mirounga > Mirounga leonina. The sequence continues at coordinate 3,361,688 of NW_023270642.1, forward strand.
TGCTTATTTAAGATTATGTTAATTTCCACCTATTTGTGAGTTCTTAAAAATTTTATATTGTGGGGCACCTGGGTGGCTCAGTCGTTAAGCGTCTGCCTTCGGCTCAGGTCATGATCCCAGGGTCCTGGGATCGAGTCCCACATCGGGCTCCCTGCTCAGCAGGAAGCCTGCTTCTCCCTCTCCCACTCCCCCTGCTTGTGTTCCCTCTCTCGCTGTCTCTCTCTCTCTCTCTCTCTGTGTTAAATAAATAAATAAAATCTTTAAAAAAAAAAAATTTATATTGTTAGTTATAATTTCATTCCATTATGTCAGAAAACATTCTTCTTACTATTTCTATCCTTTAAAATGTATTGGCTCAGATGTCCATCTACAGATGAATGGATAAAAAGATGTGATACACACACAGGAATATTATTCAGCCATCAAAAAGAATGAAATCTTGCCATTTGTAACGATGTGGATGGAACTAGAGGGTATTATGCTAAGCAAAATAAGTCAGTCAGAGAAATACAACTACCATATGATTTCACTCATATGTGGAATTTAAGAAACAAAACAAATGAACATAGGGGAAGGGAAGGAAAAATAAAATAAGATAAAAACAGAGAGGGAGGCAAACCATAAGAGACTCTTAACTATAGGAAACAAACTGAGGGTTGCTGGAGGGGAGTTGGGTGGGGGATGAGGTAACAGGGTGATGGACATTAAGAAGGGCACTTGATGTAATGAGCACTGGGTGTTACATGCAACTGATGAATCTCTAAACTCTACCTCTGAAACTAGTAATACATTATATGTTAATTAATTGAATTTAAATAAAAACATTTTTTAAATGTATTGAGGTATATTTTATGACCTAGCATATAGTCTGTCCTGGAAAAGTATATTTCCATGTGCACTTAAGGATGATGTATGCTCTACTGCTGTTGGGTAGTGCATTCTATAGATGTCTGTCAGGTCTAATTTGTTCGTTGTGTTGTTCAAGTGTTCTGTTTCCTTGTTGACCTGCCTAGTTGTTCTATCCATTATTGAAAGTGAAGTATTATTTATTATTTATTAAGTAAATTAATAAATAAACAATTATTTAATAATTATTATTATTGTTGAATTATCTCTCTCCTAATTTTTATCACTTTTTGCTTCATGTATTTTGGTGCACATTTGTTATGTATGTATATATTTCTGGTTTTATATCTTCCTGATGGATTGACCCTTTTATCATTATGAAATATTGCTCTTTATCTCTAGTAACTTTTTGTTTGTTTTAAGGTATATTTGTCTTAGGATAGCTATTCCAGCTTTCTTGTGGTTGCTATTTGCACAACATATACATTTTCATTCTTTTACTTTTGATCTAATTATATCTTTGAATCTAAAGTGTGTCTTCTGTAGACAGTATATAGTTGGATCTTGTGTTTATTTGTTTGTGTGTTTTATCCAATCTGACAATCTCTACCTTTCAACTGGATTGTTTAACCCATTTAAACTTAATGTTATTCTTGATATAGTTGGAGTTTCATGTGTCATTCACTTTTTGTTTTCCATATGTCTCTTTTTTGTTCCTCTGTTGCTCTTTTTCTTTTCTTTTTTTTTAAAGATTTTATTTATTTATCTGAGAGAGAGAATGGGAGACAGAGAGCATGAGAGGGGGAGGGTCAGAGGGAGAAGCAGACTCCCCGCTGAGCAGGGAGCCCGATGTGGGACTCGATCCCTGGACTCCAGAATCATGACCTGAGCCGAAGGCAGTCACCTAACCAACTGAGCCACCCAGGCACCCTCTATTGCTCTTTTTCTACTTTCTTTTTCTTTAAGTGAATATTCTCTAATGTAGCATTTTAATTCCTTTAATGATTTTTTTCGATATTTCCAACATTTATTTCCTTAATGGTCACTTTACGGTTTGCCATAAACATATTAACATATAAGAATCAGCTTCAAATTTACACTAACTTAATTCCAACGAAATATAGAAATATTAATTCTATAGAGTTCTATTCCCATCCTTCATTCTGTGATATTTTTATCATAAAAATTACACTTATATAAAAGTTACAAATCCAACATTACATTGTTTTAATTATTGCTTTATATAGGTTTATGTTCTTTAAAGAAGCTAGGAGAAGTAAGGAAAGCAAGTATATACTTATAGCTTTTGTTATATTACCCTTCTTACTTATCATTTCTGGATCTCTTGATTTGTTCTTGTGGATTTGAGTAACTATCTGGAGTGATTCCTTAGGCCACTATAGCTTTGCTCCCACCTACTTCCTTTGTGCTATTATTTGCAAATATATCATTTCTATATATTGTAGGCTTGAAAATATATGTATTTTGTTTTATAGAACTGTTTTCTAAGTTAGTTGGGAAAAGAAAAGAAGACATATGCATTTGCATATGTTTTATAATTACACAGTTACCTTTATCAGTCCTCTTTGTTTTTCATGTCTTTACCCTCTGGGATCATTTGCCTTCATCCTGAAGAATTTTCTTTAGTATTTTTGTAGTATTTTTTTTTTTTTTTTGCAACAAATTCAGTTTATTTTGTGTTATTTATTTTATGTTATTTATTTATTTATTTTAAAGATTTTATTTATTTATTTGACAGAGAGAGAGAGATAGTGAGAGCAGGAACACAAGCAGGGCGAGTGGAAGAGGGAGAAGCAGACTTCCTGCAGAGCAGGGAGCCCGATGCGGGGCTCGATCCAAGGACCCTGGGATCATGACCTGAGCAGAAAGCAAATGCTTAACAACTGAGCCACCCAGGTGCCCCAACAAATTCAGTTTTTTTAATATGGCAATGTCTTTAACTTCATATTTGAAAGATAGCTTTGCTGGATATAGGGTTCTTGGCTGACAGTTTTGTTTTGTTTTTTTGAGGGCTTTGTATATAGTATACCACTTCCCCTGGCCTTCATTGATAAGAACTCAGCTATTATTCCTATTGGGTTTCCCTTGTTAGTGATGAGTCACTTTTCTCTTGCTGCTTTCAGGATTTTTTTCTTGTCTTTGGTTTTGAGCATATTTACTATTCATGAAAGCAAATCATTTTTGTTTGTCCTATTTGGAATTTGTCAAGCTTCCCATATATGTACATTTATGTTTTTTAATAAATTTGGGGATTTTTCAGCCATTATGTCTTTGAATATTTTTTTCTGCTCCTTTCTTCCCCTCTTCTCTTTCTGATACTTCCATTAAATGTGTGTTGGTACAGTTAGTGGCGTCCCACATTTTCCTTAGGCCTTCTTCATTTTTCTTGATTCTTTTTTTTTTTTCCCCCCTCTCCCTCTGTTCTTCACATTGCATAATCTCTTTCAATCTATCTTTAAATTTTTGAATTCTTTCTTCTGGAATTCAAATCTGCTGTTGAGCCCTTCTAGGAAATTTTTCATATTTCAGTTATTATATTTTTAATTTTTTGGAATTTCCATTTGGTTCTTTTAAAATAATTTCCATATCCTTATTGATATTCTTTTTTGAGGCACCATTGTAACCAAACTTCCCTTTACTTCTTTAATAGTGGTTTTCCTTTAATTCTTTGATTATATTTATAATGCTTTGTCAGTTAAATATGACAATACCCAATCACTCTCACAGAGAGTTTCTATTGCCTGCCTACCCTCCAGTTTAAAGGTAATACCTGTTTTCCTGCATATTTGGACATTTCAGATATTTTAGATCTTATATTGTAGCAGCTCTTGGGCTTTGGGACCTTGTTAATTTATCTGTTTTTTGTTAGTTAGTTTGTTTAATGAATGGCTGCATTATTGTGGTGAGATCCGTGCCTCACCCCTATCCCTCAGTGTGAAGCCTCTGATGATGTGCCTCAGGGTTACAGTCTTAGTTTTGTCCATGGTCATGTTGGGATGACAGTGTTTTGTTAGGGTTTTCTTTAACTGCCTCTTACCATGACCACACCTTGCTATCTGGTAAGTATTGAAAATACATTCCCACCCCCTGAAAGCTCCTCCCTACTGTGTCTTTCCACAGTTTGCTCCTGCAAACTACTCAGGTTGTAGTTTAGCTTCTATTGTCAATGAACCACCAACTTCTTCCTAATTGCCATTGCAGCAACCGCTGCTGGTTTTTTTTTTTTTTTTTAAAGATTTTATTTATTCATTTATTTGAGAGAGTGAGAGAGAGAGAGAGCACATGAGAGGGCGGAGGGTCAGAGGGAGAAGCAGACTCCCTGCCGAGCAGGGAGCCCGATGCGGGACTCGATCCCGGGACTCCAGAATCATGACCTGAGCCGAAGGCAGTTGCTTAACCAACTGAGCCACCCAGGCGCCCAACCGCTGCTGTTTTTGAGTGTCCTTAGGCTTTAACTTCTTTGCACTCTGTTGCAAGTGAAGTCAGTTCTTTCAGAAGAGAATAGTTTTTTATGGCTTCCCAGGCAAAAATCTCTGAGCCAAGACTTAGGACTTGGGGATGAGACAAGGCCAGGCTTCTCTCTGTGTAGGAACTTAGTGCTCAGTTGCAGGAGGCAGGAAAATATCCTCAGGTCTTCTTGCCTCTTTGGATATAAAATCTCTATCTTTCCTGCTGAGACAGGGCAGTCAAGACTCTAGTATGTATGTGTATATCTATATGTATATCTATATCGAAACATATTATATGTAGTATATATTTAATGTAAATTAAATATATAAATTATTATACATTTTATAATTTTAATAATTTAACATATATTTAATAATTTTGACCAGTTTTTCTGGGGAGTGGGTCTCATGCTGTCATGCCAGAAGTGAAATCTCATTTTTAAAGTGGATTTGCCTCCAGCTGAGCTATTGGTCCTATTCTCCATAGTAAAAGATGTTCTATATATGAGCTATATTATTAAGAGAAATGTAATTGCAGATTTCTTGTACAACCTGAATGGCTTTTTTGCTTTTATATCATTCTCTCTAATTATGTATTGTTGAATATAAAGGAGCAATCTGAGAAGCTGTGATATAGAGCTTTTAAAATATAGATGACTTCTCAGAGAAAAGGCAGATAGTTTGCTCAGAGTGGCTGGTTGTCTGATTTGGGGGTGAGACATTATCATTGAACATAGCTCTCAGTCCTCTGTACTTGGTCTGACCAACCTCTGTCCCATCTCTGAATCTGCATTCTTGACCCACATTTCTTTGCTGATGCCCACCTTACAGGCTGCAGGTCTGAAACAGATAAGACTCAGGGGCAGAATGGCTTTGCACCTAAGTTACGAGTATAAAAGCTTATCTTTTAATGTCCTATTTTATTTTTTTAGGTTGTATCAAAATGTTGAGGGTCAAAATAGCCTATGACAATGTCAAAGAGCCCCTGGCATTGAAATGCTTGTAATGGAACCACCAGGTCGAAATTATTACAAATATGTTCCATAGAGAAGAGATTTTTAGCAAACCCTAGACATTGGTGGGATTTGGGTGAGGGAGGGGAAGGATTGAGGGATGTGTACCACTGAGGTGTTCAGAGAGCCTTGTGAAGAGGATAAATTTCAGGGAGTTTAGGCAAATCTCAGAAAATGAGGAAACTGGGAGTGTGTCACCAGGATCACATAATTCAGGGATCCTATCTGGTGAGGTGGTGTGACTTTTATGAGCTAATATAATCCAGGAATTTTCAGTGATTCTTTGCAGTTCAGATTAAATATTAGAATATTGTGGCTTGGTTCTTCCGTTAATAAGATATTTTTATAAATTTTAAATATTTTCAGGAGGGCTGGAAAAGGAGAATATGTTATTCAGTGGAACTACTTGCTATGGACAATTAGTGAAAAATAATAATGGGGTGAAACAATATTACTATATTTATGTATTACAAAAAATAAAATACCAGCCAATTGTCTGTGCCAGATTAGAATAAAACTAATGTTAACTCATGAGAATTATTGAATCAAGATAGAAGGCTAAGGCCTTGAGTGTGACACACAGTGCTTTGGGCCATTTGTATTTTCTCACACCACAAATGTCAAGTGCTGTTTGGGGGTCAAAACTTCTGAAGGAGAAAATGCAGAAATACAAAGGTCATATCATTCTTGCTCTCATTAAATTCAGCTGAACTCCATATCCACTTACATTGGATGCTTCAGCAACATTTTATCAACTTAAGTGTGCAGTCTCTCAGCTTTCTAGCACTTAAACAAAGATAAATCGTTAGAATTAAGTTAGTTTTTTCTTGGAGATTCTGTTTACAATAAAGAAGGTAGACACACAGTATTCTTAAGACTTTAGCTAGAAATCCATCGATGTTTGGAAAAAAATGTTGTTCCTCAAATACTGGCCATAAATTAAAATGAAAACACTCCCAGTTTATTGTCCAGTGTATATGTACACACATGTATTTGTATGCATATGCATACGCATGTATATTGGTACATATGTGTGCACGTTTGTATGTTAGTGAAAATCTAACAGTATCAGATGCCTATTAGTTAATTTATAGCTAAATATCCTTATAGTTTTTTTATTATGTTTTGCATCCCTTAGTAGCCACATGATAGGTACTATATATAAAAATGTTATTCAGCACTTTGCACTTTGCAGTATGACAACATGAGGATAAAGGAGAAAGCTAAAAATGCCTGCAATCCATTCAAAATTATTTGTCAAATTGGAATGCCTTGAGTTGGCATGTGGTTCTTTAAAATAATAGGATAGGGCACCTGGGTGGCTCAGTTGGTTAAGCGACTGCCTTCAGCTCAGGTCATGATCCTGGAGTCCCGGGATCGAGTCCCACATCGGGCTCCCTGCTTGGCGGGGAGTCTGCTTCTCCCTCTGACCCTCCTCCCTCTCATGCTCCCTGTCTCTCATTCTCTCTCTCGCAAATAAATAAAATCTTTTAAAAAATAAAAAAAATAAAATAATAGGATAATTTTATGAATGATTTTAATGATTAATTCATATTAAGGTATCAAACATTCTCCTATTCATCGTTCTCTCAGTGGTCATTTGTTAATCTATTTTTATATTAAAATAGTGTATGTACAGCATATACTTCATTAGGAAGGGCTTTCAGAGAGTTCTCAGATGAGAATATAGTGAATTCAGGCATTTATTCAGAATGAGACCAGATGTTTTCCCAGGAGTCTTGCATTCCTAATCACAGGCCAATGTCTGCCAGATTTGAGTGTTAGGTCTCAAAAACTAAACACACTGGGCTTAATGCAAATTAAATTAGAATGAGAAAAGTAATTATCCAAGACTTAACCTAACAATGGCCAAGTGAAGAAACTGAGATGACTGTCCTTTATGCAAGGATGTGCTGCTGATCTGCTAGTAACAAGGTAAGTTCCTGTGAGATATTTTTCTTGGGTTGTAGTTGTGAGGGGTAGTGCTGAATTAGCTATGTCTTCTCAGGCTTCCTGTCCCCTTATTCCTAAAGGTACAATTGAGAAAACAGCTGGATGGGCTTAAGGAATAACTTCCTTAACAAAAACTGCATAACAGGAGATATGGCTTAATACATCTACAAAAATAAGCATTGGCCTATGTGCTGAAAATAGTTCTGCTAGGTGGGAGGGCAGGTGGAGGCCATGCTGACAAAATGTAGGGCAATCTTGGTCACACAAATCATGTAGTAGGCCGAAAATATTTTCTGCTTTCCTTTCTCCTCTGACTTTTTTGTTTGTTTGTTTCCATAGGAATTTGGCAGGGAAGGGAGACTGAGGTGAGGGAAGCTGATGATTTACGACATTTGCTTAACATTGATTCATTTATTTATCTGAGCTAGCACTGATCTCACATCCGAAGATTTACTGCACGGTTGAACAGGGTGGAGAATAATTCAGGGCACTCTGATGAGAACCCATAATAATGTTGAAATCTGAGGCTAGATCTAATTCCCATGTAAATCCTGCTTGCTCTTGACGTTTCTGTGCTGGGGAGATGTGATTTTGTTTGGGTTATATCTGAACTACACTGTATCGTCTGTGTCAGGATTAACTTCATCTGCAAGAAAGCATTAATTCTTAGACTCAGAGGTATAGAATTTTAGAGCTGGAAAAGATATCTGATTTAGGTTCCTGTTTTTATAAATAGGAAACTAAGGGACTCGCTCAAGGTCACACAGCCCGTTAACATTTCTCCCTAGATTACGCAACAGCTTTTAGTATCTTGGGAGATTACCTTTTAACCACACTGTAAAACACATCAGTTCTGAAATCGCTGAGATTTCTCTGGCTACAGTCCTGATTTGGGCAGCTTCTTTAATGCCTGTCTTTTCTCGAACAATCCCAAACACAATAATAAGCTTTCTGGAATCTTTTAGCCATGCATGAGAGTAGGTACATTTGTGGCAACTGAAAATCTCAAAGGATATAGCTACAGGACTCATCTTGTGATAGTGCAAAAAACATGATATAATTTAAAAAATATTCTGTTTAGCTGAAAACATGGCATATAAGCCATCTGAGTTTGTTGTGGGAGGTATAAACTCACTCCTAATGTGGATTTATAAGTGACTAGTTAAGGAGTTGCCAGAAAAGACAATGGTACATGTTTATAATCTTCCCCTGAAATCTTCTGTTCTTCCTCATGCTCATAATAAATTTGAGTGCAGTAGAATTCAGTGGGTACTTCTGTTTCACTTGTTTTATATTAAACAAGTATGTATAGATAGCTTTTTATCTACCTGACACTCATTTTTCCCACATGAGATTTTTTTCCCATAAGAGTTTAGGCTGAAATGAGGGGAATTTATTTTCCTGAATAACAGAATTTTATAGCAGGAATATATGTTAAAGACCACTTCTACTTCTCTATTTACAATTGGGAAGCTAAGTAACAGACATAAGACCACTTATCTGGGATGTAGAACTGGGATTAGATTTTCTAGAGTTAGCCTGTGCTCTTATTTAGTGTCTTTCTATGTGAAACCATGATTTCATAAGTGAGAATTTAAAAACAAGTTTAGGACAAGTTCTACTGACTTGGGCAAAAACAATCTTTGTTCTTGATCCAACTAGTAAGTTCACATTCAGATATGACCTATAGACATGTTTTCAAAACTGAAAACCTATCTCATTACTCCTATAAAAGGAAAAATATAATTTATATCAATTTGGTATTAGGATAAGATCTTATAAATATACTTCCAAAGAGACTGGACAAGTATAGAACCATCAGCATGAGCCAGTTTCACTAGGAGAATTACATTTAGACTCTGGCTCTTTAGGATTTGCCAGTTGGGTTTGGCTGCTGAATGTACATGGAAAAGCCTTTCAGTATAGGATCATGGGTCGAGATTTAGGAGCCATCTTGCCCTGCCCTCATTTCATAAATGAGAACAATGATTGCTCTGAGAGTGTGGCTTGTCCAAGAACACATAGCCATTTCAGTGGTTTAACAGCAAAACTCATTGATTCAAGCTTTTGACTTCCACTCAGCTGCCAGCCCATGTACCATACTCTTTCCATAGTCGAATATTCCAAGATTCTCAAAAGTATGATCTACCTGAACATGCTCTCAACATAGACATTTTCTTCCTGAACCAAAAGAGCTGTGGCATTAACCATGGAGTTCAAAGTAAGTTTGAAACTTGAAATCTATTGGTGCCTCATTCAAATTCCAGACCACTGTCCTTTGTATGCAGTCAGACTGCCTTCTCTGACAAACCCAACCTTTTAAGCAATGTTGAATGTGTTTAATTGCTGTTTAGAATTAGTCAGATTCCTCCATGGAGTATGTAAATCCCGGCAGGTATCTGGAACAAACTACAATCTTTGCTTAATCTAAGCTTTCATTTAAAGTTTTTCTATAAAATATGAATTTGTGAATGGGAGTTGATGGCGAGAGGCAGGGGAGTTACAGGATATTGAATGAGCTGTCACATTACCATAACCTGATTTAGATCCCCAGAAGGCAATTGTGCCTGGAGTTTTCTGGGCTCAAATGCTGATGGGAGAGTTCTACATAAAGAGGTTATGACAGACTCAGCCTCTGGAGTGACTGTTAGGGCAACGAATTGTGACTGGAGGTGAAATTCATGGGTATGCAAAGGAATGCTTTCAGGGAAGGACATTACTGAGGCAAAGAAGGAGAGTCAAATTTGGAATTTTAAGGGCATAGAAAATTTCAGGATCAGAATAACTTGTAGCAGGTGCACTGAATCATAAATCATGAATTAAAAAAATACTGCCACACGTCAGTCATTACAATAGAGTAGCTGAGGCGTTGATTAACTGATACCATTTTAGAACTTCTTAGGAGCAAAAGCTTAAATTTCCAATTCCGTGGGCAATGTTTCGCCTAGACTTCACATCTTTAAGCTAAGGGGGCGGGCTGGCCACAAGGTAGTAGTAGATTTCACGTCATTGAACTTGAGCAGCAGTTCAGAAACCTCCTTTGTTAACTGGGAAAAGCTTGCAGTGAACTTTGTAATCTCCCCCACTTTAATTCTATGCTATGATTTTGAGGGGTACAAAGGTGAGTGCCTACTCCCCCGAAAGCGTCACTAATTCTGCTTGGAGAGCATGGCCTGGGCTCAGTGCTGACTCACTGTATCATCTTGATGAGGCAAATGAGATCCGGAGAAGCAGGGAGTTCACTAAGGTCTTACACATACTGAGGCATGGAGTGAAAAGCTAACGTTGATTGAGGGCTTACTCTATGCCAAGCACTTTTCTAAGTACTTTAAACATATTAACTAATTTAGGTCTCAGGATTCCTCCCTACAGTGTGTACTATTATTATCAGCCCCCATTTTGAAATGAAGGAAGTTTAGATAACTTGCCCAGGCTGCACAGGTAGGATGTGGTGGGTGTGGGGTTTGAACCTAAGCGGTTTTATCGCATAGCTCCTAACTAACTGCATTTAGTGCTGCCAAGTTTCCTGAATCCTTTCCCCTGCATCCAGTTCCTATTGTCTGATAGGGCATCTTTGCCCCTTCCTTCAGGCAAGGAGATCATGGTTCAAATCATATTTGTCTTGTTCTCCCACATTTATAGCATACCCTGGAGATAATGATGTTACTGCAGATATTGCCTTATTAAGTAATTTTTTTTTGATCTGTTGCTTCAGATAGCTCAATTTACAAAAGATCTATCATTAACTAGTGGTCAATGTTTTCCCTTAGATTGAACCAAAGATTGATCATGGAAATAGAGGAAGATTCAAGCTTTTGCTCCTAAAATGCTCCACAATGGTACTTTCCATTCCAGCTACTGAACTCCATGTGACTGTGGGGTTTTTTATTCATGACTTATGATACAATGTACCCTCTATGCATTATTCTTTTTTAAAAAAATTTTTAAAAGATTTTATTTATTTATTTGACAGAGAGAGACACAGCAAGAGAGGGAACACAAGCAGGGGGAGTGGGAGAGGGAGAAGCAGGCTTCCCGCCAAGCAAGGAGCCCGACGTGGGGCTTGATCCCAGGATCCTGAGACCATGACCTGAGCCGAAGGCAGACGCTCAACCACTGAGCCACCCGGGCGCCCCCTCTATGCATTATTCTGATTCTGAAAATTGCCAATGCCCTTAAAATTTCAAGTTTAACTATTTTGAGACTGTCCATTCTAAGCCATATAACTGATGCCACCGTAGCTGCTTTTGACCGGTCTTTTGTTGGCAGTCAGAGCCAGCACTAGCCCGTGGTTTTCTGTGGTGTCCAGTCCGAAAATAACTGCCTACAACTGTATTATTGAGTAGGCCGTTTTGATTAGATTTTATTTATTCACATTTATTTATTCATTCATTTTCTGAATTCCTAGTATGATGGATGCAGGAAAGTTCCTACTAGAAGAGTTTGTAGTCTAGCATGACTATGGTACTGTGTAATAATTAGACAAGATTCCAAACAAGGAATTATCTCAACAGTTTTCATCAATTAATTATGTAGTTGGAAAAAAATCAAGAGTGTATGAATTATTCAACTTAAGAACAATTGTATCCCAATAGCTCATTTATAAACTGACTATTTGGAACCCAAAACATATTTTTTTTTCCAGGTTGGATCACAGAAATTGCAGCTGAATGACATTTTCCTCTTCATTTAAGTCCTAGTAGCAGCGAGGAAGAGGATGGTAAGAAAACAGAAAGGAGGAGGGTAAGAAAGAGAGTAAGCAGGAAAGCAGTGGAAAATGCTGGCAGTAACATGATCTGACCCTGACCCGGGCAAGTTCCTTTATCTCTGTGAGCCTCAGTTTCCTTATCTGTAAAAGAAATAATGTTACATAACTCTCAAAAGCATGAAGCATCTGGCAAAGTGGCCAGTACCTGCTTTCTTAGGTAGGAACTTTCTGCAACTCCTCCACTTTCTAGTGCCCTAATTTACAGACTTTTTAAACTTCTCCATCAACATTAGCCAAAATTAGCACATTCTCTCAAATTATCTTTCACCGAAATTACCTGCCTTTCCTTTCGAGCTGTTCAAAACTCTAATTAACTCAGGATTGTTGATCTTGGCTGGGTGTTAGGAGGAAAACAACGAATTCACACAAATGCATGAAGGCTTGACAGTCTCTGAAATCTCCTCAAGTTAGTTGCATTAAAAAAAAAAAAAAAAAAAAAAAACCTGCTTATTATCCAGAAAGCATGTCTCAGTGATGCGATTTCAGTCAGCATGCCAAAGTGAAGTCAAAACTTCAGGCACAGTAGGGGAAAGATATTTTTGGGCTGGTGAAGGTCAGCTCATTCTGCGTACCTGTCCCTGGTCAGCTCCATGCTGCATTTCCTTTTTCACAGTATCTTTCCTTTCTTTACTTCTGAACCTCCAATTTCTCTAAAGCTTTTTGCCTGCCCAGAGTGGCTTTTTGGCAGGAGCACCAGGGGTTCCAGAGGTGAGGAGACAAAGGGAGGAAGGGGCATTTGCACATGCTGTTCATATTCCTGAGTCATTTATAGGTAAGGGTTGTCTCTACTAGCATTTCAGATGCTCTTTACAAGGCTGTGATAATAGCTGGGGGATTGTTTAGATGTGAGTTTGGATCAAAATGTTCATTGGCAGTGAAAGTATAAATTAATGGAACCATTAAAGACTCTCCAGTGGCCTTACAGATAAGTTTTGTAAGAAAGATTGACTTACAAATATTTTTTAACAAACTGCAAAACTTTCATGTTTGAATTGGCATGGATCTTGGAGATTTATTGTGTCCTAGACCCTCATTTTAAATACAAGGAAACCAAATCCCAGAAAGGGAAACATGACCAGCCTCTATACTTGCTCTTGTTCTCATTTCCTCTGGCTCTTCCACAAAGCTGGGAGAACAGGCGTGGAATGACAGTGGTCAAGTGTGCCCATGTTACTCACTGGAAGGCAGGTTCCTCCCCAGATGGTCAGCTTTAAAAGGAAGCTGCTGAGTAAAGGAAAGTAGAGTGCTAAATATGTGGCAACTTCTCTGAAGTGTGAGGCAAGGAATGGGGAAGGGAATCTTGCACATTTACATGCTCAGAACTGCCATCTCAGTACCATAACTTGACTCCCTGCTCACATTAGCAGTGGTGGGAAGATGTAGAAATGATACCAGGAGGATTGTTTGGGGAGCTCATCCCATTTTATACAGGGTTATTATGTAACACCATAACCCCCTGATGTTTCCTCTTATGCTAATTAAGGAAAAAATTATAATTTGTCAGAAAGGCTAAAAATACTCGACTCTACCTCACAAAGTGGTGGGAGTATCAAATGAGGTAATCTATGTAACATATTTTATAAACAAGTGTACACAAATGCAAGATGTTCTCACAAACGCCGACTACCTTACACATAACATTTTTACTCTGTCTTTCCTCTTTCAGAATTGATTAAGTTTCTCTTCAGGCTGGCATAATTCTCATAATGTCAGTCCATGAGTAGAGATTCAGTTTTTTATGGTTGGGACTTAAATGCATTGCCAGGGGGAGTATGGAGGGTGAGAATCAAAGCTCGGTAGATTTCTAGTTATCACTGCTCCTTCACATTCCTCTGAAAAGTGCAGGTCAGTGGGCAAATGCTCCAGGGCCTGCTGGGGATATCTGACCCTGAAAATAGTGAAAAAATGAAATTAAGATTTTTTACTGTGCCCCCAGCAAAAACAATTACTGAACCAGTCAAATGTTAGTGTGACTGAAGCCTATGGTCGTAATTGTGATTCTAGGACAGTTCTTAGAACGTGTGCCTTCCCCTTAATAAAATGTTTTAATTGTATTATATAATTTTTAATCTTCCATGGAAAATAGCATCATTTCTTCTGCTGAATCCTTGAATTTCCACTTCTCTGTAGCTTGGTGTTTTAACTTAATCAAACATTTATCACTGCAAAGAAATTCAAGCACAAAGTAATTTTCATTGCTTGGTCCTTCACCAAGCCAGTATTTGACCTGTGCTATCCATATTTCATATATAAACAATGATAACTTCTCCATTATTTAAAAAGTACATAAATATATGACCCAGTCAATTATGGCAACTATCCAAGAGTATATTCATTTTGAAATTACCCAGTTAAATAACAGAGTGTATTAACTTTATTTTGTAATGTACGTGTGTTCAAAGATTTAAAAAGAAATTACAACCATTATATTTTGCTTAAATACACTTGAAGGCTTTGTATAAGTTATTCATAATGTCTCTATTGACCTTAATGATGCATATTGCAAAAGTCTATCATAAATATTTTTAATAACTCACAGAACAGGAATCTTCCTTCAGTGAGATAGGATTTGCCAGTCTGACATAGGGATGGATGGGCAGAAAACAGCATATAAGATCACAGAGTTGGGAGCAGCTTTCAGAGTCCAGAATCTAGGCAAAGACAAGGCAAGGGTGAATAGTATACAATAGCCAGGGGTTGGGAACATCCAGGGGGTCAAATAGAGATAAAGAGCCTGGTAGATATAAGAAATCAGCTGTCAGAGAAGCAAAAAATAGACCAGTCATTTTTAATGAGGGAAGTGGGTCAGGACACCTGTGATCACACCACACCAACCACTGGACATCACTGAAGTTTTTTTAGTCCAGCTTGGGCTATTTTGCAAGTTTAATTAATGCTGTGGAGCTTCTCCAAAAACATGTACACTTTTCTTGCAGTTTGAGGACATGGTTCATTGCTGGTAATCCTCTAAGTGTCCATAGACTGCAACATGAAAACTATTCTTATTTGATGCAAAGCCTTTTTTGGTTAGGAGATCTGCATCTTACCGGATGGTCATGGTTGAAGGTTAATTATCATATACTGCATCTACCTGATTCTGAAGATAAATCAGGCAAATTCATAAGTTTCTGTTTCCCCTACTAATGAGGGATTTTCATAACCCCTTGCTATTTCTTTTACCTATCTGAAAAACCCAAAACAATGCAAAACAACAGCAAAACAAAACACAATAAGCCAGACAGGGAAAGTTATTGACAGTTTTCTGAGGTTGCCCAACTGTAAACTCTTCTTCATGCATCTCCATTACCAATTTGGACAATGAGTGTCAGGAACATAGGTAGCATTTTCAGACTATTTTGTATGTATTTGTACTCAACCTGTTGGGATGCTATCACAGAAACCTTCATATGCATTCTAAGCAGTAGAAAGCAGATCCTTCAGTCACATGAAGTGCTCATGTTTCTCTACATCTGGGCATCAAGGTCATCAGTAAGCCTCACGTACGTTGTGTTTTATGAGAGTGATTGTCCTCTCAATGTGGGGGTGATAGGGCCAATATTTTGGATCTTCACTTTGGTCAAAGGTCAGTTTTTTTTGGACTCTATATTCACTTAAATGGAGCAGAAAAATGAATAAGAGATGAATAATAGTTTAGATCAAGCATTCTCTTTCACTTGAGATACTTCAAAATATTTGGGTGAGTTGCTTAATTTTTCTTTTCTTTTTTTTTTTTTACTAATTCACATGGGCATTTTTTTCAATAATGCATTGTATGCAATGCAGTTAAGACAATAATGATTTTTTTTCCTCCAAAAATGGAGGGCATTCATTTCAAATTCATTTTCTTTAAAATTGTTACTTTTACATCAAAAAAATCTGACATTTATGTTTATGCAACTCATGATTTTTACCATTTGTTATGTGTTTGGAAGTAAAGTCCTTTATGGCTTTTATATCATAACATTGGAACTCCAAAGGTCCTGTAATATAAGCAGCAGAAATAATAGGAAAGATAACAAACAGATAAGCAAGTGAATATGAACACAACACTATGTGATATTCTGTTTAAAAGTGCATAACCTGAATCTAAACAGAAGGAACTATCTGGGAAATTTGAAGTGAAGAACATTCCTCTAAATGACAGATCTCTATTCCTAAAACATGTCAAAGTCATGAAAACATAAAGAATGATGAATGTTCCAGATTAGGGAACATTGTGGGGGCAATTGGCAAAATTTGAATATATATTAGATCAATGTTCAATTTCCTGAATATTATAATTCTACTTTAGGTACATAACAATATATCTTTGTGTTTATGAAGTATACATCTAGACATGAGGTCTGCAACTAACTCATTTCCACCCCAGCTTCGCTGAAATATAATTGACCTATAATATTCTATATTTAAGGTGTACACTCTTTTGATCTGATACACTTACATATTGTAAACTGATTACCACCCTTTTGTTTCCTAACACCTCCATCATGTCATGTCACATAATTGCCATTTCTTTTTGTGGTGAGAACACTTAAAATTTACTCTCTGAGCAACATTCAAATATATACAAAATTATTACTATAATCACCATGCTGTTTATTAGATTCCCAGAATTGACTTACCTAATAACTTTGACCAACATCTTATTTCTCACACATTCAACGCCTGATAACCACCACTCTATTTTCTGAGTGTGTTAGGTTTCACATATAAGTGAGATCATCCAGTATTTGGCTTTTTCTGTCTGACTGATTTCACTTAGTATAATGCCCTCAAAGTTCATCTATGATGTCACAAATGGAAGAATTTCCTTCTTTCTCCCAGTGGAATAATGTAACATTGTATATATATGTCACATTTTTATCCATTCATCCGTTGATGAACACTTAGGTTTTTTCCATATCTTAGTTATTGTAAATAGGAGTACAGATATCTGTTCAATATCCTGTTTTCATTTCCTTTGGATATGTACCCAAAAGTGGGATTGTTGGATATATGGTTGTTCCATTTTTAATTTTTTGATGACCCTCCATACTGTTTTTCATAGTGGCTGTACCAAATTATATTGCCACCAACAGTGCACAAGGAAACCCATTTCTCTGTATCTTTGCTGGTATTTATCTCTTGCCTTTTTGATAACAGCCATTATAACAGGTATGAGGTGATGTCCCGCTATGATTTTGATTTGCATTTCCTTGATGAATATTGATGTCCAGTACCTTTTCATGTACCTGTTGACCATTTGTGTTTGTTTTTTTTTTTAAAGATTTTATTTATTTATTTGACAGAGAAAGATACAGTGAAAGAGGGACAAGTAGGGGGAATGGGAGAAGAAGCAGGCTTCCCGTGAAGCAGGGAGCCTAATGTGGGGCTTGATCCCAGGACCCTGGGATCACAACCTGAGCTGAAGGCAGACACTTAACGACTGAGCCACCCAGGCGCCCCCCTGTTGACCATTTGTATGTCTATTAGAAAAATGCCTATTTAGTACCTCAGCCAATTTTTTAATTATTTTTTTGCTATTAAGCTGTATGAGTTCTTTATATATTTCAGATATTAACCCATTATCAGATATATAATTTGCAGTATTTTTCCCTGTCATAGATTGTCTTTTCATTTTGTTGACAGTTTGTTTTGCTGGTCAGAATCTTTTTAGTTGGCTGTAGTTCCATCCATTAATTTTTTATTTTGTTGGCTCTTTTTGGATTTCTTTTTTGAACTGTTGATTGTTTAGGAATGTGTTGCTTAATTTCCACATATTAGTGAATTTTCCAGCTTTCCTCATGTTATTTATTTCTAGTTTCATACCATTGTGGTTAGAAAAGATACTTGGTATGATTTCAATCTTCTTAAATTTTCTAGGATTTTTTTGGTGACCTATCATATGATTTATCCTGAAGAATGTTCCATGGATGCTTGAGAAGTATATGTATTTTGTTGCTGTTGGATGGAAAATTCTGTATATATCTGTTAGGTCGATTTGGTCTAAAGTATGGTTCAAGCCCAACATTTCTATGTTGATTTTCTGTCTAGATTTAGCCATTATTGAAAGTGAGGTATGAAGTCCCCTACTATTATATTTCTTTCTCTTTTCCCTTTAGATCTGTTAGTATTTGCTTAATATACTTAAGTGCTATAACACTGGGTGTAATGTTGTAAATTTCACATATGTATGTATAATTTATAACATATTTATGATTGTTGACCCCCTTATAATTATATAATGACCTTCTTTGTCTCTTGTTACCCCTTTTGGCTGAAATGTACTTTGTCTGATATAAATACAGCTACCCCTGCCCTCGTTTAGTTTTCACTTGCGTGGGATATATTTTTCCATACTTTCACTTTGAATCTGTATGTGTCCTTAAAGCTGAAGTGAGTCTTTTGTAGACAGCGTATAGTTAGTTATTGTTTTCTAATCTGTCCAGTAGCTCTATGTCTGGTTGGTGAATTCAATCCATTTATATTTAGAGTACTTGTTGATAGGTAATGGCCTACTAATGGCATCTTATTAATTATTTTTTGACTGCTTTATAGTTACCTTGTTCCTTTCTTCCTCTTTTGCTGCCTTCCTTTGCGAATTAATGATTTTTCTGTATTGGTATTCTTTGATTCCTTTCTCTTTATGCTCTTTTGTGAATCTACTGCAGGGTTTTGCTTTGTGTTACTATAAATCTTGTAGAAAACATCATATATATATATGATGACACATATATCTAAAATAGATTTTAGATATATACATATATAATCTAACATATATGCTGATATTTATGCTGATAGCTTCAATCATGTACAAAAGCCCTACACCTTTAAATCCCCACTTTTATGTTTTTGATGTCATAATTTATATTTTTATATTGCATATTCATTAAAAATTATTGTAGTTATAACTATTTTTATTACTTTTGTCCTTTAATCTTTATGCTAGTTAAATAGTTAACACATCATCATATTATAGTGTTAGTGTGTTCAAAATCTGACTGTACCCTTACCTTTACCAGTGGGTTGTATATTTCCATATATTTTCATGTCACTGATTAACATCCTTTCAATTCAGCTTAAAGAACTCCTTTCTGCATTTTTTATAAGGGGTATTTAGTTGTATGAATTCCCTCAGCTTTTGTTTATTAGGGAGCCTTTATCTTGCCTTTATTTCTGAAGGAAACTTTGCAGCATGAAGTATTCTTGGTTGCTAGTTCTTTCTTTCAACACCTTGAATATATCATCCTATTCTCTCCTGGCTTGCAAGGTCTCTGCTAAGAAATCTGCTGAGAGCCTTATGGGGGTTTCCTTGTTGGAGAGAAAGTTTTTTCTCTTGCTGCTTTTAAAATCCTCTCTTTTGCTTTGATTTATGCCATTTTATTTTGATGTGTCTGGGAGGAGTTTTTTTGGATTGAAATTTGGGGGTTACCTATAAGCTTCATGAACTTAGAATGTTCAGATCTCTCCCCAGGTTTGGGAAGTTCTCAGCCATTATTTCTTTAAATAAGCTGTCTGCCTCTTTCTCCTTCTCTTCTCCTCTGGGACTCCAGTGATGAATACATTATTTTTCTTAATAGTGTCCTGTAAGTCCTATATGTTTTCTTTATTCCTTTTCATTCATTTTTCTTTTGCTCCTCAGATTAGATACTTTCAACTGGTCTTCTCTAGCTCATTGATTCTTTCTTCTGGTTGGCCAAATTGGTTGTTGAAACTCTCTGTGGAATTCTTCAGTTCCATCATTGTGTTCTTTAGTACCAAAATTTCTGTTTGGTTCTTTTTATGATTTCTGTCTCTTTGTTGAACTTCTCATTTTGTTCTTGTATTATATTCCTGATAGCATTAAATTGTTTTTCTGTATTCTCTTTAGCTTTCTAATTATTTTCATTATTGTTGGGAAATTTCTGGATCTCCATTTTGGGGTCTAGTTATAGGAGGTTTACTGTATTTCTTCAGTAGAGTCATGTTTCCTTGATTCTTCACGATTCCTGTAGCCTTGGGTAGGCTTCTGAACATTTAAAGGAATAGTAACTTCTTCCAGAGTTTATGGACTGACTTTGGTAAGAGAAGACTTTTACCTATGAGTGGGGGCATGCTTGAATGTGTTGTGACCCCAGGTTTAATGGTGAAAGGTGCCAGGTGTGGGGGCATGTGATACCATCACATCTATGGGGGCTCAGGCCACTGGGGCCCATAGCATTGACGACTGTTGGTCCTTAGCAAATACTGTGTGGGGTCTGTAGTTGCTTTAAAATCTACTGAGACACTCGGTGGAACCTTAGGCCTGGCAACAAGGAACCAGGGCAGGCAATGGTCATGGGGAGCTGGTGATGAGCACACTTGGTTGCAGGGGCCAAGTGTATTTAACTTTTAGTGACAGGAGCCATTTGCAGACACACATACAGTACTGGGGACCAGGGCAGGCAGCAAGGTCTAAGACCAACTTTAGGCTGAGTGGCAGCTGCAGGGGCCCTGGCTACTGACATGCTCTCCCATGGCTTCACTATCTCCCCCATAAGCATGTGCACTACAGTGGATTCTGATGATGAGTCAGGCTAAGAACACACAGGTGAGTAGCTGGAGGGACTAGCTACAGGTAAGCATCGTGGTACAGGCTAATGATAGAAGACAGGGCCTGGTCTGGGTCCACAAGCATCTGTGGAGGCCTTGGCTATTGACTTTCCTTCTTGGTGCTGCACAGTCTCCCTCCAGGTATGTGCAATGCAGTGGCGGTGGGAGATGGGGATCAGGCCGGCAGCATATGCAACTATATAGCCAAGATGGCTAGCCCTGAGCCCATACATAGCAGAGGGGTTCAGCTGTGGGATTTAGGATGGCATCTTGCACTTGTGAAACGACAAGGCCTGAGCTGGTTGCTGGTTCCAGGGCTCCAACAGGGTCTGGGGTGGTTGAGAGTGGGGGGTGGGGAGGAATTCAAGTGACTGGTGTCAGTGATGGCAGATACCTGTGAAGCAAAAGTTGGTGAAGTGTGAAGTTATTCTCAAGGTTTTTTTTCCACTGTGTTGCTAAAATTTCTTAAGTGGTCTCCAGAGCTCTTCCAGGGCTGTTTTTGTTCATGGCTAACTGTCTAATTGTTGATATTTGTTGGGGGATGGAGGCTAGGGTCTCCTACGTTACATTTTGACGACATTAGTCTGCAACTCTTAAATGTTTCATAATAAGCCAACAATGTCTGTGTGTGTGAGAGAGAATATGCAAATGTGATAAAATGTCAACAATTTTAAATCTCAGTGAATGTCATTTTTCAACTCTGTAAGTTTAAAATTACTTCAGAATACTATGAAATACTTCAACTACACTTTGAAATAAAATGAGCACTGGGTGTTATACGCAAACAATGAATCATGGATCACCACCTCAAAAACTAATGATGTAATGTATGGTGATTAACATAACATAATAAAATTTAAAAAAAGTAAAAAAAAAAAAAAAGAGAAAGAAAAAGATGAGACTGTCTCTTAGTGAGCACTGGATTTCATCTGACACTGTATTCACTTGATTTTTTCCTTAAATATCTCACTCAGAAAGAGTGATCACTCCAGAATCTAAGTCTGTCAAACCTCATAGCCCATGTTCTTTTTATTAATTTTTACTATCAAATAAATGGTCTGTTATGTTCCTTACTTAAAGATTCATGTGCCAAGTTCCAGTCTACTTGGAAGTAGGAAAAAGTTTCTTTCTCTTGCTGAGTCATGGTAATTTTACCAGGTGACACCCTGGGTAAACCTTCTTTGGGACCACAGGCCCAAGTACAGCACTAGGATCAGACCCATTCAGTTGAAGTCCTGCTCTATTTCTTTCAAATAATTTAAATTACTTAATCCCTTTAACTCTACTATCCGCATCTGGATTGAGTGAGATAATGCATGTAGAGCATTAATAGATATAACTACTCAAAAAATATGATCTAATATTTCAATAACATTTTGTGAATAAATACTTAGTGTATGCTTTATATCATTGTTAATCTATCCATGCCTCTGGTGAACAATTTTTTTTTCTTTTCAAAATAATCACTAACAATATTTGTCAGGATAGTCTAGGTTATGTGGTAACAAAAACCCCTCAAATTTCCATGGCTTAGTAGAATAAACAAAAAGCCCTGAGCAGATGGGCAAGAACTTTGTTCCATTCAGATATTTTGTCTAATGTCCAAGTGGAGGTGGTCTTCACCTCTTGTTCTTGGGAACCCACAGCCTCTTCAGCTGAAGTAGCCAAGAAGAGAGAAGCTGGAGAATCACATGGTAGGGTTGTCATTGCCTCTGCTAGGAAGTGACACGTGCCACTTCCCGCTCACATTTCCTTGGTCTACACAATGCACTGTGGCTGAGAAGAGCCTCTTCCTCAGGCCCAGAAGGAGACAGCTGGTGTGGTGACAGTTGTAACTCTCCCTGGAGCTCTTTGCATTACACAGTGCCTATCTTCTTAATCTTGCCTTAATGTATCTTTGTGGTTTCTGTATGTGTGTGTTTGTAAGTTGATGTTTCAAAACAAATCTGTTTCATGAAAAGAGCCTGTGGAAAATGACTTCCTGAGATTTTTTCCTGGAAAAATTGTATTTGTTCATCATTTTGCTATTTCTACTTCCTATTATTGTGTTATTTGAGGATAATTCTTTGTCACATTGAGAATTTACATCTATTGTGCTTTGTTAGTTTCAAGGAGATTATGCCTGTAAATTTAGTCATCTTCCAGAACTATTCCATCAAAAACCCATCATCAAATTACTCAGAGTTATTACTACTGTTTACATTCATCATGGAAGTTAATACTTTCTAGATATAACACTTAATGGAAGAAGATTAATCTACATAGAGCAATGGTGATAATACACTCTTTCTTAAAACTAACATTATGCTAGAGAATTGAGTGTTTTTCAAAATCCAACCTATTTTAATTGTGGCTAGGTACCATGAAAAACAAACTGGCAGAAAGCCCTCAAAGAGAGCTGGTTGTAAAACATACATTTGAATAATGCCAACAATAACTAGGAAATCCTCACAAGTTTATGATTTTGGAAATGGAAATAATGTGGCTCAGTTTGAAAAGGGATTCAGAACATCAAATGCTTAATGTCTTATTTTTTATTTTAAGAACTCTTCGGTGAACATGATGACTCTCAGCCTGTCTTATTATTTTTGCTTCCATGTGGTCAGAAACATAAGAGACATCTTATTTCTCAGGATATTTTGAAATTTCAGTTTTAGA
This sequence comes from Mirounga leonina, assembly GCF_011800145.1. Taxonomy (NCBI): domain Eukaryota; kingdom Metazoa; phylum Chordata; class Mammalia; order Carnivora; family Phocidae; genus Mirounga; species Mirounga leonina. Next base: position 3,384,946 of record NW_023270642.1, read on the forward strand.
TCCTACTTAGTAACAGACATGGTAGAAGCAAATAAAAACAAAGGGCTTATTACTGTGAATTTTTTAAAAAATATTTTCTTTTAAATTTAAGAATGTATACTCAAGGGGCGCCTGGGTGGCTCAGTTGGTTAAGCGACTGCCTCCGGCTCAGGTCATGATCCTGGAGTCCCCGGATCGAGTCCCGCATCGGGCTCCCTGCTCGGCAGGGAGTCTGCTTCTCCCTCTGACCCTCCTCCCTCTCATGCTCTCTGTCTTTCATTCTCTCTCTCTCTCAAATAAATAAATAAAATCTTTAAAAAAAAAAAAGAATGTATACTCAATTTGAATTTGGGTACTTAGGAGGTCATAGTTATTCCAAGGCACTAAGTAGTGGAAAAATGGGAATGTTACCTTCACCTTCAAGTGCTGGAATTGCTGCCCACTCTCCCCCTTCCAGAGAGGAGATCATGTAAAGAAAACAGAGTCCTGGAGATCTGTCAGGAATAGTGTGAAATGACATTTAAACCCTCAAACTCTCATGACCCCAAAACAGTCTAGTCACAAATCTGTTAATTCAGCTTCAAAGCTCCTCTTGAATTGTTCCTGTTCCATTATCAGCCAAGGTGAAGCCACCATCTTGTCTTGTTCAAACTGCTGGGCCCCTATGGCAGCCTGATGATCTATTCTAGATCTTGCCCTGGTGTAGCCTCCATTCTGAACTCTGATAGTGTAGAAACTCTGATAATGTTCCCCCTACCACTTTTCTCCTCCTGGATACATTTCAGTGGCTATCTACCACTCACAGAATGAAGTCTCAACTTCTCACTCAGGTCTGGGAGGCTTGTCCTGATGGTCTACTTGCCTCCCTCTTCAGCTTCCTCAGGTGCCAATTGCCCCCTTGTTTTCTTCATCTCAGTTGTATTCCTCCTCTGTCATATACCAGGACCCTTCTATTTGGGTTCTTTGAAGTCTGTGGTGGGGGGATAAAGAAGAGGAAAGAGGAAGATAAAAATATAAACTTAAAGAACTATTTGGATAAAGACTGAGCTACTGGGCCACACACAGTAAAAACTAAAACATTAACAAAAATATTGTTCCTTAATTTATACATATTGCTATAGATCTGACCTGTTCATCTATTATGGTCTGACTGGATAAATCACTTTAGAAAGTGTCTGTAATCTGGACAGTTTCTGTTTGGAAACAGGGCATCTTTATGGAAAGGGACCTTAGTGACTGAGGGGGAAACTTTTGACTAGGTTCCAGTGTAAAATGTGTTGCTCTAAATTCATGACCTGGTTTCATAAATCTTCCTCTTTATAGGCACAACTCTACATTTTTAGTTTCAGGTGGAGCCCTCAATATCCTTTTCATTGTTTTTAATGCATGCTTGTTTAGGCTAGTATATACAAGCCCCAAATTGTGAATTGATCACTCAACACTTAAATCTGATCTCCTTAAAAAGTGACCATAATCAAGAGCAGGTCCAGCCTTTTTATTCAGGAATAGCACAATGATGCGATTAATTGTTCGGACATAGAAACTATGGGACTTGTCTTAAAGGACATTTGCATGGTAAGCACACCATTTCTTGTATAGTTTTTGTTTATTTGTGGTAACTCTGCAGGATGCTGAAGGAGGTTATAGGGAGACTAAAACCATAGCCCTCCCAGCCATTGCTACATTTAGCAAAATGGTTAGATATTTCCCCTCGGTGTATCATTGCCCTAATATCACAATCACTTGTTTTATTTCTTAATTGTGCAACATCGGTTTATCTTCTGAGGCATGCTTGTCTCAGATCCCTGTGCATGCAAGTCCAGGGAGAAACTGACTTACACCTTTTTCTTTCTTAGCATCCACTACCATGTCTTATATCTAGCTGAACCTCAATAAATTTTTTTTTTAAAGATTTTATTTGACAGAGAGAGAGAGACAGCGAGAGAGGGAACACAAGCAGGGGGAGTGGGAGAGGGAGAAGCAGGCTTCCCGCCGAGTAGGGAGCCTGATGTAGGTAGGGCTCGATCCCAGGACCCTGGGATCATGACCTGAGCTGAAGGCAGACGCTTAACAACTTAACGACTGCCACCCAGGTGCCCCTCAATAAATGTTTTATTAATAAATTAGTGGTGACTTTGTAAATGTGTCTACTTAGCAATAGAAACTGACTAGTCTTCATGTGCCAGGCCTGGTATATCATAACCAAATAGTGTCTCCAAAGGAGAATTTAAGTAACAGTTTGTTTCTTGATTATCTCATTTTTGGCATTTAATTTTAGATTTTAGGCTTTATTACAGAAGTTATAGGATTGGTTTCAAATAGTCCTAACAGTTGAGACTTGGAAGGATGTTAGACAATTAGTCAAGTGTACAGATTTAGAAATCGAGTACCGAAAACGGTGAGCCCTGGTTCCAAGTCTCAGAGCTCCCTGGTGTCCAGGGGATGAAAAACCTTGATTTATCACTTCCTTTATGGTACTTTTTACATTCTATGAGAAATGAAAGCTAACAGTGAGAGCTGGTCACCCTCACTTTAGTCCTGGCCTCTATTATGGTTTTTAACTAGACATTTCTAAAACTATAATTTCAAATTGGATTATATTTTAAAAGTACACTAATTGGGCGCCTGGATGGCTCAGTCAGTTAAGCATCTGACTCTTGATTTGAGCTCAGGTCATGAGATTAAGCCCCACATAGGGCTCTGTGCCGCGCATGGGGCCTGCTGAAGATTGTCTCTTGCCTTCTCCTTCTTCCCCTCCTCTCCAGCTCTAAAAAAAAAAAAAAAAAAGTACAATAATTAAAACTCTAGCCATATGACAAAGCCTCAAGAATGATGGGGACTATTAATATCAGGGTGTGAATTCCAAGAACAGCATCCCATTTATTTTGGCACTCTTATGTGAAATAGCCAATAGGGCCAATCTGCCTCTAAACTATAGGAATTAGGAAAATAATACACCTGAAGAAAATACGTCAGCTTTAAAAATTAATTTTATTATCCATAATAAAAGGATGTTATATATAGTATATTTGGCAATTCAACTTTGTAATTTCTATCTTGTACTTATTTCAAAGGCAAAACCCTTTACTAAACAGTTCTTACCTGGGGTTTCTGACCTCAGCCTTGACATTCTCCACAAGAATAGACACTTATTTTATATATTATAGTTGGTAGACAAAGACACTTGTCCCTGTGAAAGGTATCTTTCTTTAGTTCTCAAATTATTTTGGTTATTTTCATGTGGCAAGTATTGGCAAATATCAGGCACATGTAGAACTGAGAATTTCTCTCTCTTTAGTTTCTCCATCAAGTTTTATTGTAGAAAAATATGGAAATAATCTGAAAAAATAGATCAGTACATTGATTCTATATTATGTGGCAAGTTCAACCTTGAAAATAAAATTTAAAAAAATCTCAGCATGTGCATTTTGCTTTTTACAAACTCCTTTTAATCTTGGGCTGATCTTAGTTTCCATATTTCCTATCTGTTTTTGCTACTCAGAGTTCTAAGATTTAACTTCCCTGCAGGAAATCCACTAGAATTCTTTCTGGGAAAATTGTGAAAGAGGTATAAAGATTGGCTTATGTTTCTCTTTTCTGGGTTTAGCGATTTTTTTCCTATTGTCACCTCTATGGCAACACTCAAGTTCTGGGCTAAATTTTCATTATTATTCAAAAAGGATTTTTTAAATTGATAAAAGCCTAACTTGCTCTCCACAAAATGAGTTTTGCTAATTAAAAGGCTCTGATTCTTTGTCAGTGTTAATACCTGTCGAATACTAAACAAACATCTTAGTGTTAATCCAGGTGGTGGCATATCAGTTGATTGCAGAAATATTTCATGACGCACAAACAAGAAGGCAAAAATTAATTATTACTTATTGAGTTTGGTTAATAATTACTCTAGTTTCCATCAGCTTACAACTAGAATTATTTTCAAAGTCAGACTTTTCAGTCTCAGTGATTTAGGGGTGATGATTTTATAAGAGAAAGTAAGAGGATGTTTATTTTCCACAACCATCATTTCTACCCACATTTAAAATTGTGAACATTACTTACTTAAAGCACCAACCTTTATCTTTTCTGAGAGATATTATACAGAGGAATAGCAAAAGAATGGTGTTCAGAGGAATAGCAAAAAAGTAGCCCAGGAAACCTCATAACATTTTCCATGCCATCACTCTGATGTCTTTATGAACATTTCATTCAGATATTTGTGTGTTTATTTTATTTGTTCTATTTATTTATAGCTCTCCTCATTTTGCAAAGGATTTGCTTAAGAATTATTTAGCATATAATAAAAAATGAAGAAATATATTTAAGCTTAAAATTTTTTCAGGAAGAAAAGTCTATGCTTGCTATTCTATTGGGTAAAACCCATCCAGTACTTATGAAAACGAGTAATTATTAGGCATAACCACTGAGATGGTTTTAAAATACATCTGGAAATTCTTTGAACACCTTTAAAAAGAGGGAACATAATTCCTCTCTCCTAATGAGGGCTGAACCGCTGACTGGCCTCTAATGATTAGAGCATTGTGGAAGTGATGCTGGGTGACCTCTGGGTGGATGCTCTCCTGCTCCCTTCCACAGACCGAAGCCCTGAGCTACCATGTAAGAAGTTTTATTTCCTTGAAAACGCCAGGCTGGAGACAGGCCCCACAGACAGACACACAGAAATAGAAGGAGATATTTGAGGAGCCCAGCTGCCTAGCCCCCACTGTTTGAGTCTTTCCAGCGCTGGCATCAGACAGATGAGAGAATAATCCTGGTGATTTCCCAGCCTGAGCCCCTACCTGACTAGATTGTTGTGAGGGCACCCACGTCAGAATTGAACAGCCAAGCCACTCCTGAAGTTCTGACCTCCAGAAACTGAGAGATAGTATACGATGATTGTTGTTTTAAGCCACCTAGTTTTGGATGGTTTGTTAAGCAGGTTAGACATCTGGAACAACTATCACTACTGACTTGCAGATTTAAAGGCCAAAGTCATAAATGCTCTTGCCCAGCAAAGGTTAAATTATCAGGAAAATGTCTTTTAAACCCAATAGATCTTTAAATGCTCCTTTGCTGGGGCCAGGGAATAATCTGAAATGCTTCTAGTAGGGCTTCTTTAGAGCCTCTGTCAATAGGTCTTGCCTGGGTCTGCGTCAACCCTGGGCTGTTAATTCCAGTAAACTGCAGTAACTCACCTTCTACCTTAGGTCCTGGCCAACACTATTCTCTTGATTCTGTGTGGAGGGGTATGTGTGTATCTGTGTGGGTCTCTTTTTGGATGTGTCTGTGTATTTTGCATATTTTCCCAATTTATCTGAAGGAATAGATAATAGTATTGTGGTTGTTTTATGTACAAAGTGCCAAGTTTCTAGGAAGAAAATTTGTTTATCAACTGAGCTTTAAAACAGATGTGGGAAAACTCTGAGGAAAAGAATGAATAAAACTAAGAGAAGAAAAAACTGCCATTTTTCCCCTTTATCCACATGAATTTTAAACTAGGTTAAAAATAACATTTAGTGGTCTAAAGACCTAACTGAAGCTTTGGAATAAATTGGTGGGATTGTTGCAATTACTCATATAATTATAGTATAAGCTAAGGTTATAATAATTTAAAAAATCTAATCTAATTGACAGTTGTCACCAAATTATTCCTTCAAGGGCAAGGTGTTATCCTGCTTAGTTTACTCTAAATTCAAAACAAAATTTTATCCCCCAAAGATTTTATCCCCTTTCATATTTATAGTATGAGTAAAGATTATTCTGTTTCCCGAGTTGTGTGGGATTTCACTTACAGTTTTGATGCCCTCTGGGAAAAGATATACAGAGCACAATGGAAGAAATCTTTTCTGGTCCAAACCTCCTTTTGTCATCAGGGAATACATGTATTCAGGCATTGAAGAGAAAGATAATCTAATCCCATTGCTGTCCTTGGCTCATGTGAACAAGAAAATGGGCTGTGTTAGAGACTATTAAGATAAATATGTTGAATATATTGATCAAGAAACTACTATATTCCTAAATAGTCAAAGAAATTATCAATTTAGATATGAAGGTTAATACACTTATTATAAATCATGTATTTCATAAACATATGGCAGGTTCTGCAGAGAACTGTAGGTTTTCACTAAATATTTGCCATAGTTGATGAGGCTGCCTTAGCATTGGGTATAAATGAGAATCACCTCCAGAAAAAGTGTGCACTTTCCAGTGTTGGTTGCCAAGTTCTTGTGGGATTTCAATCCGAGCTACCTTGCTCTACATTGCCCTCATTCTGGACAGAGCAGAATTCACATTCCCAATTTTAGTAATTATAAAGCAGAAGTATTTCATGTTGGTCTATAATTTAAGTTATCATAATTTTAAAATGAAATACTGGTAAATTTTAATGTAGAGTGATAGGTGATCAATAATTGGATTGAAAGAATATTGTCTTCATTAAGCAAAATGAAAATGTTTTCAGGGATTTGTGAAATATTTGATATGAAGACCTTATACTACAAAGAATGAAAGAGAGTCTTACATTTGATTCACACAGAGTGTTGTCGTAGGCACCATACTGGATGAATTTAAAGATACTTTCCACACAGATCCTCCCAATATTTTGAGATGGTAAAATACGCACACAAAAGACTGAAATCCAGTGTTGTGAGTGCTATGTTCTATAAAAGAAGCCCAGAGAAAATGTTATGGGCATTTCTATTATTAATAGCTAATATTTATCAATCTGTATCCTGAATAGTCACCTGAGAACAATAAACATTATTTCTTTTGACCTTTACAAAATTGATGAGGTTTTTATTACTATCTGCATTTTATAGATGATGACACTGAGGCTCAGGGAAATTTAATGATTTGCTAACTGCTATGGAATCACCTGGGGGATCCAAGAATCAAACCCAGGCAATTTGGCTCCAGACAATGTAACCATTGTATTTCCCACCTCAGATGGAGTAGAGCAGTTACTTCTGCATGCAGTGGTGCCAGGGTAGGGAGGGGGAGGTGAGTGTTACTAAAATAAAACACCAACAAAGAGGCTTTCCTCCAGGTAATTTTTAGTCTTTCTTTTATACAGAGTAGGGGGAAATTCATCCTGCTTCTTCCTTGGAATTACAGATCCTGAGTATGAAGACACCTTTTATAATCCCAATTTAGCAACGGCCTCCTGCTGTTCTGAACTTCAGAATGCTGCATGATTGACTCAAACTGACAGTGATGAACATATTTTGGCTGACACTTTACCAAAATTTGGGTTATTTATCTCATTAATATTTTTCTTTAGGCAAAAAATATTTGTAATGCCCTTTCTATTTATAAAATGGAAATGTTTCCTTTCTTCATTCAGATGACACTCTGTGACTGGCAACTGAGAAGCAGAAGATAAGTGCTTTAGATACCCCCTTAGAAATGCAATCTCTTTGTAAAAGGATGTAAGTCTGAATCAGGGTAGGACCCCCTGTATACCATTTTGGGTTTTTTTTTTTTTTTTTTTTTCCTAATGCAGAAGTTGCATGCATTCCTAAAGAAGGTTTGAGCAGAAGTTGCATGCATTCCTAAAGAAGGTTTGAGCAGAAGTTGCATGCATTCCTAAAGGAGGATTCCTGCCATGCACACCGCAGTTCTGAACATGGCTCCCGATAGAGGATGTGACCAAGATGTCATACCGGCTTTCTTTCCACTGACAAGGCTTCTCAAGGTATGAGATTAAAGCTATATTCTAGCCCTGAAACAGATATTTGGGCTCCTGATGCTATAGCTATTTTGTTCTTTTCCAGTGGGCTGCCTTATTGAGAACCATGTAAATAAGCCATATTTGTGATATATCCTTTCCATCAAGAAGATTCAAATACACTGAAAATCCAAAAGTGAACACTGAATTTATTTTTTTTTAATGTATGAATATATATATATATTTTTAAAGATTTTATTTATTTATTTGACAGAGAGAGAGGGAACACAAGCAGGGGGAGTGAGAGAGGGAGAAGCAGGCTTCCCGCGAAGCAGGGAGCCTGATGCGGGACTCAATCCCAGGACCCCGGGATCATGACCTGAGCTGAAGGCAGATGCTTAACGACCGTTAAGCTGTATCTGACCTGATACAGAGTCACCCAGGTGCCTCTGTATCAATATATTTTTAAAAAATATTCTCAAAGCAGAATTGTTATTTAGCAACAGGTGTGGGCTTGTGCATCTTGGTTTGAGCATGTCCAAGCATGAGTAAAAAGTTGGGGGAGATTAAATTTAAACAGTCCCTAAAGAGGAAATTCTTTGATAAGTCCTTATGAAAAGTTTTGTTGTCCAGATGTCTCATGCGACAAATGCCAAATGTATGTCAATTACCTGGGTAAGTTAGCCAGAAGTATTTTGTTGATCTGAAATCATTACTTCAACTTCACATTGTTTACAGAGCAATCTTGACTGAGACTTAGGGTACTGCTTTTTCTCAGGAACTTTTTCCCAATCCCCGGCACTGTTAGCTGTTTTGTCCACCCTTGACTACCCTTATGGTAGTCTTGAAAACTCTAGCCCAGTACTTATTATCCTTGGAGATGATGTAATGCTATATTGTATGAGGATCCACTGAGTACTTAAAAGATATGGGCCATGTCTTCAGGGGCTTCCTAAGAGAGCCCAAGAGGAGGATGATAAACAGCCTGTCTGTGTGTTTGGCACCTTCATGGACACATGGTATTATGCCCATATATCCATATTTATTTCTCTGTTATTAACAATCACACACACAATCACAATACTGGCTGCACTGGAATTGGTGGTATGTCAGTATCTTAGCATATGATGGACTAGGTGGGACCATGGTAAGTGTGAAGGTAACTCACTCACACAGATTCTGTGAGTGAGAGAAGAGGAGGCTTTATTCCATGCCTTGTGAGACAGGGAAGGGAGGGAATGGAGGCTGGAACAGGAGAGTGAAGCCAGGGTCCTTGGCAAGGAGCTCCCAGGTAGGAGTTTCAGGGAACTAAGAAGACCTTCTGAAGAGGGGGAAAAGGATAGTCAAAAGTCAGAGCACTTAATACCTTAACCACCAAGTTAGAATTTGGTTTTACAAACTGGTTAAGGGTATGGGACCATTTAGAGCTGAGATTGAGAGTGTCACCTTCACTTCTGATAAATCTCTGAGGACATGAGTCTTGTTTATTTAAGATAAATTCCAAATAACCACGCAAACAGAGAAATTATCAGAAAAAAATTCTCATTTACAACATGGAAAAAAAAAAAAACCCAAACCTTTCTACCATGGCTACAAGGCCTTAAATTTGTAATTTGCAAATTCCCTTTAAAAAAAGAGCTAGCTGTTTTTCTGAGTCCTTAGTAGATGGCAGGCCTATGCTAAGTGCTTTACATAATATTTTCCTTTGTGATCACATAAGTAACTCATTGTGTTTGTGAAAGTGATGAGTTAATCCTATTCATACAGGCCCAAATGACCAAGCCTCCATATGGGAAAGGATCTCCTGCAGAGCCCAGAGGACAATGTCATGTCTCTTTAGGCCTATTTGACAAAGGCAGTAAATTGTGTTCCAAAAGCTATGTGGCTACAGATACTGTGAGCAGCAGGAAAGCCTTTTCACAGTTCAAGGAATCTTGCTGCCTGAAATGAGAGCTGCCAGGGATGGCAAAATATCAAATATCCTTCCACTGCTACTTTATATTGGAATTAATTTACTAACCAATCCATTGCACTAGTGTCCCAACAAATAGCCTATATTTTAATATTCATGTGGAAGGGATGTTCTTTAAAAAGTTATATTCTATCAGATTACATTCCTTTTTGTATCCAAATGCACAAAAGGGAGGTCAAAATTCTAATTGGAAATGTTTTCAATAAAATTCATTTTTAATGATAAAATTAGGTAACCTTATTCTTTTCATAGACTATTTTTTCTTCCAAGATCACACAGGGGGTTTTAAGTATATTGTCTTAAATGTCAAGTTTAATTCTTTGGTGCTGGACTAAAGAAGAGACGAGCAAATTAGAAAAGTGTTCAGATAATAACTGCCCACAAGAAGACAAAAGGATTGACTTTGAATTGAAAGGATTAAAGGAACTGTACTCATTTAACCCAAAGAGAATGGTTATTTAATGATAATCTTTATATACACATGCATGACTGTTATGCAGGAAATGGCCAATAACTGTTTTCTATCTTTACTTGAAAAATAATAAGAAGAAATGGTATAAAGCAGCGGCATAAAAGATTGAATTCATATTTAAAAAGGGACCCTGACAAAGGGGTTATTAAATATGTGAAAGACAATCTGAATGTTTTCTCTAGAGGTTCAACAAAAGTGAGATAAGAATCATCTACTTGCCTATTTTAGATATGGTCTCGCCTTGATGGCAACAGATTAACTTAGTACATTCAAAGATTTACTTAGGCTTCTGATATTTTATTTTATTCCATTTTATGGTTTTTTTTGGCATTTGCATTTGTGAAACATAACATTAAAAAGCATTAGAACCTGGGAAATAAATTCAACCAGCACCATTAAAAAAAAAATCCATTGTTGTATAAGGCTGGTGTGAAACAGCCTCTTTAATTTATAGGAGGCAGGGTAACCCCTGAGATACTTCGAATTTTCAGATTTTCACTGGAAATTATTTTTTTAATCTTCTAAAAGAAATTGAGAGAAAGATGAATTAATTAGTCAGTATGATTGAATCCTTAAAATAAATAATACAAATTTATTTCGAGTATAGTGATATTTATAAAATAAATTTCAAAACAAAATTTTGGATATTGGTCTTTATAATGAAATTCTTGGAATGGAATTTAAAGGTAACATGTAACTAGATGACACATTTATCTTTTTTTAAAGAACTGTTTTAGATTTGCAGAAAAGTTGTAAGGATAGTACAAAGAGTTCTTACACCCCAGCTTCTTCTATTAATAACATCTTACATTAGTTTGGTACATTTGTTATGATTAATGAATCACTATTGATACATTATTATTATCTAAAGACCATACTTTATACAGATTTCCTTGGCTTTTACCTAATGTTCTTTTTCTGTTCCAGGATCTCATCCAGGATACCATATTACATTTAAGCATTATATCTCCTTAGGCTTCTCTTGGTTGTGCCAGTTTCTCAGACTTTCCTTATAACTGATGATCTTGAGGCATCCTGGTCAGGTATTTTGTAGAATGTTCCTCAAATGGGGTTTGTCTGCTATTTTTCTCATGATTAGACTAGACTTACAAGTTTTTGGGAGGATCGCAGAAGTGCCATTTTCACCAACTTACTATCAACATGACTAATTCCAGTTGATGTTGACCTTAATCACCTGGCTGAGGTAGTGCTGGTCAGGTTTTTCCACTGCAAAGTTACTTTTCCTCCCCCTTATTTATACTGTACTCTTTGGAAGGAAGTCACTATATGCAGCCCATAATTCAGGAATTATCCTCCACCTCCTTAAGAGCAGAATATCTACATAAATTATTTGGAATTCTTCTGCATGAGAGGTATGTTTCTTCTCCCTCATTTATTCAATCATATATTATCAGTATGGACTCAAAGATATTATATTTATGCTTTGAGTTATACTCCAATACTACTTTACTTATTGCTCAAATTGTACCAGCTTTGGTAATTGGGAATTTCAGATTGACTACTAGGCTCCCATTAATTTTTTTTTAAAACAGTTTACTTTCTAGCACTACAGGATGTTCATATTATTTTCCTGCCTCAGTCCTGGAATCAGCAATTTCTCCATATATCCCTGGTTCCTTTTATTGAACAATGGTATTAGAAACCAAGATCTGGGTGCTTGATGTGCCCATTGCTATTACATGTTATTGCTTTTAGGCCCACTGAGCTTACAGGGGAAGGAAAAGTATGATATTCATTAACCTGCTTATATACACATATTTGTAATATTTATTTGTGTAACTATATTAAGCTAAATGAGTTCATGCTGGTGTTTCTAACTCTGGTCTAATACTACATGGATCAAAGGCACCTCTTTTCCTAGCTTATTTATAAACTCCAACTCCTATAGAGAACAATTTGGCTTCAGATACATGTTTTGCAAATATTTTCTCCTAGTCTATGACTTATCTTTCTATTCTCTTAACAGTATCTTTTGCAGAGCAAAAGTTTTTCATTTTAATACAAACAAACTTACCAATTTTTTTCTTTTATGGATTATACTTCTGGTTTTATATCAATAAACTCATTGCCAAACCCAAGGTCACATAGATTTTCTTCTTTTATTTTTTCCTAAAACTTTTACTGGTTTTCATGGTCTTTCAGCACTATTTTCTATGTTCAGTTAATTTTTCTGAAAGGTATAAGATCTGTATCTGGGTTCATTTTTCCCCACAATTGTTGCAGCACCATTTATTGGAAAGACTACTGTCTCTATTGAATTTCATTTGCTTCTTTGTCAAAGATCAGGTGACTTCATTTTTTGATTAAGAAACTACATCAAGAAATACCAATTACTGATTTCATAGATTGTAGGTTTATTGATAATATATAATGAAAATTTATTAGGTATTTAGAGAATTTGCCTGAGCATTGATTAAAACAAAAGGGTAAAGAGGAACAGAAAAGGAGGTATTTATAAAGAAATGAAATAAATCAATGTCATATCTGGATCTCTACACTTCTAGGTTATAACTAGGTTCATGGAATAGAAATGGTTTGATCTGACACCAAGTTAGAGAAGAACAAAGAAAGGAAGCATTAAACATTTTATATATTTATTGTGAATAGGAGCCAAGAGTGGACTAGGTGTAGACTTGAAGTCAGGTTAACTATGCTGGGGAGAGAGACAGAACCAGAGAGCACAGTGGAGAGAATGGCAGAGGGAGAGGGAGAAGCAGGCTCCGCACTGAGCAGGGAGCCCACCCCAGGCTTGATCCCAGGACCCTGGGATCACAACCCGAGCTGAATACAAACGCTTAACCATCTGAGCCACCCAGGCGCTCCTACTGTTTCCTTCTAATACATCAGATTTCCTTTTACATTCCTGTTTAGTAAATATACATTTCTACTTTGTAGAACCCAATTATCATTTTGTAAGAGAGAAGTCGTCTTGGCAGAAAAATTCTTTATGGTCAATTGGCTGCAGGCTACAAGAGGACTACTTTCCCCTTCCACATTCTCCTTCCTGATATCCCAGGATAAAAAGCCATTGCCCCATAGCCATGCTGGCTGGGGAAGCCTGAGTCACACACCTGAGTCTGGTTTTTTGCTCCCATTGCGTTGTCTGGGCTATGTTAATTTTGCAGTATTAACTAATCCAGCAAGGCTTTGCTGAATAAGGAAAAAGGCACCAGGTTCCCACAAGAAGAATGTGTGACTTAGGAAGTAGAACACTTCATTTTTTTCCTGCCCTTCAGCGGTGGACTTGACTGATTTTAGAGTTGCTACAAAGGTAGCTCACCTCTGCAATTAAACAGGGCCCCAGAATTTGGGCCTTGGAAGTGAAATTTGCTCAAGGAAAAAATCCAAGTTTTCATTCTGCTTGAACGGAAGAACAAGATTAAAAGAGAAAAATGGCTGTATTGAGGACAGAAGACAAAACTCCATTTCACCTCAGTCTGTTTTAGCAGTTAATTTCTTCTCAAGAGGGACATTAAGTCTTTCTACCTGGCAGACAGGCTCTAGCTGTTTAAACCCAGTGTGGGCCATGGAATGGAGTGAATGATTAGATTTTTGCATTAGTCATAGAAAGACGGTGCATATTATTTTGTCCTGTGTTTCATCATGAAATATAGGCTATCCTTCCACTGAGTATTTGTTTAACCAGGTCATAGGAATTCTTAATTCAGAAAGAGGAAAAAAACAGCATCTGAGAACTAAGACCAACACACTTCAGAACATTTGCACGTGTTCTGGACAACAGGAACACACTTGGTTACTCACCCTGTACTTCACCAATATCTTTGCTCATTTTAATCAGTCATTCTGTCCAGTGCTTTCAACTCAAAACAATTCTATGACAAAGAATTATTATGAATTTTTCATTTCAGAAAAAGACTGTACATTTTTATAGACAATAAAAATGCCATTAGTTTGTTTTTAATAAGCTTCAAACTTAATAGCAATTTCAAATATTGTGTGAAAATAATTGGAAATACATTATTTAATGAATTTTTAGGTTTTTACCTATATTTAAACTTCTAGTCAAAATTCAGTAACTTAAAAGTATTAGAGATTTAAGGAATGTCCCACAATGTCCTCAACTCTTGCTTCCATACCAATTTTTACATTTGGAAACACATTTTAATGTTTCTGATACATTATTATGATTGCAGAGCCTTATTGAGAACTTTTAATTTTGTTGCTCACCTCATTTTGCCAATAATTGTCCATTTGTTTTTTAATCAAAGTTATGCTATACCTGATATAATGAAATTTACATTCCAGAGGATACAAATATGTCCCGATCAAGTCTGTGACCTTGAATATAACCTTGGCATAGAGTCCATATAACCCGCCTAGTATAGTTCTTAATGCCTAAAAACATACTGGAGCACAAAGACTCATCAGTAAATACTTGTTGTATGGACTGTCCCACACTCCACCCAGGACAGAATTCAGTGGGAAAATTGTAACCACTTTTTCCCTACTGAGAGGAAGGATACTGTAGATTAATCAGTCTGGCCCACATTCTAAGGGAGGATGCTGAGAACAGTTCCAAGAAAATGGTGGTGGTATTTCAGTAAAATGAGAACAATTTTGATTATTAGAAATGAAAAAATGAGTTTCAGTGAAAAGGCAATATTCTCTCTTGCCATCAGCCCAAGTTTTATAGCTCAAAAATATCATTCACCAAATTACAATACTATGTTAGTACCAAGAGGGCTTTTACTGCCTTGATAAAACTCAGAATTGCTCACGCTTTTACCATGTATATAACCAAAGTGATAAGAACCCTCCTTATTTGTAATATTCTTTAAAAAATGTCACACATGCGGGCGCCTGGGTGGCTCAGTTGGTTAAGCGACTGCTTTCGGCTCAGGTCATGATCCTGGAGTCCCGGGATCGAGTCCCACATCGGGCTCCCTGCTCAGCGGGGAGTCTGCTGCTCCCTCTGACCCTCCCCCCCATGCTCTCTCTCTCTCTCATTCTCTCTCTCTCTCTCAAATAAACAAATAAAATCTTAAAAAAAAAATGTCACACATGCTACATTTTCTGTGTTCACTACTTTTGATGCTCGGGATTGTGAACTGTGTGTGACTCTTGCTTCAATGAGGGAGCTTCCTTGCACCCCATACCATTCGGTTGGTTGTTTCCAAACAAAGTTATCAAGAACTGAGAAATTCTATTAAGGGCCCTTGGTTGAAGAAAGATGTTCATCACAGAAAATAAGGAAATGACTCCTTTATGAAATGTATGGGCCCATTTTTAGATTTATAAAGCATTAATGTCTCTATAAAAATGTACAAAGTATTAATAGACAAAACTATTTTAGGGTAGTAGCTTATTAAGTCATGGTTTCTACATGCCCTCTTGAGATATTTGCAACATAGTCATTCATCTTGCATGAACACACAGCACTTCACTTAATTACTGCTGTGTACATGCATAGCACCACTCCTGATTACTCAATAGTTTTGAGACTGAAATGGTTGATGTTTCAGTTAATACATGATCAAATAAATAATATTCTCATGTAATGTGTTTCAGGCTCCCTCTTAATTTCCTTTCCAAGTAGGCATCTGGTTTTAAATCTGGCTCCATGTCAGTCTTTGAAGGGCAGTATTTGTAAGACTTAAATTTGTCCTGGCTGCTGACCTTAGCAAGGGGATGTCAGAGAAGCAGTGCAATGGAGCCTTGAGGCAGGATCGCTTTTCAGAGCATTATTTAATTTTGGTTGTTGGCTCAGCTCACTCATCAGAGACTGCTATTTCCAGCTGCACTGCAAGCTCTCCCACAGTTTAATTCTTTGCTTATTTTTTTTAGAAATCCTCCATCCAAGCACCTCAGTAATGTGCCAAAGTATGACGATGACTTCACACCTCAGCTAATTCACATCTGCAAGGAGAGGGAACAATTTGCAACTGAATCCAGCCTCACTAAATACTAACAAATTCCCCTTGTTTGTCAGCCACTCTGGAGATTGCTCAGCAAACCCAGATTTTGTCAAGAAATGCACATATGATATGATATGCAAATGCAATATGCTACATATTTATTGATTTGTTTATTGACATTATTCTTATAGAGAGTCTTTATACAACTCATGGATTAAATGAAATCTTGTGCTTAGAGCACCTAAACAGAAAATTATGTATACTTAGCATTTATACTATTAGGATATATTCACCCTAGATATGCACAAAATAGAAATAACTTTACCATCCATATATTTATTAAACACCTTATGTTATGGCTACCTTAAATTTTCAAAGACATCAGAACCAATGTTATTAGTCTTAGCGGATGTTAGTATCTAAAGATGTCCTTAAATAAAGTGTCCTGTCAGAAAAATATAAATATTGATCACTCCATATAGGACAAGGACCAATCTAGACTTTGAAGATACAGCAGGGAATAAGACAAGCAGAATCTTGGCTTTCACGGAGTTTGGGTTTCTCTTTCCATCTCTGCTCTCTCTCATGTGTTTATGTGTATGTAGGGGAGAAAATTAGTAAACAAATAAGTAAAAAGTTATGTATAAAGGGGCACCTAGGTGGCTCAGTTGGTTAACTGTCCGACTCTTGATTTCGGCTCAGGTCATGATCTCAGGAGTCATGAGATCGAGCCCTGCGTTGGGCTCCATGCTGGATGTGGAGCCTGCTTGGGATTCTCTCTCCCTCTTCCTTTGCCTCTCTTCTTCTCCCTCTGTCCCCCTCCCCCCACTTGTGTGCTCTCTCTCTCTTTTTCAAAAAAAAGTTATGTATAAAATTAGATACTGAGAAGTGCTATCCAGAGAATAAAATCAGATTATGTGACAGGGAGTCACAGTGTCTACTTTAGATTCAGTGATTTCTTAATCAGGAAAGGAGTTTTTGTGGACAAATTTAAACATTTTTAGACAAGAAGCCAGGTACCTGAGGATCTGGTAAAAGAACATTCTGGGTGGAAAGGAGAGCTCCTTTAAAGTCTGAAAGCAGGAATGAACTCGGTCCATTCAAAGAACAGATGAAAAGCAGTAGCTGGAGAGTAAGAGATGAGGGGAAGAGGAGGAAGAGGAAAATTTGAATATGCACAGTAGTCATGCATATCCTGTGCACTGTGTATCAGGCACTAGGCTAAGCATTTTGCATCGATGAACTCTTTTCATCTTCATTACAGCCTATGAGCTGAGTACTAACATTATCCTCATATTGTAGATGAAGAAACCAAAGCACAGAATGTTATAATAGCTTTCTTGTTTCAGGTCACACCATGGTGATCTCACTCTGTGTTCTCAGTCCTCAGACATTCCACTAAGTGAAGAGTTTGGATTCCATTCTAAATGTGAGGAGAGTGTTGTACTGGAAAGTTTTTCCGGGAGGGCGATTTGATCTGCCTTACTTTGAAATGGTTAGCCATTATGGTTTGGAGATGGATTGTGAGTGGAGGACAGACAAGAGTGGAAGCAGAAAGACTGCTTGGGAGGCCACTGTGACAGTCAAGCATGAAGTATTGGTGGCTGATCCCAGCATGGGAACATGGTAGTAGTGTATATGTAACTGGATTTGAGACATGTTTTGGAATAAAGCCAATAAGATTTACTGATGGATTCAGTGTGAGGGGTAAAGGAGAAAATAAAAAATAACTCCTAGCTATTTGATTTAAGTAATTAAGAAAAATATGATGATTCATATGATCATAATAATAGTATATAAATTCATATAGTGACTACTGTGTGTTGCAGGTATGGTTCTAAGTATTTATAAGTATACTAACTCACTGAAGCCTCATCACAACTATAGGAACCTACTATCGTTATATCCCATATTCACAGATGAGAGAGCTAGGATACCAAGAGAGTAAATAGTTTGCCCAAGGTCACACAACTAGTTAAGTGATGGATTTGAACTTAGGGCACTTGGTTGTGTAATCTATTATATCCGGATTCTCATTTGCTGTCACATCCTGGATCCACTGGCTAAAGAGCTAGCTCTTCTGGGGAGGGGAAGAAATCAAGAGCCCCATTGACTATGTAAATGTTGACATGGCTACTAGACATCCATGTGAAGATGAAATCAGGCATTTGGAAATACGAATTTGAAGTTCTGTGGAGAGATAAGGACTAGTGACCTAGATTTGGAACGCTTGAGCATATGGATGGCATTTAAAGCCATGGATCTGGATTTTATCACTTATAATAATAATAGGTTATATGTGCTATTGTATATACTAATTTATTTTCATAATTACTTGAATTAGAACTATTGTCTAGCTACTGTCATTCTCATTTTTTATAGATTAGAAAATTGAAGCACCAAGTAGTTACGCCATACAACCAAGAAGTGCAAATTTCATTGTGAGAATTAAAAGAGGTAACTTAGTTTCAGGCTTAGAACATAAATATTTTTAAATGTTAGCAATTAGTAATAAGAGTAGTAGTCTCTATTGTGATCTCATTTTTATGTGTATCGTCCGAGTCTAGCACAGTATCCAATAAATAAAGCTTAAGTTGCATGAAGGTCTCAAGTTGGTGAAAGAAAAGCAAAAAAGCAGAGTTTATCATTCATCATCTTTGCTGCTAAAAGAACATAAGAAAGTGAATGATCATTCTGGGAGAGAAGAAGGAAAAATTTGACAAAAATATTTTAAGACAAATTGTTTTGCATTGCAGCTCACTATATTTAAATATTAAATATATTTAATAGACAAGTAGGATAAAAATATTTTCTGTGATTATTGCAGTTTGGATCATTTTCTCATCTTTCTCTACGTCTCTAATAAATTATTTTGGATTTAGGGATCTTGCTGACTTTTCCTTAAATCTGCATTGTGCTGTGACTGCCTTTAATGTAGGTGAAATGGTACAAAATTTAGAATAGGAAAAATATTTTCTCTATAAATTCTAAGTGTTTTTTTTTAATCCTGGGAAATTACATGATGTGCTAGTGTCAGTGGACACTTTTTCAGAAACTTGTTTCTCCATCTCTCTTTTTTCTCCCCACAGAGTTGTTCCTATTTCTCAGTCTGTCTGGCATATCTGTATGATGGTATCACTGCAGGTGTGTGTTGCTAACACAGGATAGATTTCCCTGGGTAGTGGGGCTGAGGGACTCTTTTTCTTGAGTCATTCAAAACAAGACCGGCTATATAAACCACTAGAGAATACATACTGTAGGAAACGAGATTACCTAATCATCTGTTGCATCTCTATTTTTTGCTTTTCCACAAATGGCTGGTAACAGTTATGGATTTCATTTTTTTCCATATCAGATTTACTGTTTGGTTTTGATTTCCCAAGTAGTGAGGATGATAGTGCTTTTTAAAAAATTTATTTTGATGTTTTAGAATTTTACAGTTGAGTTCATTTGACAGATAAAATACTAGTTTTCTGGACAACTGTGGATAATATTAATACAAGCATGTCAGAGAGAAGGGGACGCAAACCATGCCTAAAATCATCGATAGGTCAGTATTAGGCGTAGCTTCCCTTTAGGTTACAGACTCTGTTCTGTATGAAGTAGATTCTTAGTTTACTTTTTAAAGGTAAAATTCATTTTTATTAAAATAATATACATGTATAGCTTATAACTCAAACAGTCCTTCAGAGCTTATCACTCAAATAGCAGTCTTCTATCTACCCTTTCAAATCCCTGAATCTTGCTTCCCAGAGCAACTATATTTCTGATTGTTCTTGTATCTTAATATTCCTAAATAAATGGGTTTTGACATTCTCTCTTAGGTTGCCACTATGGGAGAAGATGATTTAGTTTGTCTACAAAAACTCTTTTCTGCAAAAATATGTCCATTCTCCATTCTTCCAATAAAAGCATGTTGAAAATTTTGGTTAAATCACTATTCAGTGTTTATAATTAAGACTACATAGGTATTGTTCAAACTAAGGCATATATCCATACTTGGACAATATGATTATATTTCATATCTTTATATTTTCATCTCAGAATTGAAATGTCTTCAAAAACCATAGATTTGTTTTTTTATGTTTTATTTCCTTTATTTCATATATAGTTTCAGATGTACAACAAAGTGATTCAACAACTCAATATGTTATGTTATGCTTAACTATCTGTGTAGTTACTATCTGTCACCACACAATGCTATTATAATACCATTGAATATATTCCCTATGCTGTACCTCTCATCCTCATGACCTACTCATTCCATAACTGGAAGCCTGTACCTTCCACTTCCCTTTAAAATTTCAGGCATTCAGATATATTCAGGTACTGAAAGTAATAGAACAAATATACATGTATATATCACCCCATTTAAGAAGTAAAACTTACAAATACCACTGAAGCCATTGATGAAGTTTTTTGATCACATTTCCCTTCCTGCCCATTATAGGTAAATACTATAAAATTTTTGCTTATTTATTATTCCCATGAGGTATTGACAGTATATATTCCTAAGCAACATATTACATATTTTAACTTTGTGTAATTGCATTATACTGTATATTATATATATAATTATATTATTATTATTATTTGTGTAAACCTCATTTTTCTACATTGATGGGTTTTTGAGCTTTCTAATGCATTATAGCTCTAATTCATTTTATTATTATAAATATCCCATCATGCATCTACACACACAATACATTTATTCCTCCTACTTTTTTGATTTGCATTTAGTTTACCCTCAAAATTTAGCTATAAAAATGTTGTCACAAGAATTCTGGTACAGGGCGACTGGGTGGCTCAGTTGGTTAAGCGACTGCCTTCGGCTCAGGTCATGATCCTGGAGTCCCGGGATCGAGTCCCGCATCGGGCTCCCTGCTCAGCGGGGGGTCTGCTTCTCCCTCTGCCCTCTTCCCTCTCGTGCTCTCTGTCTCTCATTCTCTCTCAAATAAATAAATAAAATCTTTAAAAAAAAAAAAAAGAATTCTGGTACATGTCTCCTTGTCCATAAAGTGGAATTGTTATAGTATTTATACTTATAAATGGAATTGATAAATCATGGGGCTGAGTTTTAATAGATAATGTTGAATATCTCTCCTGAGTAGTTAAGACAGTTTATAACCCCATTAGCACTGTAAATGGTTTCCAATAGTTCTTTTACTTATTTTTTTATTCAAGCATAATTAACATACAGTATTATATTAGTTTCAGGTGTACAATATAATGATTCAACAATTCTATATATTTCTCGGTACTCATCAGGATAAGTGTACTCTTTATCCTCTTTATCTGTTTCACCCATCCCTCTACCCACCTTCCCTCTGGCAGCCACAGTGTGTTCTCTGTATTTAAGAGTCTGCTGTTTTGTTTTTTATTTTGTGTCTTTATGTGTTTGTTTTGTTTTGTTTCTTAAATTCCACATGTGAGTGAAATCATTTGGTATTTGTCTTTCTCTGACTTATTTCACTTAGCATTATACCTTCTAAGTCCATCCATATTGTTGCAAATGGCAAAATTTCATCCTTTTTTTTTTTATGGCTGAGTCATATTCTGTTGTATATGTATACCACATCTTCCTTCTCCTGTAGTAATCAAAACTGTATGGTACTGGCACAAAAATAGACACACAGATCAGTAGAACAGAATGGAGAATCCAAAAATAAACACATACTTTTATGATCAATTAATCTATGACAAAGAAAGCAGGAATATACAATGGGAAAAAGATGGTTTCTAATTATTTCTTATTCTTATCTACACTTAAATTTTTTGTCAATCTCTTGCATGTGAAATGTTCTTTTATTTTTTACTTCTACGATTATTATTTTTAAAGATTTTTATTTATTTATTTTTTTGACAGAGAGAAAGACAAAGAGGGAGTGCACAGCAGGCAGAGCAGCAGGTAGAGGGAGAGGGAGAAGGTGAAGCAGGTTCCCCGCTGAGCAGGGAGCCTGATGTGGGGATCGATTCCAGGGCCCTGGGATCATGACCTGAGCCGAAGGCAGACACTTAATTGACTGAGCCACCCAGGCGTGCCAGGTATTTCTGCAATTATTAATGAGGATTTCTCTTCCTAGGTTTATTGGCTATTGGACTTTTTTACCTGTGGATTTGTCCATTTGTAGGTCTTGTTTGTCTTTTACTTATTTATTTTTGGGAAATCTTTATATATTTTGGATTTTAATGATTTCTTTTAAACTTTGCAAATGTTTTTGACCATGCTATAATTTATCAATTAATTTTCTTTATAATGTCTTTTGACATTTGATCATTTCTAATTTTAAAGTAGTTAAATTTGTCAGTCTTTTTCCATGTTACGTATTTTTTCTGTCTTGTGTAAGACTCTTCCTACACCAAGGTTGTAAAAATAACTGTTATTTTCTTCTGATTTTTATGAGTTGTTTTCAAGCCACCTGTGATTGATTTTTATGTAAATTGCAAGGTTAGGTATAATTTTATTATTCCTGTATGGCTAACCATATTCTCGCATCATACTTTCTAGAGTTCATCATTTTCTGACTGATCTACAAGGCCACCCCATCAAGTATCAATTTACTTATATGTGTAGTATTTTTTAGAAATTTAAATCTATTCTGTTCCATTGATTTATTTTTCTATTTCTATGTAATTACTATGTTCTTTTAATTATTGTAGTCTTAAAAAAATTTCTGATATGTGGTGGGATGAAATCTTCCTTCTATACAAACCTCGATTATTTTTCCTTGTCTTTTTTCTTCCTTTGTTTCTCTTTCTCTTTCTTCTTCCTCTTCTTCTCCTTCTCCTCTGATTTCTTTTTATTACCTTCTTTATCCTCCTTTCTTTTTATTTAATTATTTTGTTGTTATCACCCTAAGTATTACTCTCGTATTGCTACTTTTTAGTCATTTTTTATAGGCTTTCCACAATTAAAGATGGTCTTTGAGTTATTTCCTCCTCCCATCTCTACCATATCAAATATGATCTTCCTATTCTATCCCTCAGATAGAATTATGTATTAATTTTCGTTAGATTAATATTCAGTGTTTATATGTTATTAAAATCATGTAAATGCTATTAAATTAATGATTCTGCCTTTCCCAAAAAACTTTTTGTTTTCTCTATCACTAATAATTATCTTATGTTTTCATTTCTTACATTTCCATGCATCCATGCATTCAAGCCACACTCTTTGCTCATTATCTTATTCCCCTTGCAAGGCACTCAGATGCATCAAGTATTCTGTATATTTCATTTTGATGAAAGCCTAGACTACTTTGACTGCTCCAGTCTGAGCTGCTTTCCCTCTGTATCTGGTGTATAGTGGTCATTCTTAAATTTGGATAAAGCATCAGCCTAGGCATTCCCTGGGTCTTTCTCTCTTCTATATCCAATGACTTTCATTCACTGAGTTTACTCCTTGTTTTGGTGAAGTACATACTCTAGTAGCTTCTTAATAGAAGGTGTATAAGTAGTAAATCTGTTGGGATGTTGTCTGTCTGATGATGTCTTTATTCTACTTTTACATGGATTTTAAGACTTGTTTATGCATCAAATTTTAAATTTATAATCATTTCTTCTCAAAATGTGATTGCATTGTCCCATTTTCTTCTAGCTTCCAGCATTTTGGTTAAGAAATATTATACCATTTGGTTCCTGAATATTTAATGTGACTTGATTGCTTTTTCTCTTGAAGGTTTTTTTTTTTTCTTTTTTTCCCTAAGGTACTGAAATTTCACTGTGATGTGTTCTGGTGCATGTCTTTTTCATTCATTTTGGTGAAGAGTCATTGTTAAATCTGGATAGTTTCTTCATGATTTTCTGATTATTTCTCTTCTTTGTTTTACCTTCTTAGTTGGATGTTAGTTTTTTTGCATGATCATTATTTTTAAAAGTTATCTCCTATTTTCCATTTCTTTGTATTTTTCTTCTACATTTTTGTTGTCTTTTCTTCATCTTCTGATTTTTCTATTTTCAAAATTTCTACCATAAAACTTTTCATGTCTATGAAATCTTACTTTTTTTTAAAGCTTTTTCTATAGAAATCTGTTATTTTATTTTATATTTATTTTTCTCAGCTCTTAGAGAATACAATGTTAGATTTTCTTATTTTCTTATTGTCTCCAAATCTCCTATTTTTTTGTATATATATTTTCCTCAAATATCTGATGATACCTTTATGTCTGCTCACATTTATTGTAGTAAGGACTAAACAGCCAATTAGAAAATTTGATCATTAATCTATACATTAGCCAGTCAATACAGAGTAGATTTCTTTATACCAGTTAAAATTTTTTGGGCCAGTTTCTATAGAAAAGAGCTCTTTAAACTCCTACCTGGGATATATGTTTATCCCAATATTCCAAATTATATGATACCTCCAATTTCCACACCTTTTTAGAGTGTGTAGTAGGAATCAGATTGCTTCTTGTTTCTGTAGCATTTGTTTCTGAAGACATGTATGTTTCAACTTTTTCTGCTTCTCTCAGAAAGTAACCCATTAACAATGCATTCTCCATTTTCAAAATTTTTTTGCTGATTACATGTACCATTTTTTTTCTTTTGTCATGTTTATCCTTGTAGTTATATGCACTTTTCCATTCTCTGTCATTTTAATGACATAACAACATAGCAAATTTATGAATTATTCAATGGCTCTGCAAACCTCTAGTTGGCCATGGTATATATCACTTGCATTCATACTCTACTGGCCAAAGATAAATGTGTACTTCTCCCACAGGCATCTCTGTAAGTCATATGGGAATAGGCATGGATATATAATTCTGCTATAGAGAAGAGATGAATACTTAGTAACAGTAGTTCAATCTCCTACAATAGAAAGGGAAATATACTTAATATATTGGACTTCTTATTAAGAATGTTGACATATTATTGAAGAATAATTGAAATGACAGGAAAAGTTATATTTAGGATATTTTGGATACCTCATTTATCCAGCTTTGAGAATCTTAAATATATTGATATTTAATTAAGTATAATGATTGAGGAGAAATATTGGTGATTTGGTATATTAAAATATATTAAAAATTTTTTTAAGCTATTTTTCAGTGAACCACAAGGGAACTCAGAGTGATAACTAAATTCATGAAAAAAATAACATGAACAAAGCAAGACGTTCAAAGAAATAAAAACCATAAAAAAAAACAAAACAAATTCTGGAGCTTAAGAGCATAATGACTTCAATGAAAAATTCAATACAGACTTTTAAGAACAGACAAAATCAAGTGGAGGAAGGATACAGTAAGTTTGAAGATCACTTGAAATTACCTACTTGGAACAATGACAACATCAACAAAGAATAAGAATAAAGAAAGCATGCTTGGACTGTGGGAATATCATCAAGAAAATAAATATATGCATTGTTGGGAGTCCCAAAGGAGAAAAGAATGAGAAATTGGCAGAAAGCTTATTTTGAAGAAGTAATGGCTGAAAATGTCCCACAATCTGGGGAGGGGATTTGACATCCAAATTCATAAAGCCCAAAGGATCTCAGATTGAACCTAAAGAGGTCTACCAAGATATATCACAATTAAATTATCAAAAGTCAAAGAATTTTGAAAGCAAGCAAGGACACCCCATAAGATTATTAGTGAATATCCTTAATAGAAATATTGCAGGCATGGTGATATATTCAAAATACTAAAAGAAAATAAAAAACCTGCCAAGCAAGAATATGACATTCAGTAAAACTATCCTTTAAAAATAAAAGAGATAAGAACTTCCCAAGGCAAACAAAAACTAAAGGAGTTTATAACACTAGATCTGCCTTATTATAAGTGCTAAAGGGAGTTCTTCAAGCTGAAATGAAAGGAGGCAAAACTTCAACATGAAGGTGTATGAAAGTATAAACCTCACAGATAAAGATAAATAGATAAACAAGTACAGAATAATGTATCACGAGTAAGAGTGGTGTGTAAATCCCTTTTAACCCTAATATAAAAGTTAAAAGAGAAAAGTATTAAGAATAACTATAACTACAAAAATCAGGTACTGGACATGCAATATTAAAATAAGTAAATTCTGATATCAATAACAAAGTTTGTGTGTGGGGGGAGTAAAAGTGTAGAGTTTTTGTATGCAATTGATGTTAAGTTGTTACCAGTTCAAGTACACTGTTGTAACAGTAAATTTTATATAAGCCTCATGACAACCACAAGAAAAAGAAAACATTACAGATATTAAAAAAAAAAGAGAACAAAGTATATTGCTACAAAAAATCACAAAGGAGGTAAGCAAAAGAGGAATAGAAGAACAAAAATATACTACAAAACAATTGATAAAATGGCAATACTAAGTTCTTACCTGCCTATAATTACTTTAAATGTAATAGATTAAAAGTCTAATCAAAAGACATAGAGAGGCAAAATGGATATACAAAAATATCCAACTATGTGCAGTCTGCAAAAAACCCACTTTAGATATAAGGCCACACATAAGCTGAAAGTGAAGGGAAAGAAAATGATAATCAAAAGAGAGCAGATGTTACTTATATCAGACAAAATAGACTGCAAGTCAAAAACTGTTATGAGACCAAAAAAAATCTTTAAATAATAATAAAAGTGTCAATTCAACAGGAAGATAGAACAATTGTAAATATATATGTACCCAGCATCAGAGCACCTAAATATATAAAGCACACATTGACAGACTTTAATGGAGAAATTAGATAGCAATACAGTAATAGTAAGAGGCTTTAACACCCCACTTACAATAATGGACAGATAATGCACACAGAAAATCCATATGGAATCAGACAACTTTAACTACACTATAGGCCAATGGACCTGACAGACATATATAGAACATCCCATTCAACAGAAGCAGAACACATTTTTCTTAAACACTTATGGAACATTCTCCAGGATTGATCATGTTAATCACAAAACAAATCTTAAAAATTTTGAGACTAAAATCATTCTAAGTATTTTCTCCTCACAACAATGTAATGAAACTAGGAATCAGTAAAAAAGAGAAAGTGAAAAAATATCACAAATACATGGAAATAAAACAGCATATTCTTGTACCAACTTTGGATCAAAAAGGAATCAAAAGGGAAATCAAGAAATATCTCAGACAAATGAAAATGAAAACATAACATAACAAACTATGGTGTGCAGCAAAAACAGTACAAAGGGGGAAGCTCACAGTAATAAATGCTTAAATTAATAAGAAAGATCTCAAATGAACAACCTCACATTATACCTCAAGGAACTAGAAAAAGAAGAACAAACTAAGCTCAAAGTTAGAAGTGAAGAAATAAGATTATAGGAGAAAAAACTAAAACAAAAAAGAGAAAAAATAGAAAAAATAGACTAAATGGAGAATTGGTTTTTTGAAAAGAAAAAACAAAACTGATAAATATTCAGGTAGACTAAGAGAAGAGAGAAGACTCTAAAATCAGAAATGGAAGAAGAGATATTAGAACCGATGACAGAAAATTAAAAAATCATGAGACTATTATAAACTATTATATTTCAACAAGTTGGATAATCTAGATGAAATAGATGAATTCCTAGAAAAATACAATTTACCAAGACTGAATAAAAAAAAGAAACAAAAACATAAACAGACTGAATGCATAATCAAAATCTTCCAACAACAACAAAAAGTCAGAAGCAGATACCTTCAAAGATGAATTCTTCCAAACACTAAAAGAAAAATTAATAGCAGTTTTCTTAAACTCTTCCAAAAAATGGAAGAGGAAGGAACACATTCAAACACTTTTTACGAGGACAGCATTACCCTGGTACCAAAGACAGACAAAGGCACCACAAGAAAACTACATGGGTGCAAAATCCTCACCAAAATATTAGCAAACTGATTTCAACAGCATATCAAGGATCATACATTGTGACTGAATGGGATTTATCCCTGGGATGCAAGAATAGTTCAATATGTGCAAATAAATCAATGTGATGTTAACAAAATGAAAAACAGATCACATGATCATCTTAATAGCTATAGAAAAAACCATTTGATGATATTCAACATACTTGCATGATAAAACTCAACATATTAGGTATAGCAGGAACTTACTTCAACACAATAAAGGTCACATATGAAAAACCCAGTTAACATCTGAAAATTTTTCTTCTAAAATCCAATATAAGACAAGGATGCCCATTCTCACCACTTCTATTTAACATAGTACTGAAAATCCTAGGCAGAGTAATAGACAAGAACAAGAAATGAAAAGCATCCAAATAACAAAGGAAGAAGTAAAATTATATCTTTTTTGCAGATGATGTGAACATGTGTGTAGAAAACCCTAAAAATTTCACAAAAATCTGTTAGAATAACAGAAACCAGCAAAGTTGCAGAATAAAAAAGTCAATGTACAGAAATCAGTTACATTTCTATACACTAACAAGCTATCCAAAGAGAAAATTAAGGAGACAATCCCATTGAAAAGAGTAGAACACCTAGAAATAAACTAACCAATATGGTAAAAGACTTATATACTGAAAATTATAAAACATTAATGAAAAAGATGAAAGCAGACTAAATAAATGAAAATATGTTCCCTGTTTATGTACGAGAATTCATATTGTTAAAATGGCATACTACTCAAAGTGATCTACAGATTCAATGCAATCTTCATCAGAATTCCAAATAGCATTTTTTATAGAAGTTAGGAAAAACCCTAAAATTCATATGGAACCACAAAAGACTCCAAATAGCCAAACAATTTTAAGCAAGAGAACCAAAACTGGAGGCATCACTTTTCCTGATTTCAAAATATATTACAAAACAACAGTAATCAAAATAGTATGGTACTGGCATAAAAACAGATATATAGACCAATGTTACAGAATATAGAGCCCAGAATTAAACCTACATATAATATAGTCAATTGACTTTTGACAAAGGTGCCAATAATATATAATGGAGGAAAAACAGTCTCTTCAATAAATGATGTTGGGAAAACTGGGCAGCCACATACAGAAGAAAGAAATTCGATCCTATCTCATACCATTCACAAAAATCAGCTCAAAATGGATTAGAGGCTTAACATAAGACTTGAAACCATAAAACTCTCAGAAGAAAACATAGGGGAAAGCCTGGACATTAGTCATGGCAATTATTTCTTGAATATGATACCAAAAACACAACAAAAACGAAAATAGACAAGAGAGAATACATCTAAACTATAAAGCTTTTGCACAGCAAAGGAAACAACAACAACAAAAAAGCAATAAAATGGAATGGAATAAGATATTTGCAAACCATATATCTAAGAGGTTAATATTCAAAATATATAAATAACTCACATAATTCAATGGTAAAAAAAATAAATATCCTAACTGGAAAGTGGACAAAGGAACTAAATAGATTTCTCCAAAGAAGATATATAAAGACATATATAAATATGTGCTCCACATTAATCATCAGGGAAATGAGATTCAAACCACGATGAGATGTCACCTTACACCTTTTAGGTTGGCTTGTATTTTTTAAAAATTTTTTATTGTTATGTTAATCACCATACATTACATCATTAGTTTTTGATGTAGTAGGTTGGCTTGTATTAAAAAAAAAAAAATAACAAATTTTGATGAGGATGTAAAAAAAAAAAGGAAACCCTTGTACACTATTGTTGGGAATGTAAATTGGTGCAGCTACTATGGAAGACAGTATGGAGTTTCCTCAAAAAAATAAAATCAGAACTATGTGATCCAGAAATACCACTTCTGGGCATATATCAAAAAAAAAAACAATGACATCAGGATCTTGAAGAAATATGTGCACTCCCATCTTCATTAATTAATTATTCACAATAGTTAAAACATGCGTCCATTGATGGATGAACATACATACAATGAAATGTTATTCAGCCTTAGAAGAGATCCCAACGTTTTCAATAACATGGGTAAGCCTGGATGATATTATGCTAAGTGAGATAAAAATACTATACAGAAAGTCAAATACTATATGATATCACTTACATGATGAATCTAACATAGTCAAATTCAGAAAAGCAGAATGTGGGAGGAGGTACTAGTTAAAGAGTACAAAGTTTAATTTATAGAAGATGAATATGTCCTAGAGATCTGTATAGCATAGTGCCTTTAGTTAAAGATACTGTATTGTATACTTAAAAATTTACTGAGGGTATAACTTACATGTTCTTATCACAAAAGAATAATAGTAACAGTAAAATAATGATATTAATAATACTAGAAGAAGGAAGGAGAAGGAGAAGATGGAGAAGGAGAAAAGAAAAGGAGGTGGAGGAAGTAGAGGAGAAGGAGTTGGAGGATAAATGAGCATAGGGGAAAATTTTAGGAGGTGATGGACAGATTTAATGGCTTTGATTGGGGTGATAGTTTCATGGGTGTACACTTATCTCCAAACTCATAAAATTGTATATATTAATTAAACTTTTTGTGAATTAAAAAAAAGGAAATGGGATATTTCTTGAAATATGCTTTCCTTTAATAGCATGGTAATTAAGATATATATGTATATGTTATATAAACATATATATTTTTGTGTGGGTGTGTGTTGTATACAATAGTAAATACATTGTGCCAAAATCATTTTCCATTTTATTTTGTAGTGTTTCATAGTTTTCTACTCATTCAAGACAGGAAGCATGAGAAGTACATTATTCTAATATGTTTAAATATTAGCTGAATTAAGTTTATTATACAAAGACAAAAGTATTTGCATGTAGCTGTGTTTTGTAAACTGTTTATCATAAAGATATTGGTCAGTACCATAATCTCTTTGGGAGAATATTCTTTAAAAGTAAAACATCTCTTTTAGCCACCCCCAGTCAGAGCTCTACAGAGCTCTACCACCCACTCCTCAGACAGAGTTCCTCTCGCCCTCTACTCCCCCGGCACCGCTCTGTCGCCCTCCGCCCCCCTCCGCCTCCGGGCCGGAGCCCTCAGCCACACCATCTCTGCCTTGGGAGGCAGCCTGCGGGCCAACACAGTGTTGGGACTGGCTGAGGTGTGGGGGGCGCAGGGTTTTAAACAAACAAACAAACAAACAAACAAACAAACAAACAAAAAACACCTCTTTTTAAACGCTGATACATTCAAACATTTTTTATATATTTAAACATTCTATGGTCCCACTTAAAATAGAAAGTGCCAAAAATGTAGTGGAAAAATAATGCCTGGGTTCTTCATAGCTGGAGCTGTGAAGAAAACCCCAGAGTCTCCGCCTAGATGATCACCTCTGTTTTACAGATGTAGGTAGTTAAAATAGTTGTGAGAACGCTAGATAAATATCTCTAAGTTTAGATGCTTAGTAGAAATGCGCCTTCTAATCACAGATTGTTTCTGCTAGAGGAACCTTCCTTCTTCTGGTCTCCAGGGCCACTGTTTATGGACTGCAGACACAATCAGCTGCTTCCAGAGTCAGAAGTTGGAATTCTTGGGGACACTTCATCATGATTTCTTTGAATATATACTTCAGTCTCATAACAGGCATTTTATTTTATTTTTTTTTTAATTATTTTTTTATTTATTTGACAGAGAGAGATACAATGAGAGAGGGAACACAAGCAGGGGGAGTGGGAGAGGGAAAAGCAGGCTTCCCGCTGAGCAGGGAGCCAGATGGGGGGCTGGATCCCAGGACCCTGGGATCATGACCTGAGCTGAAGGCAGACGCTTAACGACTGAGCCACCCAGGCACCACTTAACATTTTAAATAACTCCTTATTATGAAA
This sequence comes from Mirounga leonina, assembly GCF_011800145.1. Lineage (NCBI taxonomy): Eukaryota > Metazoa > Chordata > Mammalia > Carnivora > Phocidae > Mirounga > Mirounga leonina. Next base: position 3,416,614 of record NW_023270642.1, read on the forward strand.
AATTTAGATCTTGGGGGGGGGGAAAGTAATTGCTTCTTTCTTGCTCAGTGAATTGCACAAACAGATTTGCTTGCCCTTTAGACTGTTCTATTTAATCCAAATTAATGATTCTCCTGATCTAAGCCTCTAAGGTTTGGTAATAGTGATTGTTCCCTTTTTCTGTAGGGATCCTTAGGTATACCTGTCCAGAATTCCAATTAATGCAAAAAAATTGTAAGTAGGTAAAAGGTAACTAGTCAGTAAGATTTCATAAATTATATTAGGACCTCTTAGTAAGAAAAAAATAGGGAAAACTGAGAGGAGAGAAATGAGGACATAAGTAGATAAATACTATAAGCCTTGTGAAGGAAAAGATAAACCTAGTAAATTTTTTAAAAGGCAATCTGAGTGCATAATGTTAGCAGAAAGGGTTAACAGGAGGTGGATGAATTTTTACAAATATAAAAGGAAAAATATGTACTATGGAGGAATGCTAGCACTGCTTAGCAATTTCAGAGTGCTTTTCATCTTCAAAGAATCTTGCATGTTAACTAATTAATCCTTCCAACACCCTTGTGACGTAGTAGACGTGACAAACAAGGACAGACATAAGTCTAAAATGACTAATCTACCAAACTCACTGGTTGAGAAAGAATTATGAAAGCATGCTATTTACTAATGAGGAAGATCTTAGATTTTGTATAGGATTGTGTGTGTGTGTGGTGGGGTATGTGTAGACTTTCAAAATTTGTTTATGGAAATAGAGAGCAAATGATAGAATTAAAAAAAGAATTTATCCCTACTTGAGCTCAGTTAATGCTAGACTAATAAGATTTTCTCAAATAATCCAAATTTAATCCATAAATATTAGCAGCAGTTAGGTATTTGTTTTTTATAACATGTAATAAGCACCAACTACCTAAAACTTTAGTGGGAGAAAGGGAACAACTCTTGCTGGAGCTTATTCTCTGCACAATCCCATAGCATGTAATTTACACATTCTTTTTTATTTATCCAAACACAAAGACAGGTATGCAAGGCCCAATTAAATGAGAGATCTGAAAATTTAAGCTCTTATTCACCAATTACTTATTTTTGAAACTTCTGAGGCTGCAGTTATTTTTTTAAAGATACAAGTCTGTTTCCTTTTTCTCTGCCTGCCTGTGTAATACCATGACACTTGTTTACTATTACCCTTTTGTGACAGCAATTTTCCCCAAGCTTGTAGAAGAAAATAGCATGAGCTCATGACCACCCTGGAATGATAATAGTAGTGCCATGCTGTTGGCACCCTGAGGTGATAGTAGCAGGAAGTCACATTATCCACTTATAGTAACAGCCATTCCATTCCAACTTAATGGGATAACAGCAGTGAGTCTCACTGATTATAAACTGCTAATGTACGCACCATCCTTCATTCCTTTTCTTGATGGTGATTCTCATTGTAGGCGTTATTAGCCTTACCGCGTTGCTCTTAAAATTGTTACTATGACCTATGAAAGAGTATCGAACCAAAAATGACAAATGGTTAAATATTTCCAGAGGAAAACCTGGTTGCATTTTCTGTACCACCTACAAAATTTTCCTCCAATGTATTAGGGCTGGAGGTTACTAGTGTTGAAGCCTCACCCTATCTTTCTCTATGTTAGTTCCACAGGATTATGTGGAATTTCTATCTCTTCCCTTCCTTCCTTTTTTCCTTGTCAAAACGTAAACACGGATTTTCATCTCAGGCCATAATTTCCTTAACACTGTATCTTGATACCTAAAGTCCTCTATTATTGCCCAGCACTTTCAAACATGGTGCAAAGTTGTAGACCGTAATCATTTAGTCATTCAATTAACAGATGTTTTTGAGTACTTACTTTGTAGCAGTCACCATATTAGTCACTAGTGATACAACAGAGAATAAGACAAATTTCCTGCCCTCATGGATAAAACACTAACTGAGGAGACTGGTACTGGAGTACACATAAAGAAGAGCTATCTATTTCTATTTGGTCATAAAATTCAATCATTAAATACATTCCAATCACTCAGATATATTCTGTTGCTCTAAACTTCTTCCTGCATATCTGTGTTGCAGGGATCATTTTCTTTCTATTTGAAGAATAAAGTTTTATTATTATTATTATTATTATTATTATTATTATTATTATTATTATTTTGTTTCAGTCTGTTGGCAATAAATTCTCCTACATTTTTCTTTGAATTTTTAAAATATTCTCTTTTGTCTCTGATTTTCAGCAGTTTGTCTGTGATGCGATTAGTTGTGGGATCTTTTTTGTGTGTGCATATATGATTATCATGCTTGAGATGATAGTTTTTCTAAGATCTGTATGTTGATCTTTTGTCAGTTTTTGAAAATCTGTTATCTTTCAAATACTGTTTCTTCTTTATTCCCTCTCTCTCCTTCTGAGCCTCCAGTTGCATACGTTATAATTTTCTCCATGTCATATATGGATAGAGATAGAGATATTTTCTTTATTACTCTTTCTTTTGGTTTGGTCTCTATGTTTTAGCCTATATATATTTTTAAGATTTATTTATTTATTTGAGAGAGAGAGCATGCAGTGGGGAGGGGCAAAGAGAGAGGGAGGGAGTCTAAGCAGTCTCCATGCTGAGCTTGGAGCCCTGTGCAGGGCTTGACCTCAGGACCCTGAGATCACTACCTGAGCAGAAACCAAGAGTCTGACACTTAACCAACTGCACCACCCAGGCACCCCCAGCCTATATTTTTATCAGTTTCTCTTCACAAGTTCATTTATTCTTTCTTGTGCTGTATCAGTGTGCTGTTAAGCCCATCTATCAAAGTCTAAATTTCAGCTTATCACATTTTCAATTCTAGAATTTTTCTTTTATTCTCTTCATGATTCTTGGTATGCCTGGTAATTTTTTTATTCAACAACAATCATTGTGTGGGTTCTGAATATTACCTTTTGTCCAAGAGGGTTTATCCTATCCTAGTTTATCCTAGACCCTGGAACCATACAGTAGGATCAGATGACATTAATCTGATCAAGAACTGAATTTACTTAAGGCTGGCTAAGTCTATGTCTGGTTATTCCGACAATTGTAGGGTTTAAACTTCCAGGATGCCTACTGAGATCCCAAAGTATTTGCTAGGATCCCTCTCCATTGGTACTCTCAGACTCTAATTTCTATATCTTTAGTGTGGTGCTATTTAGTCAGTAAAAAATGATAATACTCTAAAATTTGTTTTATTCTTTTTGCCCTGAGAGTGTCATTATCAGGAATGTATATGGGGTAGATAAAGGGAACCCAATTAAGAGGTTACAGTAATAGTTTGGGTATGAGCTAATGAAGCCCGCGATTCAGGGAGTTGGCAGTAGGAATGTATTTTAAGGGACATAATTGGAAACTCTTGTGAAAGAAGAATCGGTGAGTAAACTCGTTGATTATGTGAAGGTTGATGTGTCAAAATTTTTTCACAATTTTCAGCCTAGGAATATGAGATATATGGACAAGTGGAGAAGTGAGATTGTAAGTTAAAAGAGGATTCAGAGATGGAAATACATATTTGAAGGTAATACACACATAGGAGATGATTAAAGACTTGGTTAAGAACATGCAAAGGAAGAAGAGAAGAGTATGGAGAAAAGAATCATAGTGATCATATACATGTTGGGATACCTCTGGTGGCAGATGACTTCTCTTGTCACTTATCCAGGATGTGTCCCTTAATTAATTAATTAATTATTTTTTAAAAAAAGATTTTATTTATTTATTAATTTGACAGAGACAGCGAGAGAGGGAACACAAGCAGGGGGATTGGGAGAAGGAGAAGCAGGCTTCCTGCAGAGCAGGGAGCCCGATGCAAGTCTCGATCCCAGGACCCTGGGACCATGACCTGAGCCAAAGGCAGACGCTTAACGACTGAGCCACCCAGGCGCCCCGTGCTCCTTAATTTAAAGGCACAATTCCATCAAAGGAAAACATTTGTATTTAAGCACAGACAGTGTTTAGTATTCATAAAGGACTGGGGATGACGTAAAACATGAAATAATTTTATGGTTTCTATTATTTATCTCTTTTTGTGTCAGATGAACTAAAATTTTTATCAGCATATATATAGAGAGACTATCAGTCCTTCATTACTAATGAAAGATTTAGTTAACTCTTTTATCCTTTTTAGGGTTGAAATTACAAATACAAGCTATTGAAAAGTATACATGGAATTCTTAAATCCAGGAGAGTTTAGGATATATGAGTTGAGCAAAGGGAATGTTGTCAGTGTTGAAAGTAAATATACTCTGTGTCAAAATGCACTGTGGAGCCAGTGGTATGTGATAAGATATAGAAGCTTGCTTTGGAACTCTCCTTGTAAGTGCTAGGGTTGGGGTTTCAATAACATAACAATTCTTTGGGCTTTCTGACAAGGAATGCTTGAAAGCATGCAGCACTGCAGCAGGCTTATCAGTCAACTTCCAGGATAAATAACAGAAAGAATTTTTCTATATTAATCTTCAGGCAGTGCATTTGCCTCAGCTGTCAGTTACATTTGCTGAGAAAAAGTAACCTTAGTGATCTTTGCAACATTCAGTAATTTTAAGAGCACATTGGAATTGAAAGGACTCCATAATTTGTATAAAAAGTAATGAATTAGATCGGGTCTTTCTGTAATATTTCAGAGTTCTATGACTGGCACCGTTAGATAATGTTTTTCGAAAAAAAATACAGTAAAACCATGGGGAAATATGTACTTGAAATAGATACTTTGTGACTTCTATCCATGGACAGTAAATATAAATATATATGTATGGACAGTAAATATAAATATATAATGTCTCTATATAATTTTAATCCCTTGACAAAAGCATAGATTTATGGGTATTTGACTTTCTTTAACAGTTGTGTTTATAAAACCCAGCCAAAGTTCATAAGCCTGCTTATATTTGAAGATCTAGTTTAGACTTTTAAGAAACCTTCTCCTCTTTACTAATTCTCACCCCTTCCTTTGATTCCCATCACTAGCAGTGTATACTCTTATAAATTCCAAAGCTGGAAGGGACAAAACCAACCAAATTTTCTGCTAACCTAAATTACATTTCAAAGGGAAGCATTAATCACCTTTTTATTTTTTGTTTTTGTGATCACAGGTTGGTATATCGGCAGGTTGGTGCCATCCAGAGCAGTGATTCCAACGATAGCAGCACATTGGTATCACTGAGGAGCCTTAAAATGTACAGATGCCTGGGTCCCACCCAGAGATTCTGGTTTAATTGGTCTGAGCTGCAGCTTGGACATAGGGATTTTTAAAACTCCCCAGACAGTTATAAAATGCAACCTAGAAGAAAACTCAGGCAATTCAATTCCCTAAAGTAACTCTTATAACTAACTTCTTAGAAAACTCTACCTGGGTTTTCCTCATAAATAATACTTAATCTTTAGGGTTCTATACATAGGTATTGGCTATACTGACTCAAATAAAATTCAGTGTGCTTTTGGGGGTGGGAGTATAAAAAACACATATCCCATTTTATATGTATTACAGGTAAATTTGCCAGATTTAACAAATAAAAATAGAGAATGTACAGTTATATTTGAATTTTAGATTAAAAAATGAATAATTTTTTGGTATAAATATGTTGCATGCAATATTTATGACATGCTTATACTAAAAAATTATTTGTTGTTTATCTGAAATTTAAATGTAGCCAGTATCCTGCATTTTTATTTGGCAGCCCAAACTACAGGACATGGAGAAAATGTTTAGCCATTCCATTTTAATCAAAATATTTTTGTTGACTTGCAACCAATCACCTATGAAACCATTTTATATAGGTCTAATCAGTTAAGTCACAAAGAATAAGCAATCTAGCCAATGTGGCTGAGCCATTTAACTCAATTCACTAAGCCTCCTGGCTTACTTACTCATTTAAAAAAAAAAAACAAAAACACTTTGTCTAAGATATTTATAGAAGAGATCAATTTTAATTTCCTTTACCTCTGGAGTACACAGTTTGTAATTCCTCCAACAGAGATTTATCAGCTTTCTAATACAGTTCTGGGGTAAAACCTGGGTGCTGAAGGGGTTCACTTCTACTCCAACATAAGTTGTCTGAACTGTCTTAATCTGTAGACCAATTTTCTCTACAGCCCCCTAAGGAAGGAACTTGTTGATTTTGGCAGTGTTTACCTTTCCTACAAACAAATTCAACATTTTCCAGACCGGCTGACTCTTAAAAATCACATGAGAGCTGGGGAAAAACTGCCTTCAGTCTGCTTCAGAATTCCCACCCCCAACTTCCCCCAAATTCTAGGAAAAGCTTTCTGTTCTTCACAGAGCCTGGAAGATAATCTATGGAGTCATGATTATTTAGACTCTGTGGAGAAGGCTGTACAGTTCCCTGAGTTAAGTTCTTTTCTATAGCATAGTAGAAAAATCTGTCAGATAAAAAGATGAAATGTTCCAGCCTTAATTAATAGTAATAGGGACTTTTACATGGAGAATAGGGGAAAAAAACTGATCTTTGTTTTTCATGAAAGTGAGATGTTTAACAATGTCATTTTAAAGATAGAGCAGTACATTTAGCATATCATATGCTTGCATGTTACTTGCTTTCACTTAGCATTGTTACTCATCTGTGCTTTGGAAAGCTTGAATTGCTAGAGTCCCCTCTTTGTATCCCTTTCATTAGTTAAGATCATCACCTCCTTTCCATCTCCCCAGCCACCTCCAGCCACCCGTCCCAGACTCTTAGACTAAAATCCTAGCATCATCTAGCAGCATTAGTAAACCTTCCTACCTGAAAGAATCTTCCTCTGCAGATGCTAAGTGGAGGCTGGTGTCACTATTAATCAAGACATCCCAATTTATGTTTTGAAAAAAGAAAGTGTAATGCATTTGCTTATTAGAATTTCCTCACATCTGCCTTTTATTTATAAAAAGATTCAGATTTAATTGAATATTCTCCAAGTTCTATGAGTTGAAGTGCTAGAGATTGTAATTTTGTTTATCAAAATGGTCTTGATCTGGAAAGTATAATTGACATTTATTCCCCCTTGATATATTTCAGTGTTATCTCTGGTTAATTAAAAAGCAATTTATCTATTTAACAAAAATTTTTTTTCTCCAACTAACAACTTCATTGTTTTCAATGTTTAAAAACCCAAAGAGTTAATGTCTCAGGCTTTCAGATGTCCTTTCTGGTTTTTGCCACAGCCCGGCATCTCCCACCTTCCTCATAGATCTCTTCCTATAAGCTTCTGCTTCTAGTATATCCTTGGGGAAATGCACATTTGCTTCAATTTGTTTCTTGTCTCTTCTGTTTTCTCTTCTTCCATTAATTTTTTTTTTTTTTTTGAAGTTCAGGCCACTCTACCAACTGTCTCTTACAATTTAGCCTAACTTCAGGGTGTGTTAAAAGACTTTCCCTCTGTTTTCTATTCCTGCCCTTTCTCTCCAATTCTGCACTGAAATGATTTTTCTTTCTCTTCCAAGTGTCTTCTTTGTTGGATTACTTCCTTTCCTTTTTCAATCCCTCCTCTTTCCTCAGAAGAACTGTTAACAATGAAATTTACTGTGCTAATTCTTTGGCTTATTTTTGCCATTCAGGCCAGGTCCTGGCACTACTTTGCTTCTGTCATCTAGATTAGATGGATTGCAGGGGAAAGAAGGTGACTGATTTGTAATTCACTGCTACAGGCATTCCGAAATGTTGGAACCAAACCTATAACACTTTGATTTAATGCTTTGAAATGAACTTGAATATTGGCCAAACTCACCAATTATTTGGCTTATATGCATAAACCTGAGCTGCATTTAGGCTTACAGTCCTCCTGTCCCATGAATCCTAGAGTAGAATTCTCTGCAGGTGAAAGCCAGAGGTCATTTGTGGTTGGGCCTTAGTATAACTGCTTTTTATGGTTTGTGGTATAAACCAAGGGCTGGGAATGGGGAAAAGGAAAGGGGTAGATTCTTCTCCTCCTTTCTGCTTTCACAGAATTCACCATTCTGATTTTCTTTTTAAACAAAGCCTTATCTATACTAAAAAATTTAGATTTTAGTTTTGAAATTATTGGTAATTGAAGTTAGGTAAGCTCTTTAGTTTGCTCCATATTTTTGACCCTTTTTCAAGACAAAGTACTTGATACAGCTTTGACCTTTTGTGCTTATTTGAAAAATATGCTTCAGTATCACATAGAGCAAAATGAAAGGAATGTTTTCCTTGCAGCTTAAGTAACTGACTCTCTTGATAACTGTCCTGTGGGTCTCTTCTACATGGATTTAGGTAATGTAGAATTTAGAATCAATATTCAGGTCCCATAGTACTGCTATTGTCAAGTATTGTCATACTGTTTCCTATAACAACACTCCCTTCCCCCCCCCATGGAAAATGTATTATAATGACCCTAATTGTCAAAGGGGCTCAGAAGGCACATATCAGGTCTGTGCAGATTCTTGTTGGTTCATGTCTGAGGCCACAAAAACTCCTTGCTGCCAAATAAGTCAGCAGGGACATTCTGGCAACTTGGTAGTGATTTTTATGTGGGATGATAAGAGCTTCCCAGACACAATTAAATCAGACCAGGAACTATATTAGACAATTCTGCCAAATTTTTATTAAAGTAAAATAAACCAGGTCACCATTTATTCCTTAACATTATTTTGGTAAACCTTGGTCTATGTCAAAGGTTTAAGAAAAAAGCCCCTTTCTCCCTTCCTCCCACCTTCATTGCTATTGTTCCAAGGAAATGACATTGATTCTGGATCTACCAGGTTAACAAGTTGCTTTTTAGTCAAACTGAAAATAATCCTGAGCTGATTTTACAATCTATTGATTTCCAGAACAAATTTGACAAAATCCATGAAAATTTCTATAGAGAGACTCAATTTCTCTATATAGATGCTTTGAACAATGTACAGCAACTGGATATTTGTAACAAATAATCTTGTGATTTGAAGGCTTAAAAACCTGGCTAAATGTGGACAAATGTTAAGCATCAATAATAAAAAAAATGGCTAAAATGTTGAACTCATTTTGAAAAATATTTATTTTGATTCCAATGTAAAGAAACATCTATATATGACATGCACAATACACAAAATACTGAAATATTACAGGAGCTATGGTTACACATGTAGGCTTCAAGAATTTTGATTTATTTGTTAGGAAATGCAAGACTATGGAAATGTTTATATATCTGTTGTAAGGATGGTATGGTATAGTTGGTGCAGCCATAGAAGACATGAGAACTAGGCTTAGGAAGAAGAGGTTTATCATAGTCACAGGTACCAGAAAAAGGGTCACTGCATGCCACTCAGGGCCACCTGGCCAGGAGAAGTGCCAGGTTTTGGTCAGGTGGCAGACGACAAGAAAGAGGGGGACAGTCTAGGGTAGAGCTTTTATTGGGGTTTCTGTGGGAAAAACAAAGCAAGTCAGAGTAAAATGCTTAGGATTGAATAATTCTTGGGAACTTTGGGCTATAGGGATGGTCTGTGGTTGGTGGTCCCTGGCTCAGAGATGACTTAGAGCTTGATGTGTAGTTAGATAAGCAGGTGGCTGGAGTGTAGACTTGGACTGATTGGTTTGTATTTGAAAGGTGTGCTCTAGGAAATGGCTAGCCCTTATAGGGTCTATCTCTCCTTGGCCAGGAAGCTTTTTAAAGATGTCAAATCATAAAATGCAGAAAATAAGCAAAATTATTAATATAGCATCTTTAGTAACTTTCACAATCAGTTAGGTGCTATGAATGTTAAAATATGTAGAAGGCTTAGTTTCTGTATTTCACAGTCCCATACTGTATGGAATAAGGACGTTTATAAGAGAAATGACTATATAAGAGAAAAAAATATATTTTATTATAATATATTTCTTGATAATCAAGAATTCCTACTTGATAAAGTAGGAAGGAGTAGGATACAAAACACACATGAGAATAGGGTCTCAAGTCCAAAAAGATGCTGCTTCACTGTTGTACATATTGTTCAATTTAATAAAATATTATGGATAATTTTAAAACCTAAGTTTCCATTCTTAGTAAATTCTTACCTTTACTCTCAGAGCTAAATTTTGTGTTTATCTTTCCTTGTTCTCTCTCTCTCTTTTTTTTTTACTTTCCGAAGTCTGAATAGTTTTTTTAAGACTTAATTTCTTTGAAGAAGTTTTAGGTTTATTTACAGCAAAATTAAAAAGGTACAGAGATTTAAGTTTTGTTGATTGTTTCCTTCACTGTGCAGAAGGTTTTTATTCTGATATAGTCCCAATAGTTTTGCTTTCATTTTCCTGGCTTTAGGAGACATACAGAAAAATGTTGCTATGGCTAATGTCAGGGACATTACTGCTTGTGCTCTCTTCTAGGACTTTTATGGTTTCAGGTCTCACATTTAGGTCTTTAATCCATCTTGGGTTTATTTTTGTGTATGGTGTAAAAAAGTGGTCGAGTTTCATTCTTTTGTATGTAGCTGTCCAGTTTTCCCAACACCATTTGTTGAAGAGACTGTCTTTTTCCTATTGGATATTCTTTTCTTCTTTGTTGAAGATTAATTAGCCATATAATTGTGGGTTTATTTCTGGGTATTCTGTTCTATTGATCTCTGTGTCTATTTTTGTGCCAGTACCATACTGTTTTGATTACTGAAGCTTTGTAATATAACTTGAAGTCTGGTATTGTGATGCCGCTTTGCTTTTCTTTTTCAAGATTGCTTTGGTTATTTGGGGTGTTTTGTGGTTCCATACAAATTTTAGGATTGTTGATTCAACAAAACTAAAAGGCAACCTACTGAATGGGAAAAGGTATCTGCAAATTACATATCCAATAAAGAGTTAGTACCCAAAATATATTAAAAAACTTATACAACTCAACACCCAAGCCAATTAAAAATGGGCAAAAGATATGAACAGACATTTCTCTAAAGAAGACATCCAGATGACCAACAGACACATGAAAAGAGGCTCAACATCACTCATTATCAGGGAAATGCAAATTAAAACAACAATGAGATATCACCTCACATCCGTCAAAATGGCTAAAAAACACAAGAAAGTCTTGACAAGGATGTGGAGAAAAAGGAACCTGTTGCACTGTTTGTGGGAATACAAACTGGTGCAGCCACTGTGGAAAAAAACTATGGAGTTTCCTCAAAATGTTAAAAACAGAACTACCTATAATCCAGTAATTGCACTACTTGGTATTTACCAAAAAAATACAAAAAACACTAATTCAATACATACACTCCTATACTTACAGCAACATTATTTACAATAGCCAAATTATGGAAGTACCCAAGTGTCCACTGATAGATGAATGGATAAAGATGTGTTATATGTACACAATGGAATATTACACAGACATAAAAAAGAATGAAATCTTGCTATTTGCAATGACATGGATGGATCTAGAAAGTATAATGCTAAATGAAGTAAATCAGAGAAAGGTAAATACCCTATGATTTCACTCATATGTGCAATATAAGAATGAACCAGCAAAGGAAAAAGAAAAAGAGAGAAACCAAGAAACAGACTTCTAACCATAGAGAACAAACTGATGGTTACCAGAGGGGAGGAGAATGAGGGAATGAGTGAAATAGGAGATGGGGATTAAGGAGTGCAGTTGTCATGATGAGCACTGGGTGATGTATGCAATTGTTGAATCCCTATATCGTACACCTGAAACTAATATAACACTGAATGTTAACTATATGGGAATTAAAAAACAAAAACAAAAAATGAAATTCAAGTCACACACAAAAAAGGTACAGAGATTTTTCATATTCCCTGCCCCTACAATTGCTTAGTCTCTTCCATTATCAACATCCTATACCAGACTGGTATATTTGTTATAATTGATGAATCAACATTAGCACATCATAATCACTCAAAGTCCATAGTTTACCTTAGGGTTCACTCTTGTCATTGTATAACCTATAGATTCAGACAAATGTATAATGACATATATCCATTATCATAGTATCATACAGATTATTTTCATTGTCTTAAAAATCCTCTATGCTCTGCCTATATATACCTCCCCCTGCCCCAACCCCTGGAAACTACTGATGTTTTAATTGTCTCTATAGTTTTTTTTCTTTTTGAGAATGTCAGATAGTTGTAATCAGGCAGCATACCGCCTTTTCATATTGTCTTCTTTCACTAAATAATACACAAAATATCCCTCCATGTCTTTTCATGGCTTCATAACTCATTCCTTTTTAGTGCTGAATAATATTCCATTGTGTGAATATAATTCAGTTTATTAATCCATTTACCTTTTGAAAAACATCTTGGTTCCTTCCAACTTTTGGTAATTATGAATAAAGTTATTGTAAACATCAATGTACAGGTTTTTATATTGATATTATTTAGACATCTTTGGATACGTATCAAAGAGAATGATTGCTGGATCATATGGTAATAAGATGCTTAGTTTTGTAAGAAACTGCTTACTTGTTTTCCAAAGTGGCTGAATCATTTTGCATTCCCACCAGCAATGAATGAGAGTTCCTATTGCTCCACATCCTCACCAGCATTTTGTGTGTCAATGTTCTGGATTTTGGTCATCCTAAGAGGTGTGTAAAGGTATCTCATTGTTTTAATTTGTGTTTTCCTGATGACATGTGATGTGGAGGATCTTATCTATGCTTATTTGTCATTTGTATATCTTCTTTGGTAAGATATCTGTTAAGGATTTTGGCTCATTTTAATTGAATTTTTTTTTTTTAATCATTTGAGTTTAAAGAGTTCTTTATATATTTCAGACAACAGTGTTTTATCAGATATGTCTTTTGCAAATATTTTCTCCCATCTGTGGGTTATCTTCTTATTCTCTTGATATTATCTTTCACAGAACAGAAGTTTTTAATTTTAATGAAATCCATCTTGTCAATTATTTTTTTTTCATGGATCATGCCTTTGGTGTTGTATCTAAAAAGACATCACCATATACAAAGTCATCTAGGTTTTCGCCTATGTTATCTTCTAGGAGTTTTATAGTTTCGTATTTTACATGTAGGTATAGATCCATTTTAAATTATTTTTAAGTGATGGGTCTGTGTGTAGATTCAATTTTTTATTGTTCCAGTACTTTGGTGAAAAGACTGCTTGTGTTCCATTGTATTGTCTTTGCTCTGCTGTCAAAGATCAGTTCAATTGACTACATTTGTGTGACTTGATTTTTGGGCTCTCAGTTATGTTCTATTGATCTATTTATCTATTCTTTCACCAATATCACACAGTTTTGATGACTGTAACTTTATAGTAAGTCTTGAAGTCACGTAGTGTCATTTTCCTAACTTTGTTCTTCTTCAGTATCATGTTGGCACTCTGGGTCTTTTGCCTCACTGTATATTCTTTAGAATCATTTAAAAAAATTTTTTTGTACATTTAACAAATAATATTCTGGGATTTTGATTGGGATTGCTTGAATCTATAGGTTAAGTGGATAAGAATTGACATCTTGACAATAGTGAGTCTTCCTATCCATGAACATGAAATACCCCTCCATTTATTTTAGTTCTTCTTTGATTTTATATAGATCTTACACATATTTTGTTAGATTTATCCCTTTATATTTAAGGACTTTGGAGTATTAATGTAAATGGTATGTGTTCTAAATATTAATTCTATTTGTTTATATCAGGTATATAGGAAAGTGATTAACATTTACACTTTAACTCTGTTATAACTGCTTATTAGTTTTGGGAATTTATTGTTGGTGTTGATTCTATCAGATTTTCTATGTAGGTGATCATGTCATCTGTGAACAAAGACAAATTCCTTTCCAATCTGTATAGCTTTTATTTCTCTTTCTTTCCTTATTGCATTAGCTAGGACTTTAAGCGTGAAGTTGAAAAGGAGTGATGAGATGGGCCATCTTTGCTTTGTTTCTGATCTTAGTGAGAAATCTTCAAGTTTCTTATTAATGTTGTTAACCATAAGTTGTTTTTTTTTTGAAGATTTTATTTATTTCAGAGAGAGAGGGAGAGAGAGAGAGAGAAAAAAAGCGAGGGAGGAGCAGACTTCCTGCTGAGCAGAGAGCCCAATACAGGGCTCAATCCCAGGACCCTGGGATCATGATCTGGGCTGAAGGCAGACTCTTAACTGACTGAGCCACCCAGCTGCCTGAGCTGTTTTTTGTAGTTATTCCTTTATCAAGTTGAGGAAGTTCCTCTCTCTTTCTAGTTTACTGGGAGCATTTTTATATCATGAATGGGTGTTAGATTTTGTCAAATGCTTTTTCTGCATCTATTGATTTGACCACATGATTTTTCTTTTTTAGTTGTTGATGTGATGTATTGCATTCATTGATTTTTTTTTTTTGAACCAGCCATGTGTATATGGGATAAATCTCATGTGGTCATGGTGGATATTTATTTTTATATGTTGTTGGATTTGATTCACTAATATTTTGTTGAGGATTTTTGCATCAATATTTATGAGAGATTGGGTCTATAATTTTCTTTTCTTGTAATGTCTGTATCTGGTTTTCTATTAGGTTCATTGTGGTCTCATAGAAAGAGAATGACTTAGCATGTATTCCTCTGTTTCTAGCTTCTGAAAGGGATTATAGAGAACTGCTATAATTTCTTCCTTAAATGTTTGGTAGAATTCATCAGTGGACCCATCTGGATATGGTGTTTTTTGTTTTGGAAGATTATAAATTATCAATTCAATTTATTTAATTAAATTTAATTAATTATTGAGATTGTCTCTTTCTTCTTGAGTGAATTTCAGAAGATTTTATCTTTTAAGGAATTAGTCCATTTTATGTTGGTTATCAGATTTGTGAACATAGAGTTGCTCATAATATTCCTTTTAATTCTTTTAATGTCTAAAGAATCTGTAGGGATGCCCCCTCTTTTATTTCTAATATTAGCAATTTGTGTTGTCTATCTTTTTTTTTTTTATTGATTTTATTGATATTTTCAAAGAACTAGCTTTTGGTTTCATTGATTTTCTCTATTGCTTTCTTGTGTTCAATTTCATTGATTTCTGCTTTAATTCTTATTATTTCCTTTCATCTGTCTACTTTGGATTTAATTTGTTCTGTTTTTTTTTCCTAGTTTAATTTTTATATGCAATTTATTTTATTTTTATTTATAATTGAAGTATAATTGATATACAATGTTATATTAGCTTCAGTTATACAACACCTTTTTTTGACAATTTTATACATTACTCCATGCTCACCACAGTAAGCATAGTCACCATCTGTCATCATATAACATTATTACATTATTATTGACTATATTTCCTTGCTTTTCATTTCATTGTTTAACCGAAAGTTTGTGCCTTTTAATCCCCTTCATGTATTTACTCATCCTCCCACTCCCCACCCCTCTGGCAACCAACAGTTTACTTTTCGTATTTAAGAGTCTGTTTTTCTGTTCATTTATTTTTTTACCCCTAGTTTCTCAAGGTGGAAGATTGGATGATTTATTTTAGATTTTTTAAGTATATATGCATTGAATGGTATAAAATTCTTCTTTTCTAATATATACATTGAATGGTATAAATTTCTCTTTTACGGAATCTCACAAAATTTGAAAAGTATTTTCATTTAATTCAAAATATTTTGTAAATTAATATTTCTTCCATGACCTATATGTTATTTAGAAGTGTGTTATTTGATCTCCAAGTTTTTTTGGATTTTCCAGCTATGTTTTTTGTTACTGATTTCTAGTTTAATTTCATTGTGGCCTGAGAGCAGGCATTGTATGATCTTTATTTTTTCAATTTGTTAAGGTGTGTTTTCTGGCTCAGAAGTGGTCTATCTTGGTGAATGTTCCATGTGGTCTTGAGAAGAATGTGTATTCTGCTGTTGTTGGATCAAGTAGGCTATAGATACCAATTAAATGTAATTATTGATAATGTTGTTTAGGTCAGCTATGCCTTACTGATTTTATGCCTGCTGGATGTGTCTATTTCTGTTAGAGGGGTCCTTAGTCTCCAATTATAATAGTGGATTCATCTATTTCTCCTTGTAGTTCTATCCATTTTTGCCTCTTGCATTTAAAGGAAAATTAATTTTACCATTATCTGTGTTATTGCAGTCAAGGGCACAGAGCCTATATGGTACCTAGAGATCAAAGAATTTATGCATTTGTGTATGTATGTGCTCATGTGTGGAATATATATATATATATATATCTCCAATCAGTGGATACTAAAATTTAACAGTTATCAATGACAACTTTTGAAAGTAAAAAAAAAAAAAAAAATGCTGACCTCCACTAGTGTATTTAGATGACATTTGCTGGCAAACATGAAACAAAACAAAATACAGAAAAAAATAGAATATGAAAGTTTAGAGTAAAGGAATGGTCAGGTCCAAAGCAATAGCTTTCTGCAGGAGGCACACTCTTGTGATTTGTCCAATTCCTTTCTGGTAGTGTGTTTCATTCAGTATTGCTCTAGAGGAATGGTCCTTAGCATTTTGACACTATGTTGCTAGGTACATATGTATTAAGGATTGTTATGTCTTCTTGGAGAATTGACCTTTTATCATTAATAATACCTCTCTTTATCTCTGATACTCATCCATGATTGGAAGTCTGCTCTGTCTCAAATTAAAGCTACTCTCACTTTCTTTGATTAGTGTTAGCATAGTATGTTTCTCCATTCATTTACTTTTAATCTATATGTGTCTATATATTTAAAGTGGATTTCTTGTAGACACCCTATAGTTCGTTCTTCTTTTTTGATCTATTCTGAGAATCTTTGTCTTTTAATTTGTGTTTTTAGACCATTGACATTCCAAATGATTATTGATGGATTAACATCTACCATATTTGTTACTGTTTTCTATTTGGTGCCCTTGTTCTTTGTTCCTATTTTAATTTTTTTCTTTTTCTCCCTTTTGTGGTTTTAATTGAGAATTTTATGTGACTCCAACATCTCCTTTTTGGTGGGGTATTAGTTATACTTTTTAAAAAACATTTTTATTGGTCACCCTAGAGATTACAATATGCATTTACAACTAATCCAAGACCATTTTTAAATAACACTATACCACTTCACAGGTAATGCAAGTACCTTATAATAACAAATTAATCCTAATTCCTCCTTCCCATTTCTTGGATCATTGCCTTTATTTAATTCACTTATATGTAAGCATACATGAGTAGGTTTTTACACATAATCATACATAAATATATTGTTGCTATTATTATTTTGAGCAAACTCTTATCTGTTAGATCAATCAAAAATAAGAACAAATTTTTTTTCCCTCACTTTTTTTTTTGGTGCTTTTCCTTTCTTCATGTGCATCTGAGTTTCTGACCTATATCACTTTCCTTCTCTTTAAAGAATCTATTTTAATATTTCTTGCTAGGCTATAAATTCCCTCAATTTTGTTTGTCTGGAGAAATTCTTTATTTCTCCTTCACTTTAGAAGGATAATTCCGCTGGGTACAGAATAAGTACAGAATTCTGGTTGGTTTTTTTTCTTACAACACTTTAAATAGATCACTCAACTCTCTTTTTACTTGCATGGTTCCTTAGGAAGACTTGTAATTCTTTTTTTTTTTTTTTTCATTATTCCTGCATTTCTTTTTTTTTTAATTTTTATTTTATTATGTTATGTTAATCACCATACATTACATCATTAGTTTTTGATGTAGTGTTCCATGATTCATTGTTTGCGTATAACACCCAGTGCTCCATTCAGTACATGCCCTCTTTAATACCCATCACCAGGCTAACCCATCCCCCCACCCCCCTCCCCTCTAGAACCCTCAGTTTGTTTCTCAGAGTCTTACTGTTGCTTTGCTATAGGTAAGGTGTGTTTTTCCTCTGGCTTCTTTTAGGATATTTTCTTTATCTTTGGTTTTCTTTAGTTTGAAAAGAATATACCTAGGTGTAGGGGTTTGTTGTTGTTATTGTTGTTTTGCATTTGTCCTTGTTGGTGTTCTCTGAGTTTCCTAGACCTGTGGTTTGGTGTCTGGCATTAATTTTGGGAAATTCTCAGTCATTACTGTTTCACATATTCCCTTCTTTCCTTCTTTTGATATTCCCACTACATAAAAGTTATGCCCTTTATGCTTATCCCATGGTTCTTGGCTATTCTTTTTTGTTTTTCTTAAAATATTTTCCCTTTACTTTTCATTTGTGGAGGTTTCTATTGAGATAGCCTCATACTGAGAGATTCTTTCATCATACATGTTCACTCTACTAATAATCTCATCAGAGGCATTGACCTATAGCATTTCTTTTTGTTTCTTTCTTGGGATTTCCATCTCAGTGCTTACATTGCCCATATGTTGTTGCATGCTGTCCACTTTATCTATTATAGCCCTTAGCATATTAATCATAGTTATTTTAAGTTTCCAGCCTGATAATTCCAACATCCCTTCTATATCTGAGTCTCATTCTGATGCTTGTTTGTCTCTTCAAACTGGGTTTTGTTTTTCATTTTATTATATATTGTAATTTTTTCTTGATAGCTGGATGTGATATACTGGGTAAAAGAATTCAGGTAAATAGGCCGTTAGTGATGTGCTTGCAATGTCTGGAGAGAGGGGAAGCATCCTATAATTCTATGAATAGGTCTTAGTCCTTTGGTGAGCCTGCAACTCACACATTAGGATTTTTTTGTTGTTGCTGTCCCTCATCCATTAGTTGAGACAGGATGACTAGAGTGGGCAGAAGCTGAGTATTTCCTTGATCTATTTCCTTTAAATAGATCACTCAACTCTCTTTTCACTTGCCTGGTTCCTTAGGAAGACTTGTAATTCTTACTGTTGCTTCACTATAGGTAAGGTGTTTTTTTCCTCTGGCTTCTTTTAGGATATTTTCTTTATCTTTGGTTTTCTTTAGTTTGAAAAGAATATGCCTAGGTGTAGGGGTTTGTTGTTGTTGTTATTGTTGTTTTGCATTTGTCCTTGTTGGTGTTCTCTGAGTTTCCTAGACCTGTGGTTTGGTGTCTTATTGACAAAGGATTAGTGACTACAATTACAAAGAATTCCCATACATTAATGAGTAGCAAGAAATGGCAAATTTCCTTGTTAAGCTCTTCTAAACCCCCATTCAAGCTCTTAAGCTCTTTTCTTAAGCTCCTTCCCCCAACCAGAACCATGAGAGGATTTTTCTTTGACATTCACCATGAGAAACATTTTAGGCTCCTGAAGAAGGTGAGGCTCCTTCATGACTTAATGGTTTCTCTGGAGTTTTTAACTCTCTGAATTGTCCATACTAATCCTCTGGAAACTCACCAAGTATAATTCGGGTTTCCCTACTCTGGCCTGGTCTACAGAGATTTGGCTCTTGAGTTTCTGCTTTCGTGAGTTGTGATTCTCTGTATTTGCCTGTTGTCTTTCCAATTTTAAAAGCAACTGTTTGGCCTGTAACCTTTCTTCTCTTACAGACCTAAGAAGAGTTGTTGATTTTTCTGTTTGTTCAACTTTTCACTTGTTAGGATGAAATGGCAACTTCCAAACTTCATACATGCTAGACCAAAAAACCAATACTATGTTATATAGCTTTGCGTGTTTTTGACCTTTATAGAAAAGGAATAACAAAGTACATATTCTTCTGTGTGGCTTTTCACTTAATGTCTTTTCACTAACTGTTTTGCCTTAAAATTTATTTATGTTGATGAACATAGCAGTGATGAACATAGCACTCCAATATTCTGAGATATTCTGGTGTGTGTGTGTGTGTGTATGTAATTTATCTCTTCCTCTGTCAATAAACATTTGAATTATGTTCAGTTTTTTTGTTTTACAAATAGCATTTATATAACAATTTTGTACATTTCCATGTTTTCATGCTTATGTAGAAATGGAATAGCTTCTATCATCTATCATCTATCTATTTATCATCTATCTATCTCTATCATCTGTAACATCTATTTATCATAAGTATTATTATTATTATTAATCATTATTATCTATCATCTGTTCATTTTCTCCAGAATGGAATTATTAGATTAAAAGTATACATATCTTAAGTTTTATTTGGCAATGCTAAAATACATTCTAAATTACTTTCCATGGCCTTAGTAGCTCTTGGTATGATCAAACTTCTTGATTTTTAAAAATTTGATGGGGAGGGGTGCCTGGGTGGCTCAGTTGTTAAGCATCTGCCTTTGGCTCAGGTCATAATCCCAGGATCCTGGGATCCAGCCCCACATTGGGCTCCCTGCTCAGTGGAAAGCCTGCTTCACCCTCTCCCACTCCCCCTGCTTGTGTTCCCTCTCTCGCTGTGTCTCTCTCTGTCAAATAAATAAATAAAATCTTAAAAAAAATTTGATGGGGAGGAAAATAATGTCTTACTAAGGTTTCATTTTGCATCATTTTTATTGTGACTTTTGGCTAAACATATTTCCCCTTCTGAAAGTGTCTCCTTATGTTATTTGCCATTTTCTTGCTACTCATTAATTTATGGGAATTCTTTGTAATTGTAGTCACTAATCCTTTTTCAATAATATGTGCTACAAGTACCATCTTTCTATTTATGGCTTTTTTTTAAAAAAAATTCATTGGTGTCTTTGATCAACAGATTTAAACATAGTCACATATAGTAAAGTTTTTCTTTATGATTTATTCTTTTCTTTTTGTATTTAGAACTCTTTACTATGAAGTATTAAAGAGTATATTTTCTTTTTTTTTTAAGATTTTATTTATTTATTTGAGAGAGAGGATGAGAGGAGAGAGAGAGCACATGAGAGGGGGGAGGGTCAGGGGGAGAAGCAGACTCCCTGCTGAGCAGGGAGCCCGATGCGGGACTCGATCCCGGGACTCCAGGATCATGACCTGAGCCGAAGGCAGTCGCTTAACCAACTGAGCCACCCAGGCGCCCAAAAGAGTATATTTTCTTATAAATGTTTTAATAATTTGACTTTCACATGAAGCCTTAATCCCTCTAGAACTGATTTTTATATGTTAAGTGATTTTTAAAAAAATTTTTTTATTGTTATGTCAATCACCATACATTACATCATTAGTTTTTGATGTAGTGTTCCATGATTCATTGTTTGTGCATAACACCCAGTGCTCCATGCAGAACATGCCCTCTTTAATACCCATCACCAGGCTAACCCACCCTCCCACCCCCCTCCCCTCTAGAACCCCCAGTTTGTTTTTCAGAGTCCATCGTCTCTCATGGTTCGTCTCCCCCTCCGATGTCCCCCCCTTCATTCTTCCCCTCCTGCTATCTTCTTTTTTTTTTTCTTAACATATATTGCATTATTTATTTCAGAGGTACAGATCTGTGATTCAACAGTCTTCCACAATTCACAGCACTCACCATAGCACATACCCTCCCCAGTGTCTATCACCCAGTCACCCCATCCCTCCCACCCCACCCCCCCCACTCCAGCAACCCTCAGTTTGTTTCCTGAGATTAAGAATTCCTCATATCAGTGAGGTCATATGATACATGCCTTTCTCTGACTGACTTATTTCGCTCAGCATAATACCCTCCAGTTCCATCCACGTCGATGCAAATGGCAAGATCTCATTCCTTTTGATGGCTACATAATCTTCCATTGTATATATACACCACATCTTCTTTATCCATTCATCTGTCGATGGACATCTTGGCTCTTTCCATAGTTTGGCTATTGTGGACATTGCTGCTATAAACATCGGGGTGCACATACCCCTTTGGACCCCTACATTTGTATCTTTGGGGTAAATACCCAGTAGCAATTGCTGGGTTATATGATAGCTCTATTTTCAACTTTCTGAGGAACCTCCATACTGTTTTCCAGAGTAGTTGCACCAGCTTGCATTCCCACAAACAGTGTAGGAGGGTTCCCCTTTCTCCACATCCCCACCAACATCTGTCGTTTCCTGACTTGTTAATTTTAGCCATTCTGACTGGTGTGAGGTGGTATCTCATTGAGGTTTTGATTTGGATTTCCCTGATGCCGAGCGATGTTGAGCACTTTTTCATGTGTCTGTTGGCCATTTGGATGTCTTCTTTGCAAAAATGTCTGTTCATGTCTTCTGCCCATTTCTTGATTGGATCATTTGTTCTTTGGGTGTTGAGTTTGATAAGTTTTCTATAGATTTTGGATACTAGCCCTTTATCTGATATGTCATTTGCAAATATCTTCTCCCATTCTGTCGGTTGTCTTTTGGTTTTGTGGACTGTTTCTTTTGCTGTGCAAAAGCTTTTTATCTTGATGAAGTCCCAATAGTTCATTTTTGCCCTTGCTTCCCTTGCCTTTGGCGATGTTTCTAGGAAGAAGTTGCTGTGGCTGAGGTCGAAGAGGTTGCTGCCTGTGTTCTTCTTTGGGATTTTGATGGACTCCTGTCTCACATTGAGGTCTTTCAACATTTTGGAGTCTATTTTTGTGTGTGGTGTAAGGAAATGGTCCAGTTTCATTCTTTTGTATGTGGCTGTCCAATTTTCCCAACACCCATTTGTTGAAGAGACTGTCTTTTTTCCATTGGACATTCTTTCCTGCTTTGTCAAAGATGAGTTGACCATAGAGTTGAGGGTCCATTTCTGGGCTCTCTATTCTGTTCCACTGATCTATGTGTCTGTTTTTGTGCCAGTACCATACTGTCTTGATGATGACAGCTTTGTAATAGAGCTTGAAGTCCGGAATTATGATGCCACCAGCTTTGCTTTTCTTTTTCAACATTCCTCTGGCTATTCGGGGTCTTTTCTGGTTCCATACAAATTTTAGGATTATTTGTTCCATTTCTTTGAAAAAAGTGGATGCTATTTTGATGGGGATTGCTTTGAATGTGTAGATGGCTCTAGGTAACATTGGCATCTTCACAATATTTGTTCTTCCAGTCCATGAGCATGAAACGTTTTTCCATTTCTTTGTGTCTTCCTCAACTTCTTTCATGTGTATTTATAGTTTTCTGAGTACAGATCCTTTGGTTAGATTTATTCCTAGGTATCTTATGGTTTTGGGTGCAATTGTAAATGGGATCGACTCCTTAATTTCTCTTTCTTCTGTCTTGTTTTTGGTGTATGGAATGCCACTGATTTCTGTGCATTGATTTTATATCCTGCCACTTTACTGAATTCCTGTATGAGTTCTAGCAGTTTTGGGGTGGAGTCTTTTGGGTTTTCCACATAAAGTATCATATCATCTGCAAACAGTGAGAGTTTGACTTCTGTTTTACTGATTTGGATGCCTTTTATTTCTTTTTGTTGTCTGATTGCTGTGGCTAGGACGTCTAATACTATGCTGAATAGCAGTGGTGATACTGGACATCCCTGCTGTGTTCCTGACCTTAGGGGGAAAGCTCTCAGTTTTCCGCATTGAGAATGATATTCACATTATGTTTTTCATAGATGGCTCTTATGATATTGAGGTATGTACCCTCTATCACTATACTCTGAAGAGTTTTGATCAAGAAAGGATGCTGTACTTTGTCAAATGCTTTTTCTGCATCTATTCAGAGGATCATATGATTCTTGTTCTTTCTTTTGTTAATGTATTGTATCACGTTGATTGATTTGCGGATGTTGAACCTATCTTGCAGTCCAGGGATAAAACCCCTTGGTCGTGGTGAATAATCCTTTTAATGTACTGTTGGATCCTATTGGCTAGGATTTGGTGAGAATATTTGCATCATTCATGTTCATCAAGGATATTGGTCCAAAATTCTCCGTTTGATGGGGTCTTTGTCTGGTTTTGGGATCAAGGTAATGGTGGCCTCATAAAATGAGTTTGGAAGTTTTCCTTCCAATTCTATTTTTTGGAACATGTTCAGAAGAATAGGTATTAATTCTTCTTGAAATGTTTGGTAAGATTCCCCTGAAAGCCATCAGGTCCTGGGCTTTTGTTTGTTGGGAGATTTTTGATGACTGCTTGAATTTCCTTAGTGGGTATAGGTCTGTTCAGGTTTTCTATTTCTTCCTGGTTCAGTTTTGGTAGTTGAGACATCTCTAGGAATGCATCCATTTCTTCCAGATTATCTAATTTGCTGGTATAGAGTTGTTCATAATATGTTCCTATAATTGTTTGTATTTCTTTGGTGTTCGTTGTGATCTCTCCTCTTTCATTCATGATTTTGTTGATTTGGGTCATTTCTCCTTTCTTTTCAATAAGTCTGTCCAGAGGTTTATCAATCTTGTTAATTCTTTCAAAGAACCAGCTCCTAGTTTTGTTCATCTGTTCTACTGTTCTTTTGGTTGCTATTTCATTGATTTCTGCTCGGATCTTTATTATTTCTCTTCTCCTGCTGGGTTTAGGCTTTATTTGCTGTTCTTTCTCCAGCTCCTTTAGGTGTAGGGTTAGGTTGTATTCTTGAGACCTTTCTTGTTTCTTGAGAAAGGCTTGTATTGCTATATACTTTCCTCTTAGGACTGCCTTTGCTGCATCCCAAAGATTTTGCACAGTTGTGTTTTCATTTTCATTGGTTTCCATGAATTTTTTAAATTCTTCTTTAATTTCCTGGTTGACCCATTCATTCTTTAGTAGGATGCTCTTTAGCCTCCATGTATTTGAGTTCTTTCCGACTTTCCTCTTGTGATTGAGTTCTAGTTTCAAAGCATTGTGGTCTGAAAATAGGCAGGGAATGATCCCAATCTTTGGGTACCAGTTGAGACCTGATTTATGACCTAGGATGTGATCTATTCTGGAGAATGTTCCATGGGCACTCGAGAAGAATGTGTATTCCATTGCTTTGGGATGGAATGTTCTGAATATGTCTGTGAAGTCCCTTTGGTCCAGTGTGTCATTTAAAGTCTTTATTTCCTTGTTGATCTTTTGCTTAGATGATCTGTCCATTTCAGTGAGGGGGGTGTTAGAGTCCCCCACTATTATTGTATTGCTGTCAATGTGTTTCTTTGCCTTTGTTATTAATTGGCTTGTATAATTGGCTGCTCCCATGTTAGGGGCATAGATATTTACAATTGTTAGGTATTCTTGTTGGATAGACCCTTTAAGTAGGATATAGTGTCCTTCCTCATCTCTTATTACAGTCTTTGATTTAAAATCTAATTTGTCTGATATAAGGATTGCCACCCCAGCTTTCTTTTGGTGTCCATTAGCATGGTGAATGGTTTTCTACCCCCTCACTTTAAATCTGGAGGTGTCTTTGGGTCTAAAATGAGTCTCTGGCAGACAGTATATCAATGGGTCTTGTTTTTTAATCCAATCTGATAGCCTGTGTCTTTTGATTGGGGCATTTAGCCCATTTGCATTCAAGGTAACTATTGAAAGATATGAATTTAGTGCCATTGTATTGCCTGTAAGGTGACTGTTACTGTATATTCCTTTCTGGTCTTGTTGCTTTTAGGCTCTCTCTTTGCTTAGAGGACCTCTTTCAATATTTTTTGTAGGGCTGGTTTCATGTTTGCAAATTCCTCTAGTTTTTGTTTGTCCTGGAAGCTTTTTATATCTCCCTCTATTTTCAATGACAGCCTAGCTGGATATAGTATTCTTGGCTGCATATTTTTCTCATTTAGTGCTCTGAAGATATCATGCCAGTCCTTTCTGGCCTGCTAGGTCTCTGTGGATAGGTCTGTTGCCAGTCTAATATTTCTACCATTGTAGGTTACAGATCTGTTCTTCCAAGCTGCTTTCAGGATTTTCTTTGTCTCTGAGACTCGTAAATTTTACTATTAGATGTCGGGGTGTTGACCTATTTTTATTGATTTTGAGAGGGCTTCTCTGTGCTTCCTGGATTTTGATGCCTGTTTCCTTCCCCAAATTAGGGATGTTTTCTGCTATAATTTGCTTCAAAATACCTTCTGCCCCTCTCTCTCTTTCTTCTTCCTCTGGGATCCCAATTATTCTAATGTTGTTTCATCTTATGGTATCGCTTATCTCTCGAATTCTGCCCTTGTGATCCAGTAGTTGTTTATCTCTCTTTTTCTCAGCTTCTTTATTTTCCATCATTTGGTCTTCTATATCACTGATTCTCTCTTCTGCCTCATTTATCCTAGCAGTTACCACCCCCATTTTTGATTGCACCTCATTAATAGCCTTTTTGATTTCGACTTGGTTAGATTTTAGTTCTTTTATTTCTCCAGAAAGGGTTTCTCTAATAACTTCCATGCTTTTTTCAAGCCCAGCTAGTATCTTTAAAGTGATGATCTTGAACTCTAGATCCGACATCGTACTAATGTCTGTATTGAGTAGGTCCCTGGCAGTCGGTACTACCTCTTGTTCTTTTTGTTGAAGTGATTTTTTCCATCTTGTCATTTTGTCCAGAGGAGAACAGATGAATGAGAGGACAAAATGCTAACAGGGTACAACGTCCCCAGAAAATATACTCTAAACAAATCAGAAAAGGCCTGAAGCTGGGGGAAAAGAAAGGGAAAGAAAGAAAAAAGAAAAAGAAAAAAAAAAGAAAAAGATAAAAGAAAACAAAAACAAAACAGAACAACAACAAAAAAAACAGAATATAATCAAATATGATCAGGCTGGTGCATAGATCAGTGCCACACACTAGATTTTGGGTGTATTTTGGTCTGTTAGAAGAAAGTGCCTCCCAAATTTTTAAAGAAAGAAAAACTTATATACGTACAAAAATAAGGGTTGATATGAAGGGATGGATAATGATTGTAAATATAAAAATTATAAAAAATTTTATAAAAGGAATTGATAAGTTTTTTGAAAAATGAAAGAAGAGGATTTAAAAAAAAAGAAAAAAAAAGGGAGAGAATGTGATCAGGCAGGAGGTAGAACAAAACGATACACTAGAGATTTAGGTTATATTTTGATCTGTTAGAAGAAACTATCTCAAAAGTTTAAAGAGAGAACAACTTATATATATATATGCCACGATTAAGGGTAACTACTATGAAGGGTTAGAATATGACTCTAAAAATGAAAAAAAAAATGTTTTTTAAAAAAGGGATTGATAAGATGTTGGTTGAAAAAGGGAAAAAGAAAAATTCAAAAAAAAAAGACAGTTAAAAAAAATTTAACTTTGAAAGACTATAGAATCATGGGAAAAAAAGCCATGAATTCTGTGTTGCCATATTCCCCTAGTGCTGGAGTTCTTCCAGTCTCATTGATCGGTTAACTTGGTCTTGGCTGGCTGTTCTTGCTGTTCTTCTGGGGGAGGGGCCTTTTGCTGTGGTTCCCAAATGTCTTTGCCGGAGGCGGAATTGCCCCTCCCTTGCCGGTCTGGGCTAAGTAATCTGCTCACATTTGCTCTCGGGAGCTTTTGTTCCCCACAAGCTTTCCATACGGCTTTGGAGGCTGAGAGTGAAAATGACGGCCTCCCAATCTCCACCCCAGAGAAGCCGAGAACTCGGGGCCCCACTCCTCAATGAGCCCCCAGAGAAAAGCAGTCAGTCACTCCCGACTCCCAGTCTCCGGCCGCACTCCGCGCTCACTCGGCCTGTGACCGAGCGTTTCTATCTTTGGCACCCAATCCGGTGTGGAGTCTCCAAACCCAGCAGATCCCTGCGGTGATCTCCCACGCCGCTCCCCCCGGGGGAGGAAGGGGAGTCTCCCCGGATCTGCCGCTTGTTGGGTCCCTGCTGGAGGAGCAGTGCCCCGACTGTGCCGTGGATCACGGTTTATGGCAACCCCAAGCTGAGAGCCCACTCCTTGGCTCCATCTCTGCATTTGGCTTCCCCCCTCTGATACCTGGGAGCTCTGCCACACTCAGGCACCCCCGGTCTTTCTGTGACCCCGAGGGTCCTGAGACTGCTCTGTCCCGTGAGGGTTCCACCCCCCACTTAGCCACTGGAGCAACGTCCCTCAGCGGAGCAGACTTCTAAAAGTTCTGATTTTGTGCTCCAGGGCTCTATCACTTGCCAGAAGTGGCTGACGGAGGCCCCCTTCCCTGCCGTCTATCCTCCTGAATATCACCTCAGATTCACTTCTCCGCACGTCCTATCTTCCAGAAAGTGGTCGCTTTTCTGTTCAGAGATTTGTTGCTATTCTTTTCTTTGATCTCCTGTTGAGTTTGTAGGTGTTCAGAATGGTTTGATCCCTATCCAGTTGAATTCCTGAGACCAGATGAAATCCCGGTCTCCTACTCCTCCACCGTTTTGCTCCGCCCAGCCATGTTAAGTGATTTTTATGTGTTTTGTTTTCATGTGTAGGAGCATTTATCCAAGTATTATTTGTTGAATAATTTATTCTTTTTCCACTGACCACAGATATTCTATGTCAACTTTTCTTATATGCATGGATTTGCTTTCAAGCTCTCTATTCTCTTTCATTGGTCTATTTGCCTACCACTACACTAATATTATATTAATTATTGTAGCTTAATTCTATTTCTTGATATCTGGCATGCATGGCATCTCAAATTTTTCCTCCTCTTTCTTCTCTCCCTCCCTCCCCACCTCCTTCCTCTCTCTCTTCCTTCTCCTTCTCCCATCTCTCCTCCTTCTTCTTCCTTCTCCTTCTCCTTTGTCTTCTTTGTCCCCCCTCCTTTTTTGCAGTTGTCTTTGCATTTTTTGGCCTTTTCTTTTTTATGCATTTTAGAATCTATCTATCTATCTATCTATCTATCTATCTATCTATCTATCATCTATCTATCATCATCTATCTATCATCATCTATCTATATCATCTCTATCATCTATTATCTATACATTTACATAGAAATTGCCTTTTGGACTCTTATTCAATTTAAGAAACAATTTGTATAGAAGTGGCATCTTTATTATAGTAAGCTTTTCCATCCAAAAATCACTGTATCTATCTCCTTTTACTGAGGTCTTCTTTAGTGTTTTTTAAATAGAAGTTTGAAATTTCTCCATAAAGATCTTACACAATTTTTATTATATTTATTGATAGGTATTTTATTACAGTTTCTGTATGATAAAGTACACCAAAGCTAGTGGCTTAAAACAATAATTTGTTATTATTATAGTTCTATGGATTGGGAGGGTTCAACTAGGGACTGGTTCTTATTTGGGTTCTCTCATACTACATTAATCAGATCAGATCATCAAATTGTGACTGGGGTGAGGCTAGTGTCTTCTAAAAGCTCAAATGTGCAGAATTGTGGATTGTTTGATGTTTATTAAACATGTACAAGACTCTTGAATAGAAACAAATCTACCCATCTTTTACTGCCTATTTTAAGATTTATTGGCTATATCATGAGTCATTAGGAAAAAGACTGGGGGTACTAGCAGCCATCTTTCTCACCACCTGGAAAGAACTTATCTGAGAATAACACAAGTGTACAGTGAGAAGCAGAATCCAGACATGGCAAGATAGCCAGGGCCCTAACAACATCTTTTGAGCACTTGGATCCAACAATGCCTAAAGCTATATATCCTATAACTCTATAACCCATTTCAAACTAGGTTAAACAAGTGAACAGCCACAAAACAACAACAACAAAGAAATTCATTGTCTAAACAGACAAAAGAGATGGTTTACTTACATGGCTAGCAGATGATCCTAACAGTTGGCTAGATGTTCAACTGGAGCTACAAAATAGAGGCTTTATGAACTCTCTATTTGGTCTCTCAATGCAAATTGATTGTCTTATAGTGTGTTGGCTTTGTTCCAAAGAGATTGTCCCATAAGCAAATGTAGTAGGAGCAGGTGTTTTTTTTTTTTTTTTTTTTTTTGGGGTAAGAGCAGGTGTTCTAAGAGAACAAGGTAAAAGCTACACGAATTTTTGCCACCTAGTCTTAGAAGACACATAGCATCATTTCTGCTATACTCCATTGACAGAAACAGTCACAAGCTCTCTCATGTAATGAAAGGAGTATCAAAGCATTTTGGAGCCATACTAGGTAACTTTTTCTTTCTTTTTTGTTGCTATATAGACTAATGGTATTATTATTTTTTTTTTGTCTTTTTTTTATATTAACATATAATGTATTATTTGTTTCAGGGGTACAGGTCTGTGATTCATCAGTCTTATATAATACCCAGTGCTCATTATAACACATACCCTCCCCAGTGTTCATCCCCCAGTTACCCCATCCCTCCACCCCCCTCCCCTCCAGCAACCCTAGGTTTGTTTCCTATGATTAAGAGTCTCTTAAGGTTTGTCTCCCTCTCTGGTTTCATCTTGTTTCATTTTTTCCTCTCTCCCCCTATGATCCTCTGCCTTATTTCTTAAATTCCACATATCAGTGAGATCATATGATAATTGTCTTTTTCTGATTGACTTATTTCACTTAGCATGATACCCTCTAGTTCCATCCACATCATTGCAAATGACAAGATTTTATTTTATTTTATTATTTTTTTAATTTAATTTTTTTTAAAGATTTTATTTATTTATTTGAGACAGAGAGAATGAGATACAGAGAGCATGAGAGGGAGGAGGGCCAGAGGGAGAAGCAGACTCCCTGCCGAGCAGGGAGCCCGATGCGGGACTCGATCCCGGGACTCCAGGATCGTGACTTGAGCCGAAGGCAGTCACTTAACCAACTGAGCCACCCAGGCGCCCCAAGATTTTATTTTTTTGATGGCTGTGTATATGCCATTGTGCGTGTATATACATCACAACTTCTTTATCCATGACTAATGGTATTTTTAACTACCTGTATTTTCTGTTAAGTGCATAAAAATGCGACTAACTTTGGATATTAATTCTATATCCAAAATGCTTCCTAAGGTATCTTATTAACTTACTTAATTTATCTGTAGGTTCTTTGGAGATTTCATGTAGGCAATCATATCATCTACAAATAAGGAATGTTTGTTCCTTCCTTTGCAATCCTTATATATTAAGATATTATTATTATGTTATTATTATTATTATTATTATATCCTATATCAAAAGCTAAGATATCCAGGATAATGCTGAATAGAAATGGTAATAGTGGGCATTTTAGTTTTGCTTCTGATTTTGAAGAAAATGTTTTCAGATAAGGAAGATTCCTTCTATTTGTAATTTAGTGTTTTGTTTTATTGTGAATATGTATTAAATTTTATCAATATTTATTTTGCATCTATCGAGGTAATCCTATTTTTCTACTTTATTTTGATAGTGCATTTAACTAATAGGGTCTTTAAGTTGAACCACTCTTGTGTTCTTGCGGTAAACTCAATGAGGTCATGTGGTCTTAATATATTATCTTAAATTTGTTTTCTTAAATTTAATTTTACTTAGATTTCTGCATTTATGTTCTTGAATGAAATTGGCCTGTAATTATTTTTTATCTCATGCTTTTTGTCTAGATTTGGTAACAAAATTGTATTGACTTCAACAAATAGGGAGGGCTCTCTTTCTTTCTTTCCTTTTTCCTTTCTCTGAAAGAATTTTTTTTCCTATGAATGTGTAACTGAATACATCTGTAAAAACAACTGATCCTAGTGATTTCTTTGTAAGGATATTTTAAAGTGTGGATCCATTTTTCAAAATGGATGTAACAGGTGAGGTTTCCTACTTAATTTGAGGTGGTTTGGGTAATTTATATTTTTGTAGGGATTTGTCCATTTAACCTAAGATTTTAAATGTATTTGCATCAAGATATTCCTAATACTCTCTTAGAGATTGTCTCTCCTGCCTGACTGAAAATGTCCTCTTCTTAGTTCTCAATATTGTTTGTATCTTTTTTTTCTCAGTCAATCTTGTCAGGGGTTTTTCAAGGTTATTAGTCTTTTTGAAGAACTAATTTTCTTTCTATTTTATTAACTTCTGCCCTTGGTTTATTATTTTCTTACTTCTGCTTGCTTTTTGTGGTACATTTATTCTGTTTTCCTTTCCTAACGTTTTAATGAAAATGTTTTATATATTAATGTTATCTTACCTTCTTTTTTAGTACAAGAATTTTAGCTTTTAAAATCACCATTAACTCTTTTTTAAATTATTTTTACTTTTATTTTTTTAAAGATTTTATTTATTTGACAGAGAGAGACACAACGAGAGAGAGAGCACAAACAGGGGGATTGGGAGAAGGAGAAGCAGGCTTCCCGCTGAGCAGGGAGCCCGATGCGGGGCTCTATCCCAGACGCTTAACCACTGAGCCACCCAGGTGCTCCTCACCATTAACTCTTTTAGCAGGATCCCACAAGTATTTAAATTTAATATTTGTACCACTTAGTTCAGAATGTTAAATTTCTATTCTATATATATTTTTATCTATGAGCTATTCAAAAGTACATTTTACACATTTCCAATTTATGGGATTTGAAAGTTGTTTTTCTAACTTAATTGTGTTAGAATCAGAGAATGTGTTCTTCCTGATACATGGTTCTTTGAAATTTTTTATACTTGCCTAATGGCATAGTATGTCTTTAAATATTCCTAAGTTTTCAAAAGTTTTGAAAAATATTCTTCAATCATTCCATATAATATCCTATAACTGCCTATTAGATTAAGTTTCTGAATTGTGTTGCTCAAATTTTCTAACATCTACTAAATTTAATATTCTTGGAGAGTATTAAAACATTCCACTATGATGGGATTTCCCATATAATTTTGTCAATTTTTGCTGTATCTATTTTAAAGTTTAGTTTAATATCATTTTCCTGGTCTACTGAATTTTTCACTGTTATCTAAAGACTATATATTTGTTTCTAGTTATAATTGTTGCTTTAAGTCTGGTAATATGCTTCACCAACAAATTTTTTGGAGAGAATACTATTTACCTATTGTATCTTTTTATGTAATTTCAACATTTTGAAACTCAGTTTTTTATAATGAAGTAATTTTTGTATTTTAAATGGAGATTATTATTTAAATGGAGATTATTTACTATTATTATTTGGATATTTAGATTTACTTATACCATATTATTTTTTTATTTCTATTTGTTTCTGTTTTTAGGTTTCACTTTTCTTCTCCTGTTTCAAATTACTTGTTTTTTGTCATTCTATTTTTCCCTCTCTATTTTTATATTTTAATTGTTACCTGAAAAATTAAGCATAATAAAATTAAACATAGCTTAATAATGTCTAATACTATTCAGTATCTTTATCCTCTCTCTGAAAAATTCAAGATCTTGTGCTAAAATTGTGATCAATTTCTTTCCCTTTTTATACTTTATTTATGTATTTATTTTTAAAGATTTTATTTATTTATTTGACAGAGAGAAGTAGAGAGAAAGAGCACAAGCAGGGGGAGCAGCAGAGGGAGAGGGAGAAGCAGGCTCCCCACTGAGCAGGGACCCAGATGTGGGGCTTGATCCCAGGACTCTGGGACCATGATCTGGGCCAAAGGCAGACGCTCAACCAACTGAGCCACCCAGGCACCCTCCACTTTATATATTTTAATGCAATATTTTAAACTCTACCTTGTTTTATTAAATTCTATAAAATATATTATTATTACCATTATTATTGTTGTTTATACAACCATTGTTTGACTAGATTTCTGGACATGTTGCCTTGTCTATCTTTCTAGAGAACAGCCTTTAGAATTTCCTTTAATGAAAGTCTGTGTTTTAGAAAGTCTGTCAGTATTTGTTTGTCTGAAAAATGTTATTCTCTTCAAAATTTTTCCTTAATTGCAAAATTATTTGTCTTATCTTTTGGTTTATTCATTTGAATCTTTTAAAAAAAAGTTTTATTTATTTGAGAGAGTGTGTGTGTGAGTGGGGGAGGGACAAAGAGAGAGGGAGAGAGAATCTCAAGCAGGCTCCATGCCCAACGCTGAGCCGGATGGTGGCTTGATCTCACTATCTTGAGATCATGACCTGAACTAAAACCAAGGGTCTGATGCTTAACTGACTGAGCTACACAGGAACCCCTCATTTGAATCTTTTAATTTATTAAATGTTTTCTGACTTGCTTTTTAAGCAATCTACTGGGTTTCCAGTTTTTAAGTATTATATATTTTCTAAAATTTCTATCTCATTTGTAGACTTCCAGACCTATCTTACCCTTTTTGATTTTTCTTCAGTGTTTGGCCACACCTTCAATATTACTTTTTAAATGTATTAAGCATATTTAGTTTATATTTAATATCTGATCATTAAAAGATCTATAGAATTTCTTAAATAGTTCTATTTGCTGTTTCTACTGATTCTTTTTCATAGTATTTTTTAATGAGTTTTTTAAATGATTTTTTTATTTCAATCATCTCAGTTTTATTTATAAGACTTTATGGACTGAGATAAGATGTTTAAAAGATTTAGGGTGGCATCAGCCAGATACTCTACAAATAACTTTTATATTAAATTCTTAGCTTGAGTTTTGGGGGGGGAGCTACAGGTGTGGTGTAAAATCTGGCCTCAAACCTGTATGAGAGTGAATTTGATTGGAAAATAGTAAGAGTAGGCATTACCCCTTCTCCCCCATGCATGAAAGCCAAGGTTGTCTCTCTCGGTGGGGAGAATCTGTCTGGCTGTTCTCTTTTTTGGGCTCCATTTAGATTATGAGAGTCTTTTTTGGTGGCCCCAGCTTTATGTGGTAATTTTGATCAAATCTCCCACCTTGAGTAGGTCCTACATTTTGTTTCCTTTCCCCACTTCAAACTGATTAAAATTAAAAAGTCTAGGAGCCATCAGGGGTTGGTAGATGCCCCAGAATGGCTGTTGCTTTGACTTTACTACTTCTCTGAAGTCTTAATATTTTCATTGTTTTTATTCTCTGAAAGTCCTCTTTACTTTCTTGTTTGACTGTCATGTAAGAAGATGTTTAAATCCCCCCCCCCCCCAGTATTTTTAGGTATTTCTTAAAGAATGTGCTCCTTTGTGTGTATGCTTCATGAAATGTTAAGTCCCTCTCAAATAAATATATAAAAACAGGGAATTCTCTCATCACCCTTTTAAATTATATCTCTTATTATCCTTGCATTGCCAAAACATCTTTAAAAAGTAGACTTCAATCATCAGTTCAAATTCTTTACATTCTACTATTAATGGAACTTACCTGTAGTAAGACCATCTTCTACTTTTCTGCAAGATGAGTTGCAAGGAAAGCAGATACTGAGATAGAAATTGGCATGTAGTACATTTATTAGAGGGTACTCTTGGGATTAACACCTGCAAAAGGGAAACAATAGAAGCAGGATGGAGCAGAGGGAGAAGCTGAGCTGCAGTGCAATCTCAATGGAACTTCTGCTGACTCTAGCAAAAGGTCTGAAGATGCGGTGAACTATCAGAGCTATCTGCAGTTGGAAAGAGAAGACTGGGACTTTATACCCATATCAATCAGTCATTGGATTTAGGCTGTCACAGGAATGGGGATGTGACCTTAGGTAAGATGGCTTTCTGCACCTGAGGCAAACTCCAAAGGGGGCTGATAGCTGAGGGCTATGTGTTGGCAGTTCTCCCAATGGCTTGAATATTATTATATCCTTTATAGCTGAAGGGGGAATCTTGGTGGTACATCATGGAGTCCACCACAAAACACATACTTATAACTGAATAATTTCTTTTTTTTTAAAAGAGATTTTTAAAAAGATTTTTAAGTAACCTCTACACCCAACGGGGGGCTCGAACTCACAACCCCGAGATCAAGAGTCATGTACTCCACTGACTGAGCCAGCCAGGCAGCCCCATAAAATACTGAAAGGACATGTACACACACACACATGCATACACACACAGACACACACACACACACTCAAAGTGGAAATTCTTTTAATCAAGTGAAGTCAATAAAGTTCAAGAAAGGCAAGAAAAACAATTGAGACCTTTATGTTGAATGGAATTATGATCATATTTAAAAGCTGATGTTAGCTTAACCATGAAGGTATAAAATACAGAAAGAAAATAGGTAACTGAGAAAGACATATCTATAATCAGATTCCAGATATGTCTATGTTTTTATTTATTTATTTATTTATTTATTTATTTATTTATTTTTTGTTTATTTATTTGAGAGAGAGAGAGATTGAGAGAGAGAGAGCACATGAGTCAGGGGGTAGGGGTAAAGGGAGAGGGAGAAGCAGACTCCCCACTGGACAGGGAGCCCAACAGCCCCCAGATATGTCTATGTTTTTAAAGGATGGAGTGAGGTAAGATTAAATTGTGTAAAATACATATTAGGAAATCCTTCAATACAGATTCTAGACTGTAAGTCATTTTCTGTTGGCAGCCTATTAAAAAAAAATTGGGCGCCCAAATGAAAAGTTCTTTTCTTTTTATTATTTATTTACTTTTTAAAAGATTTTATTTCTTTATTTGACACAGAGAGAGAGAGGGAGGGAGAGAGAGCACAAGTAGGGGGAGCAGCAGAGGGAGAGGGAGAAGCAGGCTCCCCGCTGAGCAAGGAGCCTGATGCAGGGCTCCATCCCAGGACCCTGGGATCATGACCTAAGCTGAAGGCAGACACTTAATGACTGAGCCACCCAGGCGCCCCAAGGGTATTCAGCCTTAAAAATATATCTGGTAAACAAGCCAACTCTAGGTCAACAGATATATTTTTCAGGATTTTATCCTTTTTAAAATGTTATTATCTTCTCTATATTTCACAAATAAAAATAATAATTAAATGTGAGTGTAAGAATTCTGTCAGTCATCTCCCCTGACTGTACCAGAATAGATCTATGTAGTACAGTAAGCTTCCAAAGTTCATTTCCATTTTAATTCAGATTTTCTAAAGCACAAATATATAAAACAGTATTTTTATTGTTTTAGAACATTTAACATTTTTACCACCTCAATGAATATGGAACAATATCATAGATAAAACTATTTGAGACAGGTGTTCTTTCTGAGTGGTGTAGGAATTACTGGCAAAAATGGGTTTTGATGGCCTTGATATAAGTGATGACTCATAGTTTTAACCACTTGTAGATTGCTCTCTATCCATGTAGATATCTGTGTATTCTTTAAGTGAATAGTGCTTGATTGACAAATAACTCACATAAATATTTTTCTTGTTAAAAATTTAAATTTAAAAAAATTAAAAAGAAAAAAACTATAAACATTTTCAATAAACATAACTTCATAGATAAAACCAATATAAATATAGTGAAAAATCTAAGATATAATGTGAATTAATTGCCCAAGAAGTGAAAGTCTCTCAACCAATTCAATTATGATTTTAGCACACTTGAAAGTGTTATTAATCAATATTGTGTCAGTAATTTTTTTCTTTAGCTTTGCTGCCTCTTTTTATCAAAAGATTTTTCATATCTAAAAATAGAAATTTACCTAATTTTCTTATTTCATAAACATCATCTTTCAAAGTGATTCAGAAATTAGCCATCAAACAAACCTGAAGCATTTAAAATTTTTTTAGTTTCATCTGTGCTCTCTCTCTCTCTCTTTTTTTTTTTTTTGTTTGATTCTAGCCAAGACTTCTCTTTGGCTTAGCTGTAAATAATCTGTTGATTTTCCTTCAAAATGTGCATGACTTGTTTTAAATTTACTATAAGAATGACAATTTGATAGTTATTACTCAGGGTAGTTTTTTTCCTTGTTTGCATAAGAGACATCAAGGTTTCTACTCATTTCCATCCTTAAGATAATATTAATTGTATTTTACATAAGCTTGGAGGTATAGCTATGCCTTGCTTTTTTGACTGCTATAGTGGCCGGAATCATAGCCCCACCTTTCCTGC
Source organism: Mirounga leonina (assembly GCF_011800145.1). Lineage (NCBI taxonomy): Eukaryota > Metazoa > Chordata > Mammalia > Carnivora > Phocidae > Mirounga > Mirounga leonina. The sequence goes on from NW_023270642.1 coordinate 3,453,871, forward strand.
TGCAAACGTATTGTGATGCATCAGCAACCACACCATCTGTCTCACTTAGGCCCATTCAGATGGTCTGGTCTTCCTTGGTATTAATAATATACTTAAAACTTATAATTTTATCTGCCAATCCTGTCCTCATTTGAAACTATATTTTAAAAATTATATCACTTTAAAGATATCAAGTGAAGAATGACACAAAAATCACAAACCTTAGAATTTCAGTACTTTTCAGTTACCAAGGGTAATCCTGTGGTGAGAAGTGAAACTAAACATAGTCCATACATTTTTTGTTGATCAATTATGAAGTTGACCTGGTTTGTGGAAACCAGTGTTATTTTCCGAAATTAAAAAAAAAGGCATTAAAGTAAGAACTTATTTTAAAGTCCAATTTGTGATCTTCCACCCACTTTCTAAGAAATCAGAAGTGTCAACATGTGCACTTGGACATTAGCTATGTAAGTCAGTCACCAACTTTTCAAAACCCCTACTACATATATATATTTTTTGCTTTCCCAGCTTTCAAGGAAACAAACAAATATTCATATTGGCTGGAACTAAGAAGTTGGAGATTTTGCAGAAGTACATTTGACATAATATTTCATATTTCTAAGTTTCAAACACTTAAATTGCTGTTTCTCTATCCCTACAGTAAAATGTTGGGAAGCCGCACCATCTTCAACCAATGGTTAAAAAGCACCCTAACCTCTGAACAGATGCCTCTGGAAAATGTGTGCCCCATTTTGAGAGAATGAGCATTAGGGGAGAATGTGACCTTTGGAATCAAGCAAGGAAAGTTTGACTTCTGGCTATGCCACTTTCTTGTTATGTGATTATAGGTAGCATACTTCAGCTCTCTGAAGCTAATATTCATCTTTTTTTAAAAGGACAGAATGAGGGCGCCTGGGTGGCTCAGTTAGTTAAGTGTCTGCCTTCAGCTCAGGTCATGCATGACCCAGGGTCCTGGGATTGAGCCCTACATCGGGCTCAGTGGGGAGCCTGCTTCTTCTCCCTCTGCTGCTCCCCCTGCTTGTGTTCTCTCTCTGTCAAATAAATAAATAAAATCTTTAAAAAAATTAAAATAAAAGGAAGGAATGAGACAACATATATGAAATACAAAGCAATTTCCCTGGCATATAGTGGGTGTTACTTAAATGTAAAAACCTATTACTAACCAATTTATGTACTGTGGAAGAATCCTCTTTTTAGTACCCTGCTGATCATTCAATACAATTTTATTGTTGATTCTTTATTTTTTCAAGTTTATTTATTTATTTGAGAGAAAGAAAGAGACAGAGAGCACACAGCGGGAGGTGTGGGGGAGGGGGAGGGGCAAAGGGAGAGGGGAAGAATCCTAGAGGAGGCTCCCAGATGAGTGCAAAGCCTGAGGTGGAGCTCCATCCCAGCACCCTGAGATCATGAAAAGAGCTGAAATCAAGAGTTGGTAGCTTAACCAACTGAGCCACCCAGGTGCCCCCTATTGTTTACTCTTTATATAAGCAATTTTTTTTGGAATTGGTCATACTTTGAAAAATTAAATTTAGTTGCTGTGTTCTAGCAGAACCCTTCAAGTGATAGGTGTAACTACTTGGAAACCAATTATGTCAGGTTTGGATTTATGTTGGTGGCTTTCTTTTTCTGGGGTTCCAGAAGTTTCTAAGTTACACCCACCCATTCACAGCAGCATTTACCCATTTGTGGGGAAGTAGAATCATTCTCTTGCAAGAAGTTGAGTTTTGCAGCTTATGAAATTCCCCAGTAAGAACTGCTGACAACTTGAGTGGGCAAAGAAAAACCCTATCTGAAAAGGCGGCTGTTTGATTTGACCATGGCATCTTCCCTTCTGGAAGTGTCACTGCTGACAAATGATGGTATATCTGCTCTCAGTTTTTGTTGTATTCTGTCTTACAACTGACATAAAATGACATCTCTAATCTTTGTGCACTTTGGGTAACAGCCCCATATGTCAAAGTAAAAGCCAGCAGGGGAGGCTAGGAAGTCTTCCTCAACATCCTCTCTATATATACACCCTCCCTTCAGACTGGCCAGTCCATGCCTGTGGCAGCTACATTCCGAGAGGTGAGAGCAGCTGGTTACCAGCTCTTGTAAGCCCAGCTTGGGCTTGTATGGATTGTTAATGAGCTGTCAAGAGTCACAAGAGCATTTCAGGAAAAAAGAAATACATGTGAATGCCATATATTTCATGAACCTTAATACTATAGTAACATATTGAAATTTTGTGATTTTTATTAGCAATTAGGAGAAAAGTTTTTTTTTCTTGTGCTTTTATTATTCAACTAATCAAAGAGAGCAACATGGAGATAATTCCAAAGAATAAATAATACCAGTGTTATTTTCATTTGGCTCTGGAATGCTGTTTGTGATTTTCTTTGGGCCACAGGTTTTTTTTTTTTTTTCAGGGTTTTTTTTTTAATGTTTACCTTTTCTGAGCTTGGCAACTGCCCTAGGTTGGAAGTACCATAGTGGCAAACCAGTCCGCTCAAAAACCTTTCAAAGGCTAATCTGCATGTAAATCACCAACTAGTAAGGATAGTGATAATGGTGATGATGCCAGCAACTAAAGTTTATTGATGACTCATTATGTGCCTGGCACTTTTATAAGGTCCTCAGTTTTGTCATCTCTAAAATGAGAAAATAGTATTTACCAAAAGGGTTTACTGGAGAAATTAAATTAATATACATAAAGCACTTGGAATAGTGCTGGACACATAAAAACATGTTAGCTGTTATTATTGTGCATGGGATCATTTAGTCATCATCACAAGGTTTTTTTTAAGATTTATTTATTTATTTGAGAGATAAAGAGTGGGGAGGGATGGAGGGAATCCTAGGCAGACTCCATGCCGAGCACAGAGCCTGACCGGGGCTAGATCTCAGGAGCCTGAGATCACGACCTGAGCTGAAACCAAGAGTTGGATGCTTAACCAACTGCACCACCAGGGTGCCCCTCCTCTTCGCTGCTTTGTAAGCCCAGTGCTGTCATTGATGTTATCAGACAGATGAGGAAATTAAAGGGCGAATGAAATAAACTTGCCTAAAGTTGCAACATTAGGTGGCAGAGCCAGCATTAGAACACAGGTGGTCTAACTCTTGACTAACCTGCTCATTTTGTTTATCCATTCTACTGGAAAAGGCTTGTAAGTCCAGGGATTAATGACTTAGAATTATTTGTATTGCATATGATTAAAGCTCATAGGGACCTGTGATTAACTAACTGTGTGGATTTGGTCAAGTAACTATATCCCTACATTTTAATCCCCAGATGAAAAATAAGGGAGATGAACTAAATGATCTCTCAGGATCTTCCCAACACTATGAACAGTCTATAAACCTATGAAGTTTATACTTTCTCAGGCAATTCACCTGGTTTCACTTGACCTCCAGACAAAAGGAAATTGGCTTAAATTGTACCAGAAGGATTTTTTGAAGAATGTTTTCCTGGTAATAAGGTAGTAAAATACTGAAAAGAGAAGCTTTTAAAGCTTCTTACCTAAAGCTCTGTAAGAAGAATGTCTGCACTACTACTTGGAATTGTCAGTGGGCTCTTATTGCCTAGAAGCTGAGCACAAACTAGGTTATAGATTTCTTACAGCTAAATGGTTCTAATTTTTCCAATGATGTTAACTCCACAGTAACTGTTAGGATTTATGGTTCTAGTCAAATAATTAGCTTTAGCATCAAGCTGTGAGATTAGTGTTAGTAAAGGGAAGCAGGCAAAGGCTGCACTCACATCCTCCACTTGCCTAAGAAGCAGGTGTATAAATTAAAAGGGCACTGAAAGGATGAACATCAGTGAGATCAGTTTTGGCCCAAGACTAAATTATGAAGTGGCTGGGTTTTCTTTGGGACCTTCCAGTCACTTTGCACACTACTCTGCTCTTCCCTTCAGGAACTTGGTGTGTCATGATTTAAGAATTCCTCCAACAGCACCCAATGCTAAGTTTTCCTTCCTTCCTTCCCATATCTATTCCTTTAGGTCTAATACTTTGGCAAGAAAGGGCCTATGATGGTTTAATGTGTAATACCTTTCAGGTAACCTTATAGCTTTCATAGTTGCCTTAAATATCTGTCTGAAATTTAACATTTGCAGAGAGTTTCAGACAAAGAGGCAAAATCTTTGTATGTGAAACGTTTTCTGATTATGTAAGAGAGGAGATGACTTCTCACTCTACTTATGGGCAAGGGTAGCCTTACTTGGAATGGGGAGGATTAGAACTACAAAGTGATCTATTTTTAAAATGTGGGAATGTGAATCAACAAAGTGAATAGAAATTTTGAATATATTTGTTAAAAATTTTCTAAGAAGTTGTTACGATACTATGTTCAGGTTATTTTCCATGGTTTCTGCAAGTTATTTAAATTAATCACAGTAGTGGCAGTGGTAGAATAAAACAAAAGGGAGTAACATAATCAAGAACAATAAAATTTTAGTTGTAGTGATGAAAACCTAGAGTCTCTTATAGTAGGTATGCTCATTAACATACTAACTACTGAGATAATGTGACATTTTCATTTAAAATAATAAAACAAAATTTAACCAAATATTTATATTTCTGGGGTTTTTTTTGAAGAATAAGCCCACATATGTATATGATTTGTCCTGCTTATTTCAGCTATTTATGGTAACATAAATCCATGTTATTACAAAGCTGAATTTTCTCTTATTTAAAAGATCTTCTGTTTAAGCTCATGACAGCTTTCAATTAATTTCTAAGAAATTATCTTCTTAGACTTCTACAAATATTGTGAGTAAATCATAAAAGTCTTTTTTGACATATAAATATAATTTACTTCCCCAGTTTTATAATATCCATCCCCATTGTGTGAAGACAATGGTGGGACATTCTTGATTATCTGCTATTTCTTAGGCAGGTCATACATTATCCTATTTAATCTTAACGCAAGTTAAGTATCATCATATCTGCTTTTCAGATGAGAAAATTATAGCTCAAGAAATAAAAAGAGTTATCCATGATGCCATAGCTTGTGAGTGATAGGAAGGGATTCAAGACAAAGCATACCCAACTTTAGTCTATGAGAAAAATGTACTTTAAAATCTCTTTTATTTTCATACTACTTAATTTCTGAGGCTAGCAGAACCAAATCTTTTGTTTATGCATCAGAACTATTGATAAATAAGAGTCCAACCATGTCCTATAGACTAAATGCTTTCTCTTTTGGATAGGTAATAAAAGAAGACAAATTTCTTTAAATCTGTTTTCTAAGAATCTTTTATAACTGACCTTGGATATGACATTTAGCTGGATGTTTAATGTTAAAGTTCATTAGGGGTAAAGAAGTCTGAGTGAATTATACTTCACTATAAAAGCTATGCTATATTTTCAACCTATTCTACAGGTATTCTGAGATCCCCTTAGCTTCTGGCATGACTATCTGAATGATATGAATATTTGGATCCACTCAGTTCTGGAACCAAATCCCTGAATGTTTTTCTCAGAGCAGGTGTAATCTTTGGAAGTGGCCTAGGATTATTCCAGCCCCTTAGAAATCCTCCCAGCCTCCAACATAGCTGGTTTCTTGAGTCCTTTGATATTGTTAGGATGTGTTAGCTAACTTCCTCCATATCTTCCTCCATCTTCTGTTCCCAAATACTAACTTGTCTCTCATGAGCTGAACCAGAACTCAGGGGCTCCTTAATATAAACCATAGTTTTATGGACCATTTACATTTCTAAATTGTTGTGATGAAGATGCCATAACAATTATTTATGAACTCATTTATTTGCCTCAAAAATACCAACAATACCATCACTACAAATCTTATTAGGTTATATTGAGTTGACAAATCTAGATAATTTTATAGCATCTGAAAATATTCTGTTATTAAATGTCAAATGTATGTAGTCATCTAAAGCTTAAGACTTTATGGTGTCATGTGCAGATATTTTGATGATACCATGTTTTTTATGATTATTTCATGAAAAGCATGTTTTCCTAGCTTACTGGTTCTGAAATGGTTTATTTAGGTAATTGTAAAAGTAGAGTTCTGTTGTCTTAATTGTGGCTATGTCATTAATATTTTTATGTATTACTCATTCCCCAGAAAACTCTGAAAAATTTCCACATTTACCTCTCTAAAGATACTCATGTCCTTCTGAAGTATACAGTAGGGATCCCAGGAGAGAGAAGTGTTGAGAATGACATCCATGGCAATAAAACAAACAAACAAACAAACACAAAAATACAAAGATTTAATCCAGGAAGTTAAGTTTATTCGGTTGTGGTAGCTGATGTGTAATAAATAAGCCCTAATGACTGACCTGTGTCAAACCCATGAGAATACCACCCTCCCCATTATGACTGGGCTTTGATTTTCAGGCAAGACAGCAAATCTTCAACATCCTGTTTCCATGGAATGGATGGCAAGAATCCATGATCTGTAGGAGGGGGAGGGGCAAGATGGCAGAGGAGTAGGAGACCTAAATTTCATCTGGTCCCAGGAATTCAGCTAGATAGGGATCAAACAATTATGAACACCTACAAACTCAATAGGAGATCAAAGAAAAGAATAGTAGCAACTCTCTGAACAGAAAAGCGACCACTTTCTGGAAGGTAGGATGTCTGGAGAAGTGAATACGAGGCGATATTCGGGAGGATAGATGGCGGGGGAGGGAGGCTCCGTTGGCTGCTACCAGCAAGTGATACAGCAACGGAACACAAAATCAGAACTTTTAGAAGTCTGCTCTGCTGAGGGACATCGCTCCAGTGGCTAAGTGGGGGGTGGAACCCTCGCTGGGACAGTGTGGCCTCAGGACCCTCGGGGTCACAGAAAGACTGGGGGTGCCTGAGTTCAGCAGAGCTCCTGGGTATCGGAGTGGGGAAGCCAGCTGCAGAGACGGAACCGAGGCACGGGCTCTCAGCTCAGGGTTGCCATAAACTGTGATCCGCAGCACAGTCGGGCCCCTGCTCTTCCAGCAGGCACCCAACAAGCAGCAGATCTGGGGAGACTCCCCTTCCTCTCCCGGGAGGAGTGGCGTGTGAGCACACCACAGGGATCTTTTGGGTTTGGAGACTCCACACCAAGTTGGGTGCCAGAGATAGATATGCTCAGTCACAGGCTGGGTGAGCACAGAGTGTGGCTGGAGACCGGGGAGATGGGAGTGAGTGACTGCTTTCTCCGGGGGCTCACTGAGGAGTGGGGCCCTGAGTTCTCAGCTCCTCCAGGATGGAGATTGGAAGGCTGCCATTTTCACTCTCATCCTCCAAAGCTGTATGGAAAGCTAGCAGGGAACAAAAGCTCCCGAGAGCAAACCCAAGCAGATTACTTAGCCCAGACTGGGCAAGGGAGGGGCAATTCCACCTCCAGCAAAGACACTTGGGAACCACGGCAAAAGGTCCCTCCCCCAGAAGATCAGCAAGAACCACCAGCCAAGACCAAGTTTACCGATCAATGAGAACGGCAGAATGACAGACTAGGGGAATACAGCACATGGAATTCATGGCTTTTTTCCCAAGATTCTTTAGTCTTTCAAAATTAATTTTTTTAAGTTTCTTTCTTTCTTTCTTTCTTTCTTTCTTTCTTTCTTTCTTTCTTTCTTTCTTTCTTTTTTTTGAATTTTTCTTTTTCCCGTTTTCAAACGTCTTATCAATCCCTATTTTAAAAATCTTTTTTTTAATTTTTCATTTTTAAGTCATATTCTATTCCTTCATAGTAGTTAGCCTTATTTTTGGTATATATATATAAGTTGTTCTCTCTTTAAAATTTTGAGATACAGTTTCTTCTAACAGACCAAAATATACCCTAAATCTCTAGTGTATGGCTTTGTTCTAGTCTCCTGCCTGATCACATCCTCTCCCCCCCTTTTTTTAATTCCTCTTCTTTCTTTTTTCAACCAACTTCTTATCTTATCCATTCCTTTTATAAAATCTTTTATACTTTTCATCTTTACAGTCACATTCCATCTCTTCATCATATTTACCCTTATTTTTGTATATATATGTTTTTCTTTCTTTAAAACTTTGGGAGGCACTTTCTTCTAACAGATCAAAATATGCCCAAAATCTAGTGTGTGGCACTGATCTATGCACCAGACTGATCATATTTGATCATATTCTTTTTTTTTCTTTTTTCTTTTTCTTTCTTTTTTTTCTTTCTTTTCCTTTCTTTTCCCCCAGTTTCAGGTCTCTTCTGATTTGTTTAGTGTATATTTTTCTGGGGTCATTGTTACCCTGTTAGCATTTTGTTCTCTCATTCATCTGTTGTCCTCTGGACAAAATGACAAGATGGAAAAAATCACTTAAAAAAAAAAAGAACAAGAGGCAGTACCAACTGCCAGGGACTTAATCAATACAGACATTAGTAAGATGTTGGAACTAGAGTTCAGAATCATCACTTTAAAATACTAGCTGGGCTTGAAAAAAGCATGGAAGATATTAGAGAAACACTCTCTGGAGAAATAAAAGAACTAAAATCTAACCAGGGTCAAAATCAAAAAGGCTATTAATGAGGTGCAATCAAAAATGGAGGCTCTAACTGCTAGGATAGATGAAACAGAAGAGAGAATTAGTGATCGAGAAGACCAAATGATGGAAAATAAAAAAGCTGAGAAAAAGAGAGAGAAACAACTACTGGATCACAAGGGCAGAATTCGAGAGATAAGCGATACCATAAGACAAACAATATTAGAATAATTGGGATCCCAGAAGAAGAAGAAAGAGAAAGAGGGGCAGAAGGTATATTGGAGCAAATTATAGCAGAGAACTTCCCTAATTTGGGGAAGGAAACAGGCATCAAAATCCAGGAGGCACAGGGATCCCCCCTCAAAATCAATAAAAATAGGTCAACACCCTGACATCTAATAGTAAAACTTATGAGTCTCAGAGACAAAGAGAAAATCCTGAAAGCAGCTTGGGAGAAGAGATTTGTAACCTACAATGGTAGAAACATTAGACTGGCAACAGACCTATCCACAGAGACCTAGCAGGCCAGAAAGGACTGGCATGATATCTTCGGAGCACTAAATGAGAAAAATATGCAGCCAAGAATACTATATCCAGCTAGGCTGTCATTGAAAATAGAAGGAGAGAGAAAAAGCTTCCAGGACAAACAAAAACTAAAGGAATTTGCAAACATGAAACCAGCCCTACAAGAAATATTGAAAGGGGTCCTCTAAGTGAAGAGAAGGCCTAGACCAGAAAGGAGCACAGACAATATTCAGTAACAGTCACCTTACAGGCAATATAATGGCACTGAATTCATATCTCTCAATAGTTACCCTGAATGTAAATGGGCTAAATGCCCCAATCAAAAGACACAGGCTATCAGATTGGATAAAAAACAAGACCCATCGATATACTGTCTGCAAGAGACTCATTTTAGACCCAAAGACACCCCCAGATTGAAAGTGAAAGGGTGGAAAACCATTTACCATGCTAATGGACACCAAAAGAAAGCTGGGGTGGCAATCCTTATAACAGACAAATTAGATTTTAAGCCAAAGACTATAATAAGAGATGAGGAAGGACACTATATGCTACTTAAAGGGTCTATCCAACAAGAATACTTAACTATTGTAAATATCTATGCCCCTAACATGGGAGCAGCCAATTATACAAGCCAATTAATAACAAAGGCAAAGAAACACATTGACAACCATACAATAATAGTGGGGGACTTTAACACCCCCCTCACTGAAATGGACAGATCATCGAAGCAAAAGATCAACAAGGAAATAAAGACTTTAAATGACACACTGGACCAAATGGACTTCACAGACATATTCAGAACATTCCATCCCAAAACAACAGAATACACATTCTTCTCTAGTGCCCATGGAACATTCTCCAGAATAGATCACATCCTAGGTCACAAATCAGCTCTCAACTGGTACCCAAAGACTGGGATCATTCCCTGCCTATTTTCAGACCACAATGCTTTGAAACTAGAACTCAATCACAAGAGGAAAGTTGGAAAGAACTCAAATACATGGAGGCTAAAGAGCACCTTACTAAAGAATGAATGGGTCAACCAGGAAATTAAAGAAGAATTTAAAAAAAATTCATGGAAACCAATGAAAATGAAAACACAACTGTTCAAAATCTTTGGGATGCAGCAAAGGCAGTCCTAAGAGGAAAGTATATAGCAATACAAGCCTTTCTCAAGAAACAAGAAAGGTCTCAAGTACACAACCTAACCCCACACCTAAAGGAGCTGGAGAAAGAACAGCAAATAAAGCCTAAATCCAGCAGGAGAAGAGAAATGATAAAGATCTGAGCAGAAATCAATGAAATAGAAACTAAAAGAACAGTAGAACAGATCAACGAAACTAGGAGCTGGTTCTTTGAAAGAATTAACAAGATTGATAAACCCCTGGCCAGACTTATCAAAAAGAAAAGAGAAATGACCCAAATCAACAAAATCATGAATGAAAGAGGAGACATCACAACCAACACCAAAGAAATACAAACAATTATAAGAACATATTATGAGCAACTCTATGCCAGCAAATTAGATAATCTGGAAGAAATGGATGCATTCCTAGAGATGTCTCAACTACCAAAACTGAACCAGGAAGAAATAGAAAACCTGAACAGACCTATAACCACTAAGGAAATTGAAGCATCAGTTTAAGTCATCAAAAATCTCCCAAAAAACAAATCTCCCAAAAAACAAAAGCCCAGGGCCAGATGGCTTCCCAGGGGAATTCTACCAAACATTTCAAAAAGAATTAATACCTATTCTTCTCAACCTGTTCCAAAAAATAGAAATGGAAAGAAAACTTCCAAACTCATTTTATGAGGCCACCATTACCTTGATCCCAAAACCAGACAAAGACCGCACCAAAAAGGAGAATTACAGACCAATATCCTTGATGAACATGGATGCAAAAATTCTCACCAAAATACTAGCCAATAGGATCCAACAGTACATTAAAAGAATTATTCACCACGACTAAGTGGGTTTTATCCCTGGACTGCAAGATAGGTTCAACATCCGCAAATCAATCAATGTGATATAATATATTAGTAAGAGAAAGAACAAGAACCATATGATCCTCTGAATAGATGCAGAAAAAGCATTTGACAAAGTACAGCATCCTTTCTTGATCAAAAATTTTCAGAGTATAGGGATAGAGGGTACATACCTCAATATCATAAAAGCCATCTATGAAAAACCCACAGCAAATATTCTCTTGGGGAAAAACTGAGAGCTTTCCCCCTAAGGTCAGGAACACAGCAGGGATGTCCACTATCACCACTGCTATTCAATATAGTATTAGAAGTCCTAGCCACAGGAATCAGACAACAAAAAGAAACAAAGGCATCCGCATCGGCAAAGAAGAAGTCAAACTCTCACTGTTTGCAGATAATATGATACATTATGTGGAAAACCCAAAGGACTCCACCCCAAAACTGCTAGAACTCATACAGGAATTCAGTAAAGTTTTTGAGGTTCCTCAAAAAGTTGAAAATAGAGCTACTATATGACCCAGCAATTGTACTACTGGGTATTTACCCCAAAGATACAAATGTAAGGATCTGAAGGGGTATGTGCACCCTGATGTTTATAGCAGTAATGTCCACAATAGCCAAACTATGGAAAGAGCCAAGATGTCCATCAACAGATGAATGGATAAAGAAGGAGTGGTATATATATATATACAATGGAATATTATGCAGCCATCAACAGAAATGAAATCTTGCCATTTGCAACGATGTGAATGGAACTGGAGGGTATTATGCTGAGTGAAATAAGTCAATCAGAGAAAGACATGCATCATATGATCTCACTGATATGAGGAATTCTTAATCTCAGGAAACAAACTGAGGGTTGCTGGAGTGGTAGGGGGTGGGAGGGATGGGTGGCTGGGTGACAGACATTGGGGAGGCTATGTGCTATGGTGAGTGCTGTGAATTGTGTAAGACTGTTGAATCACAGACCTGTACCTCTGAAACAAATAATACAGTATATGTTAAAAAAAAAAAAAAAAGAAGAAGATGGTAGGAAGGGAAAAATGAAGGGGGGGAATCAGAGGGGCAGATGAACCATGAGAGACGATGGACTCTGAGAAACAAACTGAGGGTTCTAGTGGGGAGAGGGGTGGGGGGATGTGTTAGCCTTGTGATAGGTTTTAAAGAGGGCACGTACTGAATGGAGCACTGGGTGTTATACGCAAACAATGAATCATGGAACACAACCTTTCAAAAACTAATGATGATGGTGATTAACGTATGGTGATTAACGTAACATAATAAAAAAAAAGTATCCATGATCTGTAGAGTGCCATCCTGTCTGAACAGTTTTGCCCACATTATACAGGGGCCACCATGAACAATCTGTAGAGCTTGTTTCTAAAGGCAGTATTTAATACTTAGGAGTTTAAGAACATCTTCTTGTTTTCCTCTACAATATTTTTGTAGCCTTATTTTTATTAATTTCTTGATCCATTTTCCAATACTTTCTAATCCCAAATTCATAACTGATACATGTTGATCCACAGACTTTTGCTCTGGAAAGTAAACTTAATATAGCTTGAATTCAAAACCATGATATTTCTATTGAAAAGCTCCTATGTCTAATGAGCTTTTAGTAGAGCTAATAGTAGCTGCTAGTAGAGCTAATAGCCTAATGAGGCTAATAGTAGAGTTGTATGTCATCTAGGAACCCATAGAAAACACATAAGGTACATTATGAGAATATCCTTGAAACAAACAAACAAATATACTTTCTGAAGCTTCCTTTTGGTTTATAGAAAACTGCTAGTTGGTGCTATTGGAGCATTGCTGTAGTTCTGGCATAGCAAACTTGTATCTCAGTTGTTCTTTTTTTTTTTTAAGATTTTATTTATTTGTTTGTCAGAGAGGTAGAGGGAACACAAGCAGGGGGGAGAGGGAGAAGCAGGCTCCCCGCTGAGCAAGGAGTCTGATGCGGGACTCGATCCCAGGACTCTGGGATCATGACCTGAGCTGAAGGCAGACGCTTAACCAACTGAGCCACCCAGGTGTCCCCACAGTTGTTATTTTCACAGATAGCAATTCTCTAGAAGTATTAAATGGTACATATAAACATGGGCCTGCATTATTTTCTTACCTATTTAAGGGTGTTGATATTTGGTTAAAATAAGACATACTTGTAAATCTTTACAAAATCTAAATAATAGCATTTGAAATTGTTTTCTTTTTCTCTCTCTCCATTCGATGCTGTCCATGCCCTCTGTGTGGTTATTCGACAGGCATTTACTTCCCTGACCAGCACTAGTCCTAGAAATATGCCTTGTCTACATGAACTGTTCAGAAAATTGGAAAAATATAAGAAACATGAAAAAATAATTTTCTTTCCTTATGAGGGAAGCAAAAGAAAAAAGTAGCAAAACCCCCTTTATTCATTATTATGTCTCCATTTTGTTGTTTTTAACTGATTGCAGCTTATTGCCCTGAGTCCTTTTGCTCAAAGACCTTCCCATGGTCAAGCCCAGGCAACCAACCTTCAGAAAAGAGAAACTCAAAAAGCGATTTGATAATGGAGAAGAAACTGGTGATGGTTACAAGAGGGAAAAGCAGAAAGTGAGTCATAGGCCCTGATTCACTGGCTGGATAGGTAAGAATGAAGAGAAAATTAATTAGCAGTAAATCTAGCAGGAGATTGAGCTGGGTACTGGAGTAATTAGCCTTTTGCTCTAAACCCACTCTCCCTGCCTCATAGTGGGCTGTGTTGCACTGCCTAGCTAATGAATTCTCCTGACCTCCTGCCAAATTTCTGTTTCATTCCCAACAGACTAAGGAGCACCTTGCTATATTTGCAGAGTTTCCAAGCCTCTTGGGCTTTCCTGAGCTGCTGTGACTTTGACCTATCTGGGCAAATAGACAAGGAGGACTGAGGTGCAGATTTTAATGTTAACAGTTAAGCCTTTGCAGATATACTCCAAAGAGGACTGCCCCAAATCTGAGGGCTCATGAGGAATTAACCAGAACCAGGAGAAAATTACAAAAGTGAGCTAATTCATTCAAGACAAAGCCTTGAATTATAGATGCTGCTAAAACAAAACAAAACAAAACAAAACAAATATACAACTCCCATTCCTACTTCAAACCACCACTGCAACAAACTACAAACTATTTGCATCCAAGTCACCAGTTATGACCCTTTTTGGAATCATAATTTATGTTTGTTTTAAAATTATTTTTAGTGCCCTAAAGGTACTGATTATATAATTTAACAGAACCTAGTGATTTTCTATCAAGAATTCTGTGATTTAATTTGAGATAAATAGACACTCTGAGGTGTCCATAGGAAAATGGCACTCTATCTGTATTGGAGAAAAGAAGAAGAAAAAAAACATGGTTCTAAGGCCAATCGGTCATTTTTAGAACAAATTTCTTTATATTTATTGGCCATAGTTTATATTCAGAAATGATTGTTTTCGTCATGCATCTAGTTAGAAAAAAAACTGAAGCTCTTCAGTCAATGATCCTAAAAAGAGTATTTCATTGTGATTATGTTTTTTCAATAGTCACTTGTAAATCTTTCTAGTTGTCTGAAAAAATTTACTAAATGTAAGATTTATCTTAGACATAAAACACAGCCATGTCCAATAAATTTGTTCAAAAATCCCTGACCCATTTATTCATCTAGAAATCATTAAATTCTTAACCATTTATGGAGGACAGGAAAAGTGGGTATCCCAAATCTAAAGCTGATTAGAGACAAAGAATCAAATTCACTTATGCCAGACACTTTTACCACTTCATTCCTCTCTGTTCTCTCTCCGGGAAGAATTTAGTAAAATACATTGGCTTAAACGAACCTGTTTAGTTTGGTTTCTTCCAGAACTTGGCTTGGACACTAACAATGAGTATATCTGCATCAGGAAGGATGCAGACCAAGGCAAGGGATGCAGAAGTGCTGGTTGCCACGCACATGGCTGTAGGTAATTTTGTTTTGCATTTGATGTTCAGTGGATCCACAGACCATACTGATGATAAGGCTTACAGAGTCAAATGTAGCATCATCTAGTGTTGGCTCAGATCTCTCCACTACGTATAAGACTAGAGAGCACCTCTTAGCCTTCTAGAACTTTGGTTGGGTCTGAATATCAATTAATTAAAATAGAGGAATATAATCCACAGTGATTACATAGGAATTAGAGGAAAATTGCAGAACTATTATATTACTTGGTAAAATCTTGGAGTTTTTTTTTAATAGAAATAGTCTTGTTTAGAGTTTATTATCATGTTGGAAAAATAATTTGATTTATAAATATATTATTATTTACTAGAAGTAAAAAATATACATGATCTTTTTATGGTATAAACCTAGGGTTGGCAAACTATATTCTGCATGCTTAATATGGCCAACCAACTGTTTTTGTAAATAAAGTTTTATTGGAACATAACCCCACTCATTTATTAACATACCATCTATGGTAGCTTTTGTGCTGCAATGACAGAGTAGGTGTGGCAGAGTCCATATAGCCCACAAACCCTAAAATATTTGCCATCTGACCCTTTACAGAAGTTTCCTGACACCTGATTGTTAGTGATTTGATGGAAATAGATTATGCATATTAGCTTCTCATAAAATATAAAATTCAGTGTTATTAATTAATTGAATCCAAATGTTTTTAAAATCTTAAACAGTAGAAGTAAGAATTATGACTTTCTGAAAATAAAAAAATCTAAGGTTGTGCATTTTTTTCAGAATTTGATCTTTTATGGACTTTCCCCCTCTGTTTATGCTAAAATCCTCTTTACTGCTTATTTTTATGACAGAATATCTTGTTGATAGTTTAAAGCCTCTGATGATGGGGATGATTTCAGTAGCATTCCATTTTTTATTTGGTTGCCAAATAAGCACAAAACTAGACTTAGTTGATCAGAAGTAGATTCTGCGGCTTTTAACTATGGAATTCCCTGATGGTATGAAATATCTTGAGGTGTTCTGTGGCTAGAGATACACTTTTGAATGGCAAACTTGGTCATGTACTATCACTAGATTTAAGAAGTTACTGCTAAATTAAGTCCATAAAATATTTGGTGAGCACTTACAGAGTACCAGTAAAAGCCTTTCCTACCCTGTCAGGTTCCCAGGTCAATAGAGTGTGGTGGCATCTGGCTGGTCCTGCTTTATTCCTATTACCTTGGCATAGCATCATGTGCCTAGAGCAGTCCTCTCAAACCTGAAGGCCTGAATTCCAGTGACCTCCTGGGTAGGCCTTGATCATATTTCTTAATCTCCTGTGCTTCACTTTCCTTGTCTGTATACACCTCATAGGATGACTTGAATGTAAAGAACTTAGAACAGTGTCTAAGTGTGAAATGTTACCATCATTATCCTCTAACTGGAATGTCAAAAGCAGGTAAGGATCTTTGCAAAGTAGTAAAATAATTATTAAAAAAAAACAATTTTTCACATTCTATAAGGATTATAATGGATTCATCAGAATATTCTTAGAGGAAATTACTTGAATACAATACCTCTTCTTCTGATGGCAGAACACTTCTCTCTTGCTAGCTCTCTCTCTCTCATTTTTCAGTGTTTAGGAAATTTAAAAATGTTACATATGTAGTTTGGGTCTTATGTACACTGTCTTGGCCTAGGCAACACCTGCTACATTTTCCCCAAGTCCACAAAAGAGATTGATTTTCTGACAGAAACAGGAAGTCTAGCAAGTCAAAACATTGCCTCAATAGCTTGGTTAAAGTTATCTTGTTGTCAGACATGCAAGTTTTTACCTGCATCGCCTCTCTAAAAATGTGTGGTGTAATACATTTAACCACAGTTTTGGATAACATAAGTAAAAGAGCAGCTCAGCCAAACAGATTAAAAGAACAGCTACCGTAGTATACAGTATGAGCCATTTTTTTTTTTTAATGTTTTATCTTACCTAGGATAACACATAACATTTGTATTGTGAAAACAGAAAGGCGAGTGTTAAAAGGGCCAATGTGTGGCACTTAGAGAGAAAGAAAAATGTCGAACATAACAAGTTCTCATGTCAGGGCCTGCACAGAGCCACGCCTTTAAGTGTCATTCAGAGGCTGGCCCCTCAATGGGTTTGATTTCCCCAAAGAATAGTTTTGATCTGCTAAATGTAAATTCTGCAGAAAGCATCAAAACCTTAAGGCTGCAGTATAACTTTAAATTGACCCAAAATTTAAATGTACAACGATGAAGCTCCTAGCCAGGAAAATGAATAGTGAATGAAAAACCAGTTCAAGGATCAATTTTGAAGGAAATGCCAAAAAATGTTTTTAAAGATGTACTTCCTGCAGCTTTTGTCTTTCCTTTATATTACAGGGAATTTCTTTTCTCACAGTGGATTTTAAATTAATTTATAATTATACACACTTGCAGGGGATGAGAGAGAAATGACCTAATTATAGACCAAATGGATACCCTCTGGCTATCCTGCAATTAGAGCTACTGGGGTAATAGATGTGCTTTATCTGGCCTTGAGTGGACTCAGTGGTTAACCTGGCAGTGAGTGTTGAAAGTGGTTCACATAGTCTACAGTGAAATGTCAAAATTTGTGCAAAGTATTTGGAAGAAAAAATAAACAGATAAAACTAAACTTGAAAAGTGATTGTGAAACTGAAACTTCTCTGCCCTGAACAGATAGAAGCACAAACTGTGACCATCAAGGGAGAAAAAAGAAGCAAAGGGTTTTAATGCTGTCTCTGTATCTAACTAGATTCTAATTAGTTACAATTATGTTGCCAGGGAATAGCAGCTACAGTGACACTGAAGAAGAAAATGCCCAGTTCTAACATAATTCCCACCATTTCTTTAGATTTCTCTTTTTTGCTGAGATTTAGTTAGTAACGGTAGAGGAAGCAAAAGGTCTTAACAGGTATCTAACAGGGTCACTGAAGCAGCAAATTCCTTTTTTGTAATTCTTTGGCCTTCTTACTTTTCTCTCTGTACACTCTACAGCAAAGGGAATAATTGCTTTTATAATGTGTACTCAATTCTTTTCCCTTCTTCCAGCCAAGAGGGCATTTCTCTGCCTGTTCTTTCTGTACCAACCCCAAACAGGATACTTAACCTGCAATTTGAAAAGAGCCATGTTCTTTGTCTAGTTAACAAAAATATTCTGGCTATGGAGTTCCTAAAACCCATATGAAACACTTAGCAAATGATATAAATAACATGTCATTGAGAAGGAGAAAAAGATCCACTAATGTACTTTTCATAGGTTGGGAGAAAATCAGCAGAACGGAATATTGTCATGAGTGTACAATGGTTACACTAAGTATATCAATGAGGTGAGGAGATTGTGACCCAGTTTAAGTGTACTGAGGTGGATTGTGATGGTGTGTGACTGCCGACTGGAGACGCAATTCTTGTACTTCAAGAGATTAATTATTTGGTACCCTTTTCTGTGTTCTTCTATATAAAATGGGATTATCTAAAGCTGTGGGATAGTAAATACTTAAGGGATAAATATTTTATAGCATCATTGATACATTTAGTGGTTTTGTTAAGCAAAACTATGTAACATTCCTTTAATGAAATTACACATATTTTAGTAAGAGCCATTGGTTAAAAAATAGTTTATCTCGATTTTCTAGCTATAATTCATGCAGTACTGTTTCTTTTTGAATAACAAAAAATTTCAAATATTTACCCAAATCTTGTAAAGTGAATTCATGAGATATTCTATTCTCAGATCCCTATATAAGGGATATAGTCTAAAAAGAAGAACCATTCAAACAAATCAGAAACATAGTTACTTACTATAGGGAATGGAAAAGGTATTGAGATTCAAGTGACAGTTTTAACTGTATCAAAATCCAGTGACCTGAAAATATGTAAAGTAATAGGAGATGAGGAACATTTAAGAAACTAAGTAACTCAACAGAAGCAATGAAGAACAAGTTGGAGATCTCACAAAACCAAATAGGTAAACCAAAAAGGTAGATCTGATGGCTATACCTCTATGCAACATTCACAATTATTTATTGTGTGCCAGGTGTGTGGTGGAAAAGACAGCATGGAGTTTAGAGTCTACAGGTGAGCTGGACCCAGACTTTTAGGAAAAAAGATAGTGATGGAAATTTTAAGAGAATAAACACAGATTTTGCTTCTATTTTCATGTTGCTAAATATAAGTGCAAATATGCTGAAAGATGAAATAGCCAGTGGAATAAAAATAGAAAATAGAACTTCCAAATCAGAGACCTCTGGAGTCAGACTATCCAATTCCATTTCCCGAATCCACCACTTGAACTACTCAACTTGAGTGGTCTGTGAATATTTTTTCATCACTTTTGCCTCTTCAAAATGGGTATATTAATGGTACCAATTTAATGTTGCATTAAATCTGTTAATATATGTTGAAATTTAGAGACTGTACCTATTTTATGGAAACCCTTTAATAAATGTTGGCTATCACTGTTAACAGTTATCATAAGGGGAAGAACAAATTGGGCAATGGTGATTGGCACATGGGTGCTTAATAAATATTTTGCATGATCTAATGAATTAATATGGAAAAATACAAAAAAGTAGACAAAACATTTTAATAAAGAAAAACATGAGAAGACTGAAATAAAAAGCACAATTATTAAAATAAATGTAGGTAAAAATTGAAAAATTAGGCCTTTATATTAATAGAAAGTTCATATATATTCTGTCTCTAAGACATCACTCTTCAAACAAAAGTGAAAGAACAATGTTGAAAATGTAGGATAGATCATGCTATACAATGCAAATGAGAACCACCAGAAAGCAGGTGACAGTATCAACAACAAACAAAGAAGAATTCAAAGTAGACACATATTAAATATGAGAAAAAAAATGTTATTTTGAGATAGAAAATATGATTTAGAATGAAGATGAGCAGAAATGTACCACTATGGGGGTGCCTGGGTGGCTCAGTCATTAAGCATCTGCCTTCAGCTCAGGTCATGATCCCAGGGTCCTGGGATTGAGCCCCGCATCGGGCTCCCTGCTCCGTGGGAAGCCTGCTTCTCCCTCTCCCGCTCCCCCTGCTTGTGTTCCCTCTCTCGCTGCGTCTCTCTCTGTCAAATAAATAAATAAAATCTTTAAAAATAAAAAAGAAAAGAAATGTACCACTATGAACCTAAAGTATTATACCATATTGAAAGGAATAAGTTATATAAATATAAGGAGAAACTATAAGATCTCAAAGTAAGAAGGTATAATTTATCTGTCTTATACTTTACCAATTAAGTAGCCAAAAATGATTATTAAGTAGTGATTCTAATGGTTTTAAAAATCAATGCCCCCTTTTGATAAATGTAAAAATCTCATACCATCTTTACATGTTATTTGAAATTTCAAAATAAATTGGATTATTAGTAAAATAAAATTGATGGTAAATATAATTTTTTAAAATTATAGACACTGTATAATTTGATATAAGCAGGAGTTTGTAGCCAGAAGTTGAAAAACCACTGTAGTACAGGATCTGAATAATATAGTTAATTAAATTAATTTAATAAACATACAGATAATCTATTTCACAAAGAAAACACATTATTTTTAAATATTTAGATATATTTACAAAAATTGGTAATAAGGAAAACATGAATACATTCCCCAATGCATAGTTTGAAACATACAAAACTACTATTTTCACAAGCCACAAAGCAACCTCACACAGACAAACCTAATCAGAACTGCAGTCTGCGACCATTGCCACAGAGCTGTAAATTCACAACTGAAGATTAAAATACATTTTCCTTTGGAAAATAATTTTTTAAACACCCTTTAGATGCATATTTATTCGTTTAATGAGAGAACAAAAACCAACAATTCATGCCATTTAAAAATTCATAGCAATGAAAACAGTATACTATAATCGTTACTTTGTTATCAGTCTCTATTGTCTGTGTGATTCTAGGTCTCCATTTTGTTTATACCAGCACATCCCTGCCTTTTTTTTCTCTTGAATTGAAGTTTTTGGTAACAATTTGCTTGAATAAAGGGTCTCACTATTAAGAATCAACTCCAGAACCAAGAGAGAATAATTTGTTAACTTAAAAAGGATTAAAAAAAATAAATACAGAAAAATTAATAAGTTAAAAGGGGGACTTTAATAGAATTGATAGCTGAACTCCAGAGCTAGAAAATCTAACAAGAAAGCCAAATGAAAATTCATGTTCTGACATTACGAATTAGACTACATAGGCAACATTAATAAAAAGCAAACATTAATTTAAATTTTGGGCTAATGTATTTGTGTGTGTGTGTGTGTGTATGAAATATAAATGTATTTGTGTGTGTGTGTGTGTGTGGTATGTATGAAATATAAATCACTAAAAGTGAAGCAATAAGAGTTAAAAAGGAAACCCCCAAACAAAACAAATAAAGTAAAGCACTGCTCAGTAGAGTAAAAAATATAAAGAATGAGACAAGTCACAAAAGAATTTATTCCCAAACCTTTGGTTTTAAAAATGAGCTCTGTCAAGCATTCAAGGAACAGATAAATTCTATGATATTAGGATAATATTGAAAGCTTTTCAATTTCCTGAGGCTTGATACTTCTAAACATCACTAAGATAGCATAGAAAAGAACACTATATATTCCCATATGAATACAGATGAATATAGATAAAACATTTCTAAAAAAATCATTAGCATGTTCAATTTACACATATATTGCTTAAGTTCTTTTACATGTATCAAATATTACATTAAAAATAACAGGAGAAAAAAGAAGATTATACATAATAGATTTTACTTAGCCCAAGAATGTGAGGCTTGTTAAACACTGGCAAATATAGTAATGTGATTCCTCATATTAGTGAGAAAAATACATGGCTGTGTAACTAATTAAAAAACAAACATTAGTTATAATTCAGCAATCATTTAAATACATTAGTTTCCCATCAACACACTAGACATTTAACGATAATTATATTGGCCATTTCCATTGGTTGGCAGGAGGCTCCTCCGCTAAAGGCTTCCATGGTTTCCACGGTATCATTTTTCTTGCCAGACCTAGTTCATTTCAGCCTGAAGAAGCACCTCTTCTAGGTAGCCACCCTGAACTTGGTCTTCTAATTTCTTTCTTTTTTTTTTTTTTTTAAGATTTTATTTATTCATTTGAGAGAGAATGAGATAGAGAGAGCATGAGAGGGGGGAGGATCAGAGGGAGAAGCAGACTCCCTGCCGAGCAGGGAGCCCGATGCGGGACTCGATTCCGGGACTCCAGGATCATGACCTGAGCCAAAGGCAGTCGCTTAACCAACTGAGCCACCCAGGCGCCCGGTCTTCTAATTTCTTAATATCTGGTTCTGCTTTAACTATACTTAGCTTCTCATTTCTAATCTGTTCTGTATACTTTCTATATACTGCATTTTTAGGAATTTGCTCAAGAATATCAAGAATCTTTGTGTACAATATTCTTAGCCTCTCGTGTGGACTTTCACATATAACCAATCCCACAAGGCCAGTGGTCTTCTTCAGCAAATCCACCATGACATCCATTCAGCATCCATTCTTTTTTTTTTTTTATTCTTATGTTAATCCCCATACTTTACATCATTAGTTTTAGATGAAGTGTTCCATGATTCATTGTTTGTGCATAACACCCAGTGCTCCATGCAGAATGTGCCCTCCTCAATACCCACCACCAGGCTAACCCATCCTCCCACCCCCCTCCCCTCTAGAACCCTCAGTTTGTTTTTCAGAGTCCATCGTCTCTCATGGTTCATCTACCCCTCTGATTTCCCCCGCTTCATTCTTCCCCTCCCGCTACCTTCTTCTTTTTTTTTCCTTAACATATATTGCATTATTTGTTTCAGAGGTACAGATCTGAGATTCAACAGTCTTGCACAATTCACAGCGCTTACCAGAGCACATACCCTCCCCAGTGTCTATCACCCAGTCACCCCATCCCTCCCACCCCACCCCCCACTCCAACAACACTCAGTTTGTTTCCTGCGATTAAGAATTCCTCATATCAGTGAGATCATATGATACATGTCTTTCTCTGTTTGACTTATTTCACTCAACATAATACCCTCCAGTTCCATCCACGTGGTTGGAAATGGCAAGATCTCATTCCTTTTGATGGCTGCATAATATTCCACAGCATCCATTCTTATGAAATTTGTTAAAAGACCAAATCCATGGTAACTAGATATAGTTATGTAATAAGATGTTTTATCTGAACCAAGAGCAATATGCTGACTGGAGGGTACACTCCAGGATGTTCTGTTAATAGCAAGAACAAAATACCAATGCCTGCTTTCACTTCTACAATGAACAATGCTTTGAAAGTCCTAACAAGTATAAAAAGAGAATAAAAAGAAATAAGAATCCATTCACATTGGAATGAACCTACCATTAGTTACTATTTTTTTTTTGGTATTATAGAAAACATAAGATAATCAATTGCAAAATCATTTGAACTAATAAAAATTTAAATAGGTGGCCACTTATTTAGTAAATATACCAAAACATAATAGCTTTCCTGTATACCAGTTAGAAAATACAATAGAAAAATAAACATTATATTCGCAATAGCAAATAATCTTTAAATTACTTAAGAATAAGCTTAATAAAAGACATATAAGACATATGTAATTATGAAACTACACTGAATGTCATAGAATAAGAGCTGAATAAAAGAAGTGACATGCTATTTTCCTGTATGGTATGAATAAATAATTTAAATGTATAAATCTTTAAAAATTAATCTATAGATATAATTCTAATACAAAACTCCTGGTATAGTTTAATTTTTGATAAAATCATACTTAATCTTGAAGAATAAATATGAAAGAATATGGTTAGGAAATTTTTGAAAAAACATAATAATTTGTCCTATCACATATTAAAACATATTATGAAGGTATAACAAATAAATAGCATTTTTCTAGAAGTAGATTAGACTACGAGCACCTGGGTGTTTGAGTCAGTTGAATGTTTGACTCTTGGTTTGAGCTCAGGTCATGATTTCCCGGGTCGTGAAATCAAGCCCCACATTGGGCTCTGCACTTAACGAGGAGTCTGCTTGAAGATTCTCCCCCTCTGTCCCAACCCTCCTCACGTGTATGCTCTCTCTCTAAAATAAATAAATAAATCTTAAAAAATTATATTAGACTAGAACCAGACCATAATCTTAAATTAAGACAAGTATAGATAAAAATATAGTATATGACCCATCAAGCCATAAGTATTATGGTATTAAAATACTATATTTTAAGCCATAATATTATAGCCCATCAAACCATTAAGTAAAAAGTGAACTATTTATTTAATGGTATTACAAAACAAGCTAACCATATTTTATGGGCAATATTTCATTGTTATGGCATACTTCAACTGTAACTAATTTAAAAACTGCCAAAAAATCCATAAAATACTTGATGCAAATTGGTGAATATATGAACAATTATCCTGTGAGGTCATGGCCAACTGTAAAACCAAAGGGAAATGTTCATAAATTGGCAAAAACCATAACAACAAAAGCCTTAAATAAAAACAGAAGGAGATAAAACAAAAATTTCAGAATGGCAGAAAACCACTATAAATGGTACTAGAAAGCAAACCACAAATCTGAAAAAAAATTCTGATGTCTATACGCAAATGACCAATTCTGATATGTAAACATTTTTTTCAAGTTGATAAGTAAAAAAAGAACATCTTAATGGAATATTGAGCAAAAGACATAGCATGGAATTAAAATTAATAAATTAAAATGGACAATAAATGATAAAAAGATGTTTGGATTCAATAGCAAGCAAAGAAATGCAAATAAAACAAAACCAAAATAGTATTTTCCATCTATCATATTTTCAAAGACTAAAATACTAAAATACTAATAGTATAATCAGGGTGTTGGAAAGTAACCAAACTTCTTTTGTCAGTTAATAAAAACTTTCTAAAGAGCTATTTAAAAAAAGTATCATGTGCATACCCTTTAATCCAGCAATTCCATTTTTAGTCATTTCTTCTAAGGAATAATACCCTCAAAATTCCAAATGATAGTAGGTTTATTATAGAGTTTAGATAGATAATTTATATATATATATATATTAAGTAATCATAAATAATCTAAGTGTTGAGTAATAGCAACTTAGTAAATAAATTACCTTAAAGTTATACAATGATCTATTACATAGTCATACTAATTGAATATGATAAAAATATATCAATGGAGAGAGAGGAACAAGCACATTATAAATTAGGGTGCCTAATGTGGTCTCATTTTTATATGAAAATAGAAATCTCCCTCCTCTCTCTGTAGGTATATATATATATATATGTATGTATGTTATAGGCTGAACTCTATCCCCTCAAAATTCATATTTTGAAGTTCTAACCCGCAGAACCTCAGAATGTGAATATATTTGGGGATAGAACCTTAAAAGAGATTATTACATTAAAATGAGGCTATTAGGGTGATCAAATCTGACTGATATTCTTATAAGAAGAGGGAATTTGAACAGACAAAGCAACACAAGGGTGCAGACATACACAGAAGAGGACACGTGAGGACACAATGAGAAGGCAGGCATTTGCAAGCCAAAGGAGGGAACTCAGAAAAACACAGACCGGCCTACACCTTACTCTTTGACTTCTAGTCTCCAGAACTTAGAGAAAATAAATTTCCATTGTTTAAGTCACCCAGTTATATTTTATTAGGGTAGCCCTAGCAAACTCATGTTCTATGTTTGTGTGTGTGCATGTGTCGATGTGTGTGTTGTGCATAAATATTACATATAAATTATAAGTATATTACATATACTATATATGTTTATGTAGAGACACATATATAATGTTTTCATATATATACACATATATATATATGTATGTGTGAATATATATATAATTTGATAGGCTAGAATAATATATCCCACAATGTCGATAGTGGTTATTTCTAGATATTAAATATGGTTTTTGGGCATATTTTTTCTAGATATTTATAATTAGTATTTGTTTTTATAAGAACAAAAGTAAAGCCACTTTAATTCACAAAAAAAGAAGCTCAGTACTCAACTGATTGTTTTTCCTTTATATCTAGTATAGTGCCTTATGTACAGAAAAGGCACAATAAAAATTGTATTGATTAAAACAATTAAAGACTAAATTGTATGAATTGACAGGTTTTTGTTCAATGACTCTCAAAAGCACAATAAACCTTCATGGAGATACAGTATCTCCAGATTCTATTCATATTCAGGTCTATGTTTTCATGGTGTTCTGTCTCCTACCCTACCCAGGAGGCAAATGCACAGGACTCATATTTGATTATTAAGTATGTTTACTTCTATTTTTCTTTGAGAAGTTTCAGTTCCTTACTAGTATAGAGTCTATTTTTAGGCTTGATTGGTAACATTTAAAATTTTTTTTCTGACATTTGATTTGTGTGTGTGCTTTTTGTTTTGGTTTGGTTTTTTGTTTTCCCTGACATTGCATTCTGGTTAGGCTATGTATGGATTTGGTGTAATGGCTCCCTGACATTCAGGTTTCTCTTCATGTAGCTCACCATCTCCCTGTTTCCAGCTCTGAAGCTACCATGGCATATTGACAAGTGAGAACGAATAGAGCCTCAGTGTCTGACATAGATAGAGCTATCAAAAAACACCCTGCAGGGGCAAGCCCCAGGTCCAAATAGGTCTTGTTAGATCTGTATAGACACTTTCGAGCTCCTCTTTCTGAACATACATTTAATCATTGTACAGATGCAAGCCATTTTCCCTTTGCCCCTAAACTCTGGATCCTGAGATCATAAATCTGTACCTCCTGCAGGCGTGTATCTTTTATTAATGGAAACATCAAAATTCCAGTGTAGCTTTGGCAACTCAGTTTGCAGAGAATTATTAAGCTATTTTGAGTGCTCCAGAAAAGTAAGATGCATATCTGGTATTTAAAAATGTCATGCAGAGATGGAAATCTAATCAATCATATTTCAGATGAAGGAATAAACGGTCTGTGATTTATGTTATTAGTGAAACTAGTTAATAGAAGTAAATTAGGTTTATGTGTGACAGAGACATTATCAATTAATAGCTCCTGGGTTTTCAGTACCTTGTATATAAAATAAAATAAAATAAAATAAAATAATAAAATAAATCCTTGTCTTTAGACCTAGAATCTTAAGTGTCACCAGACAGAATGTATTTCCTCCCTTTTTGGCTCAATCATTTAAGCTTTCTCAAAGATACATTAGATAAGTTAATGAAAGCAAGGTTGGTCATGCTATTAATAACCATCACTGAAATTTGTGGATTCAAGGTGGCTACAACTGGAAAATTGAAATAGAAAGACCTCATGTTGGGAATGTGTGTTGCTTCTCATAGCCAAGCTTCTCAGGGGGATGAGCTCAGTACTTCATCAGAGAAGGGAAGCTTTGCATGTAATGTATGTGATTGCAGGTATCAGTGTTCTGAAATTAGTATTCCCCAAAATACGATCTTAATTTAATTTTCCACAGCCTCTCTGGGGGATGGTTTTGCTGAGGTTACCATTTAGGTAGCTTCATGGTGCAACGTTTATGGGTTTGGGATCAATGGCTTTGCTTATGCAGATCCTGCTGCACTGAACTTGTCCCTGTGTTGGCCAAACTAAGAAAAAAAATTCTGTTTTGTAAGGAAGTAAGATAAAACTTAAACTAACTACTTTTATAGAGTTAAAACTATTAAAAAACTAAAACTACTTAAAAACTAATTTTTTTAAATTAAAAACTAAACTACTTTTATAGAGAACCTGAGAAATATGAAATGGAAGGTTTCAATGTGAAGTATAGAGGGATTTTCTAAATGGGAACAATACTGATGAAAAGAATTCTGTTAGAAATATCCTAGGAAAGATATAGCTAAGAAATTTAAACTAGATCCTTTTATTAAATCTAGTTAATATTGAGGATTTAAAGGCAAAACTCTTGTACTAGTTATCACTAAAAGCTTATTATGTGCCTAGGACTAATTACCTGACAGCACAGTTAATTAAATGATGGAACCAGGTTTAAATTCGTTTAGCCTGAATCCAGAGCCTTCTTAACTACCAAGTTGTATGATTCTCTTTTATTATGAAGTGGTGGGAGATAGAAAGCTACTCAAGGCAGTGAATCATGAAAATATCCTCTGGTGTACTTAGAATCTCCTTTAGACCTCAGAGTATCTTATAAAATTAAATTTTGGTCAAATATATAAATAGATATATAATTATCACAGTTTAGTGTTGATGGTGCACCAATTAGTGAAGAGGAACACATTTTTACAATTTTAAAAAGGTAACCATAATCCATCCCCTCCCTTTCTTTTTTCCTTCTTTCCTTCCCCTATATTTGATATTTGTTCACTTGCTATACAAAATTGAATTGTCCATTTCATCCAATGTCTCTAATTTTCTTTTTAAAAATTATTAGACTTTAAGATAGTATTAGGTTTACAAAAAATTGAGCAAAAAGTACAGTGACTTTCCCCATCACCTCTCCCCTTTGTCCAAGTTCCCCCATATTTAACATCTTGCATTGGTGTTGGGCCATTTGTTATTATCTCTGAGCCAATATTGATACATTATTATTAACGAAAGTACATTATCTCCCTTCCCCTTGATTGTGGACTGGATGTAGTGATTCGCTTCTAAAGAGTAGAGTGTGGTAGAATTAATTGTATGTGACTTCCAAGATTGGGTTATAAAAGGCATTATAGCTTCCTCCATGCTCATTCTCTTGCTCTGGGGGAAGCCAACTGCCCATGTAACAAGGACAACATGTCAAGAAGCCCTATGGAGAGATTCACGTGGCAAGGAACTGAGACCTCCTGCCAATAGCCATGTGAATGAGCCATCTTGGAAGTAGACCCTCCAGCCCTGATTAGTCCTCTGATGACTGCAGCTCTGGCAAACATTTTGAAAGCAACCTTATGAGAAATGCCAAGCCAGGCCACTTAGCTAAGCTGCTCCCAAATTCCGAACTCAGAGAAGCTATATAACATAATAAATGTCCATTGTTATGTAAGCTTTGGGTTGCAGCATAATTTGTCTCACTGTAATAGATAACTAATACCCAAGGAGATATGATTTGTCAAAAGTTTCTCCCAACTCCTGAAGTATCATAGAAAAGGGGGAAAATTGGAAGAAAACAAGAAAGTAAGGTCTAAAGCATATTGAAACATGGAAAGAAATGGAGCAATGGAAGCAGAAACCTTGGGCTCAAATTGAAATCATGTCAAAAGATCTTAAGAAATAGTAACATTGATATTCTAGGAAAAATACTGTCATTTTAGGATATGATATTTTAAAAATTTAAGAGTCATTTTCCTTGCAAACACTTTTGGTGTTTAGATTACCTAGTGAATCCATTAATCCATCAAATTTCCCAAGCCAGAAATCTAGAGTCTAGTAGATTGTGTTCTTTAACTTGCACTCTTTTGCTAACTGGAAACCAAGTGCTGTTATTTTCAAAACTTCATTAATTTAAAAAATCTGCCTCCTCTTTCCTTAATTCTGCCACTGCTTTATTTCCAGCACTCATTGCTTACAGCTTACAATTCTTCAGTCCCTTCCTGACTACCTCAATGTATTCTTCATAGTTCTATCAAAGTAATCTTTCTAGCATGCAAATATAATTTTATCACTCATCTCTCCTGATGAAGTTCAAACTCATTAACTCAACATAGAAACTCCATGATTTGGCTTCAGACTACCTCTTAAATTTCTTTTCCTGAACTCACATTCTTCTCTCTCCTTTTTAAAGATTTATTTCAGACAGAGAGAGAGAGAGAGCATAAGTGGGAGGGGCAGAGGGAGAGAGAGAAAAAAATCTAAGGCAGACTTTGAACTAAGCATGGAGCTGGATGCAGGCCTCAATCTCACCACCATGAGTTCACATTATGAGCCAAAACCAAGAGTCAGACACTTAACTGACTGTGACACCCAGGTTTCCCTCACATTCTCTCTTAATACAATGTTGTTTCATATCTCTCTACTTCCCTATAGGTGCAAACCTGAGCTCTGGTACTTACTTGTGTGGGTGTTTGGACTTCTTCCTTCTTTATTTAAATCTCAGAAACCTCATCTATAAAGGAAGAGCAATCATAGGATATGACCAATAGAGTTGCTTTGATGATTGTAATATAATACATATAAAGTACTTGGGTGGGTGTTTGATGCATAATAAATCCTATTACCTCCATAAGGTCTTCCCTCTGCCTCCATCCACCTTTCTTTCTTTTCTTTCTTTCTTTCTTTCTTTCTTTCTTTCTTTCTTTCTTTCTTTCTTTCTTTCTTTCTTTCTTTCTTTCTTTCTCTTTCTTTCTTCTTTCTTTCTTTCTTTCTTTCTTTCTTTCTTTCTTTCTTTCTTTCTTTCTTTCTTTCTTTCTTTCTTCTTTCTTTCTCTTTCTTTCCTCTCTCTCTCTTTCAAGATTTATTTATTTGAGAGAGAAAGAGAGTACAGAAGGGGAGGGGCAGAGGGAGAGAGAGTCTCAAGAAGACTCTGTGCTGAGTGTGGACCCTGACGTGGGGCTTGAGATCATGACTCCCCACTGAAACCAAGAGTCAGGCACTCAACCAACAGTGCCACCCAGGCACCTCTACATCCCCTCTTTGCCTAGCTGGCTCCTACTCTCTTTTCAGATTCAATTAAGATGTTAACGCCTTGGGAAGTTTTCATTCAGCCAGGTTGATTGATTTTGATGCTTTCTTTCTGTGTTTCTACAGACCTATTGCCATGGTAGTAATCTACCTTTTTTAAATTGTTGCTTTATTTGTCAAACTCAATCTCTCTAAACTTAGTTCTTTATTATATATTTACTACCTCTGCCCATAGTATATTTAGGGAAAAGATTTATTAAATAAATGAGTGTGTTCAGGATAAACCAACAAAACTGAAAACTGTCTACATCTAGAGCTTAATTTAATTGTACTTTTGTTTTCTCAAGGTAGATGAACATCAGTGAATACTCACCAAAATTATATAAAACTTCTAATGTAGTATAAGGCTTCATAGTAACTATTATTAATTTACTCTGAATGAAATATCTCATTTAACAAATCCTTCAAACAAATAAACAGACAAACCAGGATATCAGGAGTTCAAACTTGAAAGAAATTAACTAATAAACAAGTATAAAGTTTTTTCTGCTGTATATGCACCATAATATTAAACAGTGTAGTATGTTAATTTACCCATAATAGGAATGACATTATCATGTATAATGTGTATCAAAACTATGGATAAAAACTTAAGAGTTTAATTTTATATAGTATGATTTAACATGTTATATTTTTTGAAATAATGTATTTAAAATTACAAAGTTAAATCATCTTCTTCAAGCAATCTATTACATATAAATCCCTATTACATATATTTATATGCAACTCAAATCTACCTACCCCATAAATGCTTGTACCTGTTAGTATCCAAATATATTGTAGTGATGTAGTGATGTGCCACCCAGACCTCCTTCAGAACTAAAGCACTCATTCCCTTAGCTATCAGATCTCTCTAGGAATTGCCTTTGACAGAAGAAGGACCACCTTTCTTTTTTTTTTTTTTAAAGATTTTTTATTTATTTATCTGAGAGAGAGAATGGGAGACAGAGAGCATGAGAGGGGGAGGATCAGAGGGAGAAGCAGACTCCCCGCCGAGCAGGGAGTCTGATGCGGGACTCGATCCTGGGACTCCAGGATCATGACCCGAGCCGAAGGCAGTCGCCCAACCAACTGAGCCACCCAGGGACCACCCTTAAGAAAGGACCACCTTTCTTAAGGTCATGCCCACTCCCAGGGGCCTCTATCTAGGCCTTTGTTTGTGACTGCAATGCTACCCAGTTCTGCTAATCTCCTGTGGCATCCTTCCCTTCCCCCACAGCTATTAATCCTAAAAGCTTTTCCTAATAAACTTCTTGCATGCTAATCCCTGTCTGGGTATTGTCTTTGTGAGCAGCTTTCATTATAACATGTACTTAAATCTTCAAATCATTCTTATGATTGAATTTCCATAACAACATATTTGACTTTTGATATCACACATGCACTTATTTAAGAACACATTCCATCACTCACACACTCATTCACTCATTCATCTAATTTATTAATTTGCTAATTCATCTCTTCTTTTGTGACATTTCTAAAAGTATTTACAAAAACCATGTAGTACTACTTGGTGAAAATCAGAATTGCCCTCTTTCATTCATTCTGAGATGAATTCTTTTTCTTTTTTCACATTGTACCATCTCTGTAACATCTTGATAGAGTAGGCAGTTAACTAGATATACGTAGGGAACAAATGCTTTCTGACTATTAAAAAGGGCAGAAACCAAGTTCCAAACAGCCCAGAAAGACCCTGGGGGGATATTCATGTGTTCCTCCCTAAAACTGTTGACCTACAGTAACCTATAACTTCATTATAATTCATTTACATTGAGGTTTTGACCATCCCCCCACCATCCCTGCAGGGGAGGGCTGCCATGACAGTTTCAACAAGGACCACTTAGGCCCAAAAACTTCCCCTCCTGACCCATAGAAGGAGTCCCTCAGATGATTGGTCTCAGTCAGAGACCACTGTAGCTATGACCCATAACCCATGCAAGTATAAAAAACAAAACAACCCTGACCTCTGGCACAGTTGCCACCTCTGGGCCACCTGCTCTCCCATCTTGAGAGTATACTTTTTTTTTTTTAATTGCTATTAAACTCTTGCTTACTTGAGAGTTTGGCCCTTAATTCTTTCTTAGCTGAACTTAAGAACCAAGGTTGGTGTTGAGGCAAGGGAGGGACCTGCCTATGACAATCGTACCATCTCTGTTCACCAGACAAATTCATATGGTAGTTGTGAAAGTATAAACTTGGTTATCATTGTTGATGACTGACAGAACAATCAAAACCTCATAATAATTAGAGACTATTGGAAGTTATGTGAATCCTAATTGTTGAATATATACCTTGGTGATATTTTTGGATAAGATCAAGAAATTACCTGTATCAAAACTTGAAGCATGGTTTCTACCTCCTAACATAATGATTGATTTACACAGAGGATACTAATGAATACTAAAACTATTATGCAATAGATTGCTGAGGGAATGGAATATTGACAAAGTCTTGGAGTAGTTCTCAATAGATACTTACTAGTTTTTAAGGGAAATATTACCTTTATAATGAGATTGTAGTAGCCACCTGATTAACCAAGTAATTAAGCTTAGCAATACTAATAGTGGAATAAAGTTACACTATTTGCCTCCTGATGCAATGTAATTAGACATATATAACATCACCTATGTAGCATTTTATCAAAAATGTTTAACCTGAGTATAATCGTGAGGAAATCTTCAGGCAAATCCATAATGTGAGATATTCTACAAGGCAAGCCTGGACTTTCCAACAAAGTTAATGACATACACAAACCACATACAGATACACACACACACAAATACAAAAATGGACACTGTGAGAACTATACCAGAATAGAAGAAACTTAGAGATGTAATAACCAACTTGATTGAACCTTGGATCAGGAGAACAGACAGCTACCATCTTGGGACAATCAGGGAAACTTAAATATGGATTGAATGTATTACTGATTTAATGTGAAATTTTTTTGATAAGATAATGATATTGTGGTTATTTTGGATAATGTTCTTCTCATAGGAGATGCACACTAAAATATTTGAGTGACATGTCATGATGTCTATAACTTATTTTCAGATGGTCCGTCAAAGTCCAAATGGGGAGAGAAAGATAAAGCAGCTGTGCAATATATACAATATATCAGGGTTTACAGGTATTCATTGTATAATTTTTCAACTTTCCTGTAGGCTTTATAATTTTCAACATATAAAAAGCTGGAAAAATAATGCTGTATATGTAGAACTTACACATAGATACACACATACATATTTACAGAACAGGTGTCAGCACTTGGAAAAAATTCTTGGAGACAAGAATGGAGTGCTCCCAAGAAATATTGCATCATCAGTGCTCTTCATGATATGGAGGTTGATACTGTGTGCAAAGTTGTAGACTTTAACACCTCCCAATCAGACTAGGAAGTAAAGAATTTTTAAGAATACTTTCACCAATTTATTTTGTTTATATTTTCTTTTTTATGTATGCTTGAGTGTTATATGATAAACATGATGTCTACATAATCCTAGAATTTTTTAATAAAATAAAAGTAAAAAAACAAAATAAAATAAATTATAAAGGAATGAGAGAGCATTTTCAGTAGTTTAATTGGCAGAGTTCTTTCCTAGTGATATAGAAAATAATGGTGTGACTTATAGTTAAATGACATTTTAAATTGGATAAAATATGCTCAAAGAATTGGAACATGTAATTCTTCTCAAATAATTGATGAGTGACTTCATGAATGCCAAAATAACAAAATATTTTGCAGAAATGGTGATGTTAGTCCAAATAATAATATCAACACATCAGTTGCCAAATTTTGATTAAATTTTATGCCAGAGATTATCTATACATATGGAAATTGTGATTCTTTGAATGAGGAGAAACAATTACCAGAAGCAAAACAACAAAACAGAGAGAAAGCCATAATAACAACTGCCATTTCTTATATTTAACATTTTACTGTAAACATTATAAAACATGCACGTTTGTAGAGAGAATAGAACAATTAAACTCCAACTACATCATCCAGCTTTGATAATCACTAAGATTTATCCAATGTCCACCATCTCTTTTGAAATGACCCAAGAAAATGATTTATTTATAGATAGGGTTCAAACACTTCTCAAAGTTTCTTCTGGATCTATGATTTTTAAATTTGTAGCCTTAGTGGACATTGAATGAATATACATTCACAATAAATACATAAATATATATGTATATATGTATATATGCCTATGCAGATATATAGATATAGATATGTAGATAAAAACACACACATACCAATACATACATATATATATATCTATGTTTGCATTTATGTTCTGTGGGTCCTATTTTATTGTGAGGAGCTGAAGAATGGAGGTGATTTGCTCTAGGGAATTCAGTTTATTTAAGCTAGATTTAGGATTATGACCATTCTAAACTTTCATCCTTGAATTTCCTGAAATAAAAAGCAATGAAGATAATTCAGAGAAAAATCTTATAGTAAATAAGAAAATGATTAAAATAAACATATAAAAATGGCCTCTGTCAAGAAATAGTTTGAAAACTTGAAATAAGCACAGGTTATTATTCCTTGCTTGAGAATTTAAAATCCCGTTGAATAAAGTTACATATGGCTGAGGACATTTTACTCTGAGCTGATTTACCAGGTTTCTCATATCACCCACACTTCTAATACTTAATACATTTTCTTCTTACTCCAGTTACAGAGATCCTATAAATTAAATTCTGGTTATTTAGATTTTTAATTCTTGCCATATATATTATCTTCACTTTTGCCTTGTATACTATGTTCTATTCGGTGAGTAGGCATTCTTCTGTCTCTAAGGAGTTATTGATTCGGATGTAGCTGGATCTCTCCAGTGTGAGGCAGTTTGAAAATGCTGTTTTTATTCAGATTAAAGAATTTGGAATTCAACAAGTCAATAGTATATGGAGGATGTCAGGCTGATTCACTCCCTAAGTAGTCTTTTCAGATACCCTAGGGTATGGGATAAACTATGTATAGATTATTCAGGTATGACTGCACAGCATTCTATTTTAATTCCATTTTACGTTAATAGCTATGCAGAATGTCTAAGGACAGCAAATCAATTGAACTACAAGGGATGTATTGAATCATTGATTTGAACACAGTGCAGTACCTTGCAAGATATAAAATATTGATTAAAACAAACTAAAGCAGTTTTTTCTACTTTCTTCATTTAAAGTTATCTAATATTTTGATTTTACTAGTTAGATGGAGATATGCAAGAATTATGAGATATATATGAGACTATTTCAAGACTGTTTCAATGCTTATCAGTAAGAACCTATGAGACTTTTATTAATATTCCAAACTTTTTCTGAATATTCAACTTTATACTGATGAGTTATACAGATAGAATTTACCTATTGATATTTATTTGGCTCTGAGGCTTGGCACAGAGTGGGGTTCTGTTAAAGTTATGCTAAAAAACAATTTTTTAAAAACTCACATAGAATCATTTCTAAGTGATGGTTTTCTTAACAGTTTCACAATGTAATGAAAGAGACTGATTATTAACAATCTCACATATTAGTGGAGATGCACATCTATAAAATGTGCAGTTTTAAAATTAAATTGAAATCTTGAAAATAAGCAGATACCATCAAAATAATTCCAAGTGTTCTAGAAAAGTTGGACAAAGGTTAAGTCCCCCAAAACATTTCAGAAATGATAGTTTCCTCTTGGTCCAATTAGGGAACCTGAATGTCATTATGTGGTTGCGGTTCTCTGGAGCCTAATTGCACATAAAATCTCCCTTCAAATCATAACACATGTGCTATTTCTATGTTTCTTTCCATCCTAAACAAAAGACGAATTATTAAAATGTGGTGAGATTTCATGCAGAATTGGCAGTCAGTTTAGAAGGCAATAATTTAACACTTGCACCGTGAAATTAAAATTTACCTCCACTCAATGTAATCCCACTGACCAGCAGCAGGCAGTTGTATTTTTATTTTATTTTACTTTTATGAGAGCAGAGAGATTTAATTACTTCAGTTTAAACAGAATGGCCTACCACTGCCTGTTGACAGGGCCTCTGGTGCAGGCAAATTATGGCAGATAATGTTACTGTTCCAACGAGCTTCCTGAGGGGCACCCGGTCTCCCTGCTCAGAGTTGAGCTCCGGATGCAGTGGCTCAGGATCTCCTGCCAAAAAGTCACCTTTTTGTAAAAAGAAGGATGCTTTGTGGATCATATTTGCTGCTCAGCTCTGCTGCCCCTGTAATCTCATGCTTTTTCACTTTTGTAAATTCTTGCTTTTGAGGACAAAATTTTGTTCCTTTTCTTTGTATGTACAGTATAATAAGAGTAAAGTATAATTTCTTCTTAATTGGGACATTTGGGCAGTTAAATATATTTTTGTTGTAGGAAACAACTCATACCTTAGCTTTATTTAGGGTAGGAATGGTCAACCTCCCTCCTCCTAAACAAACAAATAATCAAACAGATTTATAACAGTGTATCTTAAATAACCTTTCTCTCCCAGTGGCTATTCCTGGGGCAGTGAATACTGTCTAATTCCCACCTAAACGATGAGTTCAGATTATATTCTTGTTGAATTGATGTGAAATTCAGATTAATATGTCTGAGCAGAAAATATGGAAAGAATTATACTGACTGTAAGCATTCACTACACAACCACACATTTTTTAAAAAGCTTAAAAATGTATAGAATGCATATCATTATGTATTTACAATTTAAAAGCATGATATTGTTTTTTTTTGTTTTGTTTTGTTTCGTTTTTTAAAGATTTTTATTTATTTATTTATTTGAGAGAAAGAGAGAGAGACAGAGAAACAGCATGAGAGGGGAGAGGGTCAGAGGGAGAAGCAGGCTCCCCGCTGAGCCGGGAGCCCGATGTGGGACTTGATCCCAGGACTCCGGGATCATGACCTGAGCCGAAGGCAGTTGCTTAACCAACTGAGCCACCCAGGCACCCCTAAAAGCATGATGTTGTTATAGAAAAATACAGATGAGGGATTTTGTGTCTCTCTGAGGCAATAACATCTCACTGCTTCTTAACTAGTCACTGTTTAAAAGGTAGCCCTAGGCCTAGCTTCCTGCGTGTGTGACCCATGCAGTTAACAGGGCCTAGCACTGTAGAAGGACCTCATGCTTGGTTTACTGCTCTGCTGTCCCTGTCTTGAAATTCTTAACCATTTTTGAATAAGGGGTCCTTCATTTTCATTTTGCACTGGGGCCTGCAAACTCTATAGTTTGAGCCTGGATATCCCTAATTGTAAATAAGCTAATGCTGTACTTCACAGGCTTAATTTTTCCCTTCTCCTTCCAAGTGTGTTGTATGGGTCTTGTCTGGGTTATAAGGTTTAGCCTATTTTTACCTTTCTGCACTGCTTCTTATGTTCCATTTTCATGGTGTTTAGATTATAGCAGACACGAACTTCCTGTGTCTCAGCGCCAGCCATGAATCAGGCTGGGAGCTGGGACTACAAGGCTGTCAGGGGAGCTGCCTGGTTCCAGCTTTAAAATAACAAGTGCTTGACAGCTTAGTTTACATAACTGCAAAATTGTGGCTATATTCTAAAACGCAGTTACATGTGACATAATAACTAGGGACTTAATTTATTTAGACTTTTTCCTTGCAATATAATTTCCAATAAATAAATCTCCCAGGGGCAGGAAGACATAGCATTTCACAATGCTCACATTTTCCTCCCTGAGTTTGGACCTGTTTTCCTTTCTTGGTAGTTAAAAAAACGAACACTACACCTCATAATTTTATGTTTACCCTACTTGCAACAGCTTATGTGCAGGGCTTATGAGAATGTATGGAGTGCTCATGGACTGTGTTAGAACAAGTTTCATTTCATTTTTAATGTGGGGTATTTTTTTTTTCATTTTTTTCCCAGTATTTTTTTTCTAAATATCCAAAACAAAATTGATGATAATCTGCCAGAGTGTAATAAAAGTTAGAATTTTTCTTTAAAGTTCTATAACAATGTGCAGAAAATTAGGTTTCATTTATACATGCATGTTTTCCAGTTATTTTAAAAAATAAAGATTTCAGTTAAAATGTTTAAATGAAAAGTGAGGAAGGTGAAAGTAAATACTGGAAAACATCCTCTTCCCTCCAGAGGAAAGAACAGTCATTGTCTTGTTATTATTTAATATTTATATAAGGGCAGAGACATCTAGGGCCAAGTACAATGGATGAAATTGTGCCAAAGATGAACACAATCCCTGCCTTGAGGTGCTTTCTGCCTAGGGCTGGGTCAAGAGTGCATTCAAGGGAAGGAAGTGAGCTGAAGAATCTAGAGTTCCACTGAGTGGTGAGTGCCAAGCCACCTGTGGGCTTTGAACAATGCAATGGCTTTGGATGGGAAATGTTGGAGAATTTCTTCTGAAACGTAGAAAAGCACATAGTAAGACTTGAAGGTTAACAACTGTTATAAGTGTGTGTACCTATGAACAAGTAGACATGGATGAATTTATTGTTAATGTTTGACAAGTGCTGATTATTAAGGTAGGAGATTCTTAGGACATTGAAAGAAAAATTTTGTGGGTAATCATTAAGATCTTGAGCAGAAACCTAACGGCGGCTGGCTTCAGTAGATCAGACTGCATGCAGTTCCCAGTCTGAGTGGTCAGAGTAGACATTCAGTGAATTCTCTCAGGGTCAGAATTTCTCTATGAGAGGGAACTCTGAAGGGTTCACTCTTCTCCTCAAATTATAACCTTGAAGATTCTATGTGAAATGAACTGTGTTAGACTAATTAAAATTTGCTTTTTATTATCTCTGTATTTATAACTGCTTAACTTATATAGTGAATGAAAATTTTGGTGGTGAAAAGAGGAATAAAGGCATATAAAG
Organism: Mirounga leonina; assembly: GCF_011800145.1. Taxonomy (NCBI): domain Eukaryota; kingdom Metazoa; phylum Chordata; class Mammalia; order Carnivora; family Phocidae; genus Mirounga; species Mirounga leonina. The sequence goes on from NW_023270642.1 coordinate 3,493,257, forward strand.
ATAGTTTAAATTTTTTTTGTGCAGCTCCTTTCATGTGTATTTAGTTTTCATTGGAAATACTCATAATCATTCAGTATAAGATGCCTTATAAAGCAAAACCATAGAGCAAGTAAATGGTAGAGAAAAGTAAGACAACAATTTTTGGATGGATAATTGTCTATGAAGGAAAATTAAAAAGTAATATAGGAAGAGCAATAAATTCCACTCTTCAATCAAACAAGGATTGGATACTTGGCAACTCAGTAGATTCTTAAAGAGTCATCTTAAGTAAGAGTCCCTTCACTACTGGTTTTTAGTCCATAAAGTATCCATTATTCCTATTTTGGGAGTAAAACACCCTCTTCTCACAACTTCACTAAGTTTGCCTCTTTTCAAGGTGTTCCATCTTTTCTCCTCCACTTGATTTTCTCTCTTGCATAGTACATAGAACCAGTATATGTAAGTTCTGGGTATATAAGAAATAGTGAAAAAAAAAAAAGAGAGAGATACAGGTAGAATAGAGAGCCCAGAAACAAACTGTCACATATATGGTCAAATAATTTTCAATGAGGGTAGCAAGACCATTTGATGAGGAAAGGCCAGTCTTTTCAATAAATGATACTGGGAAAAATGATAGATACATACAAAAGGATGAAGTTGGACTATTACCTTACATTATATAGAAAATAACTCAAAATGAATTTAAAAATTTAACTATAATAACAAAAAATTATAAAACTCTTGGAAGAAATCATAGGAGAAAATCTTCATAACATTGGATTTGGCAGCGATTTCTTGGATCTGACACCAAAAAATAGGAAATAAAAGAAAAAGTAGTTAAGTGTTGGACTGCATCAAAATTAAAAATTTTGTTCATTAAAGGCCACTATCAATAGGGTGAAAATATATCCTACAGCATGAGGAAAGTATTTGCAAATCACATGTCTGATAAATATCTAGAATATAGAAAGTACTGCTACAGCTCAACAACAAGAAAAAAATAAAAACAAATAACCCAACTAAAAAGTGAGCAAAAGACCTGAATAGACAGCTTTCTAAAGAAGATATACAAATGGTCAATGAGTACCTGAAAAGGTACTCAAACCACTAGCCAGAAAGAAAATGCAAATCAAAACCAGAATGAGACCACTTCATATCCTTAAAACTGGTTATTATAAGAAAAGAATGGGAAGTAAAAAATGTGTTAGAAGGATGTGGAAAAATTGGGATATTTGTGCATTGCTGTAGGAATGTAAAATGGTACAGCCATTGTAGAAAACAGTATGGCATTTCCTCAAAAAATTAAACATAGAATTACCATAACACTATCAATTCTATTCCTAGGTATATATTCAAAATAATTGAAAGCAGAAACTCTAACATAAACTTGTACACCAAAGTTCATAGCAGTTATATTTACAATAGCCAAAATGTAGAAACAACCCAAATGTCCATCCACAGATGAATGAATAAACAAAATGTGGTATACACATACAATAAAATATTATTCAGCTCTAAAGAGGAATAAATTTTGATACATGCTACAACATGAATGAACCTTCAAGACATATGCTAAATGAAATAAGGCAGACAAAAGAAGGACAAATACTATATGATCCGACTTACTTGAAATACCTAGAATAGGCAAATTCATAGGATTAAACTAGAATGGTGGTTGCCAGGGGCTGGAGGAATGGAAAATTATTGTTTATTTTTATTTATTTTTAAGATTTTATTTATTTATTTGACAGAGAAAGACACAGCGAGAGAGGGAACACAAACGGGGAGTGGGAGAGGGAGAAGCAGACTCCCCGCCGAGCAGGGAGCCCAATGCAGGACTCGATCTCGGGACTCCAGGATCATGACCTGAGCCAAAGGCAGTCGCTTAACCAACTGAGCCACCCAGGCACCCCTGGAAAATTATTGTTTAATGAGTAAAGAGTTTCATTTTGGGATGATGAAAAACTTCTGGAAAAAGATAGTGGTGATGATCACATAACACTGTACTTAATGTCACAGATTACATACTTAAAAGTGGTTAAAATGGTATAAAAAAGGTTAAAAAATTGAAAAGAATACATGGGAAATTTTCTTGGAAACATACTTCTTTTTTCTTGCTCTGGCAGGTAATGCTTATCTATCCACTTTTTATTGTTGTGAGTAGGAAATTGGAGCTGCATGTTGACCATGAGACTGTGCTACCTGCTGTAACCATATTGACTTTACTGAATAACTCACCAATCAATAACCTACATTAAAAATCAAGTGAGTTCAGTTAAATAATTAATTTGTACATTTAGACATAGTGTGCAGAACTTGACTGCAGTTTTAGGACCATTAAGTCTAAATATCTCCTAAAACTTAATAGTATGTTATCATTATCTCCTTATCAAAATTGGTGAAATAATAATATCTTAGGCAATATATCATGTAGACATAGTAAAGAGGGATGTATATATGAAACGATTTGATTTTACATATATGCATGTCATGTTTCCCCCACTAGGCTGTAACAGTCCTGAGGGGCATATGGAAACATTTTGGATCCCTTACAAAGCTCAGCACAAAGCTTTGAGTTATTAAATATTCCATTCATCTTCCCACCATTTACCAAATAATTTTTCTGCTCAAGGTGTTGGTGAAGGTGAGGGAACCAAAAATGAAAAAGCAGAAAACAAAACAAACAGAAACCAAAATTAATTGTTTCACTGGCAGTCCTACTGGTGGTAGATGAGCAAAACGTGCTACAGGAGAGCCCAGTTCAGTTCAATACAGAATATTTTAATAATAGTTTTCTTGGGGGATATAATATCCACACAAGGCCAGTTAGAGTAGCCAGACAAGTGAATACAATGAAAGGGAGCCACAGAAAAGTTATGGTTACCCAGGCCAAGGGGAGAAGCCAGCTTGAGAGCTGGGACTACACACCTTGCCTCCAGATTTCTGTTTTCTACTACTGAGGATTCATCAAAAGTATATTTTGGATAATATACTTTTTATAGAGACAAAATAAGATGATGTATTGAATGGAGCACTGGGTGTTATACGCAAACAATGAATCATGGAACACTACATCAAAAACTAATGATGTAATGTATGGTAACTAACATAATATAATAAAATTAAATTAAAAAACAAAAATAAGGAAACAAAATAGAATGATGGGTCTTAAAGAGTCATTCATTGTGACAGTCCTTTCATTACTTTTTTCAGTCCATAAAGTAAACACTGATACTCTACCGACTTTGCTAGGTCTCATCTAGTGATGAAACATAATGGCTAAACATATATTACTTATAAAAAGTGTTATAAAACTTACCTTCAAAAGTCACTAATTAAACTTGAGAATACAATATGCCTTTTACCTTTCCTATACCCTATTTAATTCCTACTTTATATGTGTTTTTTATGTCCTACAGTTCCAGCTGGTTGCATGTGACAAACAGAGTGTGGGGAGAGGAAGGGACGTAAAGACAAACAATTAAGGATGAACTAACAAGTCAGAAGATTGGTGAATTGTATGTGATTTGAATTATCCTTTTCCCCAGGGCTTTAATGATTTAGGCTATGTTTCTTCTTCACTAATTCTTTTATCACTAAATATTTACCAAATGAATTTTTCTCTAGAGGGGAAAAGACCAGTCGTTTGCTGGACATGAGTGAAGGCTTCATTTAACAACACACAGATACATTCACACATTGTTCCATAATTTTGGGTATTATAGCATATATCTCTTATATAAGTAACTTAAAGCAATTTAAAGTATGGATGGGCTCAGATGAAAGTTTTAGATAGGGTGTGATATATTTATAAATGCAGGATTTCAAGATGGATGTGGAATTTAGATGTCAGTCTGAAGAAGCTATTTGGTTTGAAAAGAAATAGAACTGAACTGACAAAAGTGATATCCTATATGAATAGAATAAGGACACCAAATATGGCTTCTGGCATAAAACATCATGGGTCTGGGCTGCCTGGGGTGGCTCAGTTGGTTAAGCATCTGACTCCTTTTTTTGGCTCAGGTCATTATCTCAGGGTTGTGAGTTTGAGCCCTGTGGAGGACTCCTTGAGCTTGACTAGGAGTATGTTTGATTCTCTCTCTCTCCCTCTGCCCCTCCCCCTGCTTGTGCACACACTCTCTCTCTCAAATAAATAAACAGATCTTAAACAAAAAACAAAAGAATATAATTATGGGTCTTTTATTTTTATCCATTTATTTAATAAATATTGAGTACTATGCTATTGCTGAGGTCACAAATGTGAATGAGATATACTTTGGATTCTTACAGTATAGTTTGGAAAGAGACACTGATACAAATATGTATATTACAGGGGTGTCGGGTGGCTCAGTCTGTTAAGCGTATGCCTTCAGCTCAGGTCATGATCTCGGGGTCCTGGGATCCAGCCCATCCCTGGGCTTCCTGCTGAGCAGGGAGTCTGCCTCTCTCTATACCTTTCCCTCTGCCACTCCCTCTGCTTGTGCTTGCTTGCTCTCTCTCTGTCAAGTAAATAAATAAAATCTTTTAAAAAAAGCAACAAATATGTATATTACAATATGGTTTTAGTGAAATGAACAAAGTACTTAAGAGAAGACAAAGCTAATTTGGCAGGTAACCCAAAGATTTATTCAAGGATGTGACATTTGAGCTGGGCCTTGAAATATTTCTAAGCAAAGAGAAGGGAAGCTATTTGTAGTTAGAGAGGAAGTGGATCTTAGAGTCACCATTAAGAAACTGTAGCCATTTATGCGTAAATTATGATGATGATGATAACTATGATTGTTAATGTTTACTGATTATTTCCTGTATGGCAGCACAACTCAAAGCATTTTATATGTATTATCTTTTTTAATACTCACAATACTTCTATGAAGTAGATTCTTGTATCAGTTTTCTATTGAGTTCTACCCCAAAATATGGTGCCTTAAAACAGAAGTATTTGTTTAGTTCATTATTTTCTGTGGGTTGACAATTTAAGCTAGAACCTATTGGGTGATTATTCTGGTCTTGCTGAGTTCCCTTGTGAATCTGTGGTCAGTTGCTGGGTTACTGGGGAGCTGGCTGGTCTAGAATGAACTGAGCCATATTGTTTTTTCAGACCCTTATGGTATCATGCTTTTCAGCATTCTGACCTAAGCTTCACATAGCAGCTGGGCATGTTTCTATGATAAAGAGTAGACACACATAAGATTCCTAGAATGTAGGTCCAGAACAGGCACACTATCATTTCTGCTGCTTTTCTATTGCCCAAAACAAGTCACAAGTCACAAGGTCAGCCCAATTCAAGGGGAGGGAAATAGACTCCACCTCTTAACTGGAAGAGTTATAAAGTCACACTACCATAGGGCATAGCTCCAGGAATAATATTGTGGCCATTCTTAAAAATAATCTTCCATAGTACTATTACTGTTTCCACTTTACAGATAAGGAAATGGAGGCTTAGCCTGAGAAACTGTAAAGAAGGTGAGCCATGATTTATGTTTGAGCTGCCTAATGTCAGAAACTGGACTTTGCTATGAGAAGAATTTTAAAAAATAATATGGGCTGATAGATTGGCAAAGGGATAAATAAATGGATAGATATGTGATAAATCAAATAATGTATAATATTAATTTCAGAATCCAGGTGGTTAATATCCCCTCTAAAATTCTTTCAACTTTTTTTTTATTTTATTATGTTATGTTAATCACCATACATCATTAGTTTTTGATGTAGTGTTCCATGATTCATTGTTTGCATATAACACCTAGTGCTCCATTCAGTACATGCCCTCTTTAAAACACATCACCAGGCTAACCCATTTCCCCCAACCCGTCCCCTCTAGAACCCTCAGTTTGTTTCTCAGAGTCTATAGTCTCTCATGGTTCATCTCCCCCTCTGATTCCCCCACTTCATTTTCCCTTTCCTGCTACCTTCTGCTTCTTCTTTTTTTTTAAACATATAATGTATTATTTGTTTCAGAGGTACAGGTCTGTGATTCAACAGTCTTACACAATTCACAGCACTCACCATAGGACATACCCTCCCCAATGTCTATCACCAAGCCACCCAATCCCTCCCACCCCCCACCAGTTCAGCAACCCTCAGTTTGTTTCCTGAGATTAAGAATTCCTCATATCACTGAGATCATATGATACATGTCTTTCTCTGATTGACTTATTTCGCTCAGCATAATACCCTCCAGTTCCATCCACATCATTGTAAATGGCAAGATTTCATTCCTTTTGATGACTGCATAATATTCCATTATATATATATGCCACATCTTCTTTATCCACTCATCTGTCAATGAACATCTGGACTCTTTCCATAGTTTGGCTATTGTGGATATTCCTGCTATAAACATTGGGGTGCACGTACCCCTTCGGATCCCTACATTTGTATCTTGGGGGTAAATACCCAGTAGTGCAATTGCTGGATCATATGGTAGCTCTATTTTCAACTTTTTGAGGAACCTCCATACTGTTTTCCAGAGTGGCTGCACCAGCTGGCATTCCCACCGACAGCGTAGGAGGGTTCCCCTTTCTCTGCATCCCCGCCAACATCTGTCGTTTCCTGACTTGTTAACTTTAGCCATTCTGACTGGTATGAGGTGGTATCTCATTGAGGTTTTGATTTGGATTTCCCTGATGCTGAGCGATGTTGAGCACTTTTTCATGTGTGTGTTGGCCATTTGGATGTCTTCTTTGCAAAAATATCTGGTTCATGTCTTCTGCCCATTTCTTGATTGGATCATTTGTTCTTTGGGTGTCGAATTTGGTAAGTTCTTTATAGATTTTGGATACTAGCCCTTTATCTGATATGTCATTTGCAAGTATCTTCTCCCATTCTGTCAGTTGTCTTTTGGTTTTATTGACTGTTTCCTTTGCTGTGCAAAAGCTTTCTATTTTGATGAAGTCCCAATAGTTCATTTTTGCTCTTGCTTCCCTTGCCTTTGGTGATGTTTCTAGGAAGAAGATACCGCGGCTGAGGTTGAAGAGGTTGTTGCCTGTGTTCTCCTCCAGGATTTTGATGGACTCCTGTCTCACATTGAGGTCTTTCATCCATTTGGAGTCTATTTTTGTGTGTGGTGTAAGGAGATGGTCCAGTTTCATTTTTCTGCATGTGGCTGTTCAATTTTCCCAACACCATTTGTTTAAGAGATTGTATTTTTTCCACTGGACATTCTTTCCTGCTTTTTTGAAGATTAGTTGGCCACAGAGTTGAGGGTCCATTTCTGGGGTCTCTATTCTGTTCCATTGATCAATGTGTCTGTTTTTATGCCAGTACCATACTGTCTTGATGATTACAGTTTTGTAATACAGCTTGAAGTCCGGAATTGTGATGCCACCAGCTTTGCTATTCTTTTTCAACATTGCTCTGGCTATCCAGGCTCTTTTCTGGTTCCATACAAATTTTAGGATTATTTGTTCCATTTCTTTGAAAAAAGTTGATAGTATTTTGATAGGGATTGCATTGAATGTGTAGATTGCTTTAGGTAGCATTGACAACTTCACAATATTTGTTCTTCTAATCCATGAACATTTTTTCAATTTCTTTGTGTCTTCCTCAATTTCTTTCATGAGTATTTTATAGTTTTCTGAGTACAGATCCTTTGCCTCTTTGGTTAGATTTATTCCTAGGTATCTTATGGTTTTGGGTGCAATTGTAAATGGGATTGACTCCTTAATTTCTCTTTTTCTATCTTATTGTTGGTGTATAGGAATGCCACAGATTCTATGCATTGATTTTATATCCTGCCACTTTACTGAATTCCTGTATGAGTTCTAGCAGTTTTGGGGTGGAGTCTTTTGGGTTTTCCACATAAAGTATCATATCATCTGCAAAGAGTGAGAGTTTGACTTCTTCTTGGCTGATTCGGATGCCTTTTATTTCTTTTTGTTGTCTGATTGCTGTGGTTAGGACTTTTTTTTTTTTTTTTAGGATTTATTTATTTGACAGAGAGAGACACAGGGAGAGAGAGAATTCAAGCAGGGGGAGTGGAAGAGGGAGAAGCAGGCTTCCTGTGGAGCAGGGAGCCCAATGCGGGACTCGATCCCAGGACCCTGGGATCAGGACCTGAGCTGAAGGCAGACACTTAACTGACTGAGCCACCCAGGTGCCCCTGTTGTTAGGACTTCTAAAACTATGTTGAATAACAGTGGTGATAGTGGACATCCCTGCCGTATTCCTGACCTTAGGGGGAAAGCTCTCAGTTTTTCCCCATTGAGAATGATATTTGCTGTGGGTTTTTCATAGATGGCTTTTATGATCTTGAGGTATGTACCCTCTATCCCTATACTCTGAAGAGTTTTGATCAAGAAAGGATGCTGTACTTTGTCAAATGCTTTTTCTGCATCTATTCAGAGGATCATATGGTTCTTGTTCTTTCTTTTATTAATATATTGTATCACATTGATTGATTTGCAGATGTTGAACCAACCTTGCAGCCCAAGGATAAATCCCACTTGGTCGTGTGAATAATCCTTTTAATGTACTGTTGGATCCTATTGGCTAGTATTTTGGTGAGAATTTTTGCATCCATGTTCATCAAGGATATTGCTCTGTAATTCTCCTACGATGGGGTCTTTGTCTGGTTTTGGGATCAAGGTAATGGTGACCTCATAAAATGAGTTTGGCAGTTTTCCTTCCATTTCTATTTTTTGGAGCAGTTTCAGAAGAATAGGTATTAATTCTTCTTGAAATGTTTGGTAGAATTCCCCTGGGAAGCCATCTGGCCCTGGGCTTTTGTTTTTTGGGAGATTTTTGATGACTGCTTCAATTTCCTTAGTGGTTATAGGTCTGTTCAGGTTTTCTATTTCTTCCTGGTTCAGTTTTGGTAGTTGAGACATCTCTAGGAATGCATCCATTTCTTCCAGATTATCTAATTTGCTGGCATAGAGTTGCTCATAATATGTTCTTATAATTGTTTGTATTTCTTTGGTGTTGGTTGTGATGTCTCCTCTTTCATTCATGATTTTGTTGATTTGGGTCATTTCTCTTTTCTTTTTGATAAGCCTGGCCAGGGGTTTATCAATCTTGTTAATTCTTTCAAAGAACCAGCTCCTAGTTTCGTTGATCTGTTCTACTGTTCTTTTAGTTTCTATTTCATTGATTTCTGCTCAGATCTTTATCATTTCTCTTCTCCTGCTGGACTTAGGCTTTATTTGCTGTTCTTTCTCCAGCTTCTTTAGGTGTGGGGTTAGCTTGTGTACTTGAGACCTTTCTTGTTTCTTGAGAAAGGCTTGTATTGCTATATACTTTCCTCTTAGGACTGCCTTTGCTGCATCCCAAAGATTTTGAACAGTTGTGTTTTCATTTTCATTGGTTTCCATGAATTTTTTTTAAATTCTTCTTTAATTTCCTGGTTGACCCATTCATTCTTTAGTAAGGTGCTCTTTAGCCTCCATGTATTTGAGTTCTTTCCAACTTTCCTCTTGTGATTGAGTTCTAGTTTCAAAGCATTGTGGTCTGAAAATAGGCAGGGAATGATCCCAGTCTTTGGGTACCAGTTGAGAGCTGATTTGTGACCTAGGATGTGATCTATTCTGGAGAATGTTCCATGGGCACTAGAGAAGAATGTGTATTCTGTTGTTTTGGGATGGAATGTTCTGAATATGTCTGTGAGGACCATTTGGTCCAGTGTGTCATTTAAAGTCTTTATTTCCTTGTTGATCTTTTGCTTCGATGATCTGTCCATTTCAGTGAGGGGGGTGTTAAAGTCCCCCACTATTATTGTATGGTTGTCAATGTGTTTCTTTGCCTTTGTTATTAATTGGCTTGTATAATTGGCTGCTCCCATGTTAGGGGCATAGATATTTACAATAGTTAGGTATTCTTGTTGGATAGACCCTTTAAGTAGCATATAGTGTCCTTCCTCATCTCTTATTATAGTCTTTGGCTTAAAATCTAATTTGTCTGTTATAAGGATTGCCACCCCAGCTTTCTTTTGGTGTCCATTAGCATGGTAAATGGTTTTCCACCCTTTCACTTTCAATCTGGGGGTGTCTTTGGGTCTAAAATGAGTCTCTTGCAGACAGTATATCGATGGGTCTTGTTTTTTATCCAATCTGATAGCCTGTGTCTTTTGATTGGGGCATTTAGCCCATTTACATTCAGGGTAACTATTGAGAGATATGAATTCAGTGCCATTATATTGCCTGTAAGGTGACTGTTACTGAATATTGTCTGTGTTCCTTTCTGGTCTAGGCCTTCTCTTCACTTAGAGGACCCCTTTCAATATTTCTTGTAGGGCTGGTTTCATGTTTGCAAATTCCTTTAGTTTTTGTTTGTCCTGGAAGCTTTTTATATCTCCCTCTATTTTCAATGACAGCCTAGCTGGATATAGTATTCCTGGCTGCATATTTTTCTCATTTAGTGCTCTGAATAGATGATGCCAGTCCTTTCTAGCCTGCCAGGTCTCTGTGGATAGGTCTGTTGCCAATCTAATGTTTCTACCATTGTAGGTTACAGATCTCTTTCCCGAGCTGCTTTCAGGATTTTCTCTTTGTCTCTGAGACTCGTAAGTTTTGCTATTAGATGTCGGGGTGTTAACCTATTTTTATTGATTTTGATGGGGGTTGTCTGTGCCTCCTGGATTTTGATGTCTGTTTCCTTCCCCAAATTAGGGAAGTTCTCTGCTATAATTTCCTCCAATTTACCTTCTGCCCCTCTCTCTCTTTCTTCTTCTTCTGGGATCCCAATTATTCTATTATTGTTTCATCTTATGGTATCACTTATCTCTCAAATTCTGCCCTCACGATCCAGTAGTTGTTTCTCTCTCTTTTTCTCAGCTTTTTTATTTTCCATCATTTGGTCTTCTCGATCACTAATTCTCTCTTTTGCCTTATTTATCCTAGCAGTTAGAGCCTCCATTTTTTATTGCACCTCACTAATAGCCTTTTTGATTTTGACTTGGTTAGATTTTAGTTCTTTTATTTCTCCAGAAAGGGTTTCTCTAATATCTTCCATGCTTTTTTCAAGCCCAGCTAGTATCTTTAAAAGCATCATTCTGAACTGTAGTTCCAACATCTTACTCATGTCCGTATTGATTAGGTCCCTGCAGTCAGTACTGCCTCTTTTTCTTTTTTTTGAGGTGATTTTTTCTGTCTTGTTATTTTGTCCAGAGGAGAATAGATGAATGAGAGAACAAAATGCTAACAGGGTAACAACGTCTTCAGAAAAATATACACTAAATATATCATAAGAAACCTGAAACTGGGGGAAAAGAAAGAGAAAGAAAAAAGAAAAAAAAAGATAAAGATAAACAAACAAACAAAAACCAGAATATGATCAAATACAATCAGGCTGGTGCATAAATCAGTGCCACACACTAGATTTGGGGCGTATTTTGGTCTGTTAGAAGAAAGTGCCTCCCAAAATTTTAAAGAAAGAAAAACTTAAATATGTACAAAAATAAAGGTAAATATGATGAAGGGATGGAATAGGACTGTAAAGATGAAAAGTATAAAAGATTTTTAAAAGGAATTGATAAGATAAGAAGTTGTTTGAAAAAAGAAGAGGATCTAAAAAATAAAAAAAAGGGAGAGAATATGATCAGGCAGGAGACTAGAACAAAGCCATACACTAGAGATTTAGGGTCTGTTAGAAGAAACTGTATCCCAAAATTTTAAAGAGAGAACAACTTATATATGTACCAAAAATAAGGTTAACTACTATGAAAGGATAGAATATGACCCTAAAAATGAAAAATAAAGAAGTTTTTTCTTTTTTTATAAAGATTTTTATTTATTTATTCATGAGAGACAGAGAGAGAGAGAGGCAGAGGGAGAAGCAGGCTCCCAAGGAGCAGAGAGCCCGATGCGGGACTCGATCCCAGGACCCTGGGATCATGACCTGAGCCGAAGGCAGACGCTTAACCATCTGAGCCACCCAGGCGCCCAAGAAGTTTTTTATAAAAGGGATCGATAAGATGTTGGTTGAAAAAGGGAAAAAGAAAAATTGAAAAAAAAAAAAAAGAAAAAGAAAGTAAAAAAAATAAAAATTAACTTTGAAAGACTAAAGAATCTTGGGGAAAAAGCCATGAATTCTATGTGCAGTATTCCCCTAGCTCTGGAATTCTGCTGTTCTCATTGATCGGTAAACTTGGTCTTGGCTGGCTGTTCTTGCTGATCTTCTGGGGGAGGGGCTTGTTGCCATGGTTCACAAATGTCTTTGCCGGAGGCGGATTTGCCCCACCCTTGCTGGTCTGGGCTAAGTAATCTGCTCAGGTTTGCTCTCAGGAGCTTTTGTTCCCTGCAAGCCCTCCATATAGCTTTGGAGGATGAGACTGAAAATGGAGGCCTCCCAATCTCTGCCCTGGAGGTGTCAAGAATTTGGGGCCCCCGTCCTCAGTGAACCCCCAGAGAAAAGCCATCAGTCACTCCTGTCTCCCCGGTCTCCGGCCGCACTCCTTGCTCACCCGGCCTGTGACCGAGCATTTCTATCTCTGGCACCCGACTCGGTGTGGAGTCTCCAAACCCAGCAGATCCCTGCAGTGCGCTTCTGCACCGCTCCTCCTGAGGGAGGAAGGGGGGGTCTCCCCGGATCTGCCACTTGTTGGGTCCCTGCTGGAAAAGCAGTGGCCCGACTGTCACAAATCATGGTTTATGGCAACCCCGAGCTGAGATCCCGCTCCTCAGCTCCGTCTCTGCAGCCGGCTTCCCCACTACAATACCTGGGAGCTCTGCAGCACTCAGACACCCGCAGTCTTTCTGTGACCCTGAGGGTCCTGAGACCACAGTCCCACAGGGGTTCCACCCCGCTTAGCCACTGGAGTGACGTCCTTCAATGGAGCCGACTTCTGAAAATTCCGATTTTGTGCTCTGCAGCTCTATCCCTTGCTGGTAGTGGCTGATGGAGGCCCCCTCCTCCGCCATCTATCTTCCCGAATATCGCCTTGTATTCACTTCTCCACACGTCCTACCTTCCAGAAAGTGGTCGCTTTTCTGGTCAGAGAGTTGCTGCTATTTTTTTCTTCGATACTCTGTTGAGTTCGTAGGTGTTCAGAATGGTTTGATCCCTATCTAGCTGAATTCCTGGGACCAGATGAAATTTAGGTCTCCTACTCCTCCGCCATCTTGCTCCTCCCCCCTCTTTCAACTTTTTTATATGTTAGAAGATTTTCCTAGTAAAACCTGAGGATTTGAAAATAGGATTTGAAATTAGGTTCTGGGTTTGAACCTAGGCTCTGTTCCTTGCTAGTTATATGTCTTGAGAAATATCCAGAATGTTCAGAAAGCCCCAGTTACCCCCATCTGGGGGAGTTGTTGATATCTAATGCATAAAATTACAGATTAAATAAAAATAAGGATTCAATAAGCATGAATATACAAAGAGTTCTGCACATTCTGTAGCACTTCACATGTAAACACTTCAATAAATAATAACTCTTCCATAAATAATGACTATCATGTAATAACATAAAACATGCTTGGAATCCTTTCAGTTATAAAAGTTTTCTCCCAGAATATCTGTAATAGATCTTATTTGATTCATTCTTTCAAAAAAACCTGACCCTATTGAACAAATAGTCATGTATATTTTTTACTGAACACTCAGTTTTTCGTTGAGTTCAAAAAGAGAAGGTACCTTACTTGACATATTATTATTTTTTATAGAATTAGCAAAATACAGAAAAATTTAGAATGTTAAGAATTTAAAATCAATATATTTTTAAAGAGCAACTAAATACCAAGATACTTATCAGAATTTCATTTTAAGCCATTTAATAAAGAGTCATAAAAAAAGAATTAAAATCTAGATACTTAAAAAGTCTTTTATTCAGCCATTAAAAGGAATAAAACATTGATACATGCCATAACAAGGATAAACCTTGAAATCATTAAGTTAAGTGCAGGAAGCAAGTCATAAAAAAACACATATTACCTGATTCTATTTATGTGAAATGTCCACAATAGGCAAATCTGTAGAGAAAGAATGTAGATTAGTGGTTGCCTAGAACTGAGGATGGAAATAGGGGGTGGGAGAAAAGGAGGCTGTAGCTAAAGGTATGGAGTTTCTTTTTAAGGTAATGAAAATATTGTAAATTTGGCTGTGGTGATGATTGCACGTCTGTGCCTGTGTGTACAGATAATAAAACCTGTTGAATTGCACAGTTTTAAATGGTTGAACTGTCTGACGTGTGTCATATCTCAATAAAGCTCTTGCCAAAAATCCTTGACCAAGAATATACAGTAGTGAATAATGCAACATGTAAATGCTCATAATTTTTTAGTTCATATGTTTTTTTCTCAAAAATATGTTCTTACTAATACAGTATTTCTCTGTGAGACTCACATATAAAATTAAATTAAATTAAAATAGAAACCCCCCAAATCATAATTTTAAATATAAAAATACTATTTGTATGTATAAACTTACCAATTGTGTTGGCTGACTATATTTTTTAATTTAAAGTAAACCTAACATTTAGTTTCTTTGCTTTTCCACATAACAAAAAATATTTATTTTAACAAAGATAACAAAACTCTGAAAAGGTAGAAAAACTGGAACAAAGATAAAACAAAAGATTGTTAAATTATTAACTTATTCCTGAGTAGACTAGAAACAGAGAGAAGGAAGGAATGGAGATTTCTGCAAAATTCATTAGCATTAAGCGAGTCTACAAATATCACAGGATCAGTACCCTAGACGGTCAGCTTGGCCTCCAATTTTTCCCCTGGTAAAACTTCTCCAAGGTTTGCTAAGTGATGTCAATGCAAAGTTTTCCCAAACTTCCTGGAAATTTTACAAGCAATTCACTGGAGATACAAAAAATATCTGGGGCCTTAGCCAACAGCATTCCTCTATGAATACTGGCTCTCAATTTGCCTTTTATTTTTCTTAATTGGGGTTATGCAATCTTAAAGATTTACAGTTAAGGAGAGAAGCAAAATATAAAACTTAAAGAAGAAGTAACAAATATGAAAATAATAATCCTTTTAACCCTATTGTAGACATGATTTTTTTTTATTCTTATGTAGAAACAGACTGGATTTTTCTACACAAGCATCCTTTTAATGAGCTCTACTGTATAATAAATTCCTAGATTAAATCTTTTTGGATCCTATTAAAATGAATGTTTTAATCCACGGGCTTAGTTAGTAAAGTATAATTTATGTCATTTAAGGAAAAAGGCACATTTTCTCAACTGGGAGGGAAAAAAAGGCAAAAGAAAAAAATGTCTTCTTTTTCTCCAAAATTGTTTGTTTTTGTTTTGTTTTATTTTGTTTTTATCGTTGGCATTTTATTCATTGGTTTTCCTTTTTTTGTATCCTCTAATTCCATTGTCTGGACATGTCTCAGTGTGAGTGCTAAATATGAGATCGACTAGGCACCTCAGACAAAATCTTATTCTGGGTTATTAGACAGTGTCTGATGATACCGACTTCTTCTCACGGGCTTAGCAAGCACAGTCTCCGGGAGGCTTTTTTTGGGGGAAAGATCGCTCAGGAAAAATGTGTGTCCTTGACGAGTCGTTCCAGGTTGGGTGTCCCTGAAAGTATATGGGGGTGGTGTCCCTTTAAGCACAAGGAAAGGGCAGGTCCCGCTGTTATCCTTGACCCTCTGACAAAATAGTCAGGCGCTGTTTGTAAAAGAGCCAAGTAATTAAAAGTATCCCAGGGTTATGGTGAAATAGGGCAAGTAAAATACGCTCCTGGATACCAGCTCTCTTTCAGGACCAGCTCTTTTGTATTTTCTCTCTATTTTGTTTTCTTCTTTATTTCAATTTTTCATGGCACAGTTTCCCCTCTCCTACATTGTTCTTCCCTGCCTGTCAGTTGGTAAAATATTAAGTACCATTATTACTGCTTATCTAGCTTGAGTTCTTTCTGGAACTATTTGCTTCCAACCCCCAACTCACCCCCAAACTCCTGAACTATATTTTTTCCTCTTAATTTCAGAACAAATTATTAATTATTAGATGTAATAGAGAAAGGTACAGAAATAGAGTGATTCAGTTTCACAGGGAAAGGATGAGACATTTCTCATCATTTCATTTGCATTTTTCTTTATGATGATGTTTCTAACAAAGACAGAGAGACCCAGGGCATGCACTTTGTCTACTTTTAGATTGATCATATATCCTTATTAACATAAGGCAGTTGGGTATATGCCTATTGTGATAGCTTAAGTAATAGTATGTCTTTTCACTCTCAAAAGTATTCTTCATTAAATGTAGATGGTGTAGTCATTCTAGTTATCTTGCTTGTTGAACTGTTGGGTAATTGCTCAATACATAGAGAAATTAGTTCTAATTTTGTTTAGAGAAAGCTATTCTCTGGGTAATCACCCTTACTTTTGTTATGAAATAACTATTTGTACTGTTAGACTTTTAAATGGAAACAACTTGTTATTGTTCAGATATTCCCTATATCTCCAAATGATATTAGGGAGCAGTAGAATACATGGGCATTGTGTCAGGTAAGGATGGGTATGAATTGGTTATGTCACTCAATAGCTGTATAACCTTGGGCAGATCATATAACTCCTCTGAGTTGAATCTTCCTTTTCTGTAATATGCACATAATAATTTTGGCTCTGGGTTGTCATGAGGATTAAATAATAGATGGTTATAGTTACATAATTATATTAGTTCATATATCCACCCATCCATCTATTGTCCATCCATCCAGGTATTTTATCATTATATAAACACAATGCTTGGCACTACAACTCAAAGTGATTTAAAATAGTAAGAATGCATTACGTTGCTAGACAAAACTCTAAATTTAAATAATGCAAGATCAATTCATTTCCTAAATTGAGTTCATTCTAAGATTGGTTCCTAAGGATTACAATCTAGGTACAGCAGTTACAGGCATCACATCCCACATCACAGCCAACAACATTCATAGGCAGAAGAAATTATTGCCTCCATCTTGGGTCCCTATCTTTTGAGGAAACTGTACCAAGGAACCCCTCCTCATACCTCCTCTCCCTCCTTCTTGGCCTGAGTTTCAATGCATGCCAATGCATTTGTCTACTTTTGGTAAGGGGAATGTGATCCTCAAAGTGAGTTGGCTAAGATGGCTTTTTCTGTTTGGAGAAAATTTGGTGTCTGATTAAATCAGGGATCTGTGTGCTACTTTGAGGTTCTGCATATGCCCAGGGTGGATGTAACATAGTCATCAGGATATCTGAAATCAGGATATCTGAATTCCAGTCAAGGATGTAACATCAGATAGTTGCAAACTTGGAAGTCACTTTCCTATTCAGGCTTCCATTTATCTGTGCATAAAATGTGGCATTGACTTCCTAGTAGTGAAAGGTCCCTTCAACCTTTAACATTCTGTTTGGTCTACTTAAAACAACAGTCCTAAATTCACATGGACACCATTCCTAATTCATAATCTATTTCAATTCACCACATGATTTTCAGATACCAATGCACTGATAAGGATACTAGAATAAGAGTTAGAAGACCTGGTTTCAAGCCCAGATTCACTGCTTAGTAATGCTACGACTGCAGTTCATGAAAGAAAAAGCTCTTAGGCTACATTTGACAAACTGCTATGATTATTAAAAACCACTTTGTTTCTTAAAAACTCAGGGTCTCTTTTCAAGCTTAATTTGCATAACTAGTTTGACGATGGTAGAAAAATCAGGACTGTAGTTTGAACTGTTTCCACATCTGCTTTTGTTTCTTCTGGAGAGGGGGTTGTATATAAAGAGAAAAAAATGGAGCTTTTGCCTAATCTGGTATTCCCAACACATTCACTATTCACAAATTATTTTCATATATCATGTTTAAGTTTAGAACATGAAGATGTTTATGTGACTTACATAAAGTTATAAAATTAATAAGTGGTAGTGACACAATCTGCTGTCCCCAAGTACCATGCTCTTTCTACCACTCTTTGTCATTGTCATTTAGTGCCCAAGTTTAGACATGGTCTTTATGAAGTGACAGAATAGACAGCACATTTCCTTGGGAGACTTCCTGTGGCACGTGCACAGATGTTGTTTCTGTGCAATAAGAATGAAGTGGAAGCAAGGAGTGTGATGTTGTGCAGCACTATGTGTCTTCCCTAGTGTAACTCTTTTGAGTGATGAAGCAGCATGTCAAGGAGCTCCTTTTAATTACTATCCTTAGGAGATGCAAATGGTGGAATGAATACTGAGGGACTAGTGCACTGAGTCAAGGTGCTTTATATGTCTAGACCTTGGCTTTCTCATGAAAAATGTGTGTGTGTGTGTACATGTGTGTGTGTTGGGTGTTGACAGGGAATGGGGTTGAGATATGAGAAACAAATGGATCTCTAGCTTTTTTCCAGGACTAGCATTCTAAAATTCTAGGTTATTTGATAGATGGACTCTGTAGAGGTGGAGATGTGGAGAGAATTGCATTGTACAGAATTACAGCTTCAGAATGTGGGTGACCAAATGACAGTTAGGAGGAAGGACGAGGGCTTGGAAAGCTGGTAACTGCTATCAATAGGTGCCACTACATAAGAGCAACATAGTGACATCTGTACCAACTGTAGGGAGGCTTCACTGGTGACTACACACACACAGATAGGTGCTACTGGCTACCACTGACAGGAACTTCCTTTGAGGCTGTAACTGGGACTGTCACAGAGGGCAACAGATTAAGCTCATGCCAGGGAATGCTTATGACTTAGAGGTTTTTAATCCTTTACTATCTGTTGTCTTTCAAGAAAGCCCCAGATTTTTCTTTATGCTTCATCTTTCTTTCTTCTGATTTTGAATGATGGAAACCATTTTAATAAATGATCATGTTTTACTTTTTTCTCCTATTCTGGTGGGGGAGGGTCATGAAAAATAAACTTTTTAAAAAAATTAAACCACATGTATTTATTCAAGAAGCTCCCTGAAAAGGTCAACAAGTGGCAGTCAGTTCTCAGCTGTCACATTATTTGTTATCATCCTAGAACTTTGTTTTTATCCTCTTTCCTGTCTTCTGGTCATTTTTCTGCTCATTAGCTACTTGAGCTTAGGGTAGGCAAGAAATGAGATGGAATTTTTTAAAAATTTTTTAATTGTTATGTTAATCACCATACATTACATCACTAGTTTTTGATGTAGTGTTCCATGATTCATTGTTTGTGCATAACACCCAGTGCTCCATGCAGAACGTGCACTCTTTAATACTCATCACCAGCCTAACACATTCTCCCACACCTCCTCCCCTCTCGAACCCTCAGTTTGTTTTTCAGAGTCCATCGTCTCTCATGGATAGTCTCCCCCTCTGATTTCCCCCCCTTCATTCTTCCCCTTCTGCTATCTTCTTCTTTTTTTTTTTCCTTAACATATATTGCATTATTTGTTTCAGAGGTACAGATCTGTGATTCAACAGTCTTGCACAATTCACAGCACTCACCATAGCATATACCCTCCCCAGTGTCTATCACTCAGCCACCCCATTCCCCTCACCCCACCCCCCACTCCAGCAACCCTCAGTTTGTTTCCTGAGATTAAGAATTCCTCATATCAGTGAGGTCATATGATACATGTCTTTCTCTGATTGACTTATTTCACTCAGCATAACACCCTCCAGTTCCATCCACATCATTGCAAATGGCAAGATCTCATTCCTTTTGATGGCTGCATAATATTCTATTGTATATTATATATACCACATCTTCTTTATCCATTCATCTGTCGATGGACATCTTGGCTCTTTCCACAGTTTGGCTCTTGTGGACATTGCTGCTATAAACATCGGGGTGCACATACCCCTTTGGACCCCTACATTTGTATCTTTGGGGTAAATACCCAGTTGTGGAATTGCTGGATCGTATGGTAGCTCTATTTTCAACTTTTTGAGGAAACTTCATACTGTTTTCCAGAGTGGCTACACCAGCTGGCATTCCCACCAACAGCGTAGGAGGGTTCCCCTTTCTCCACATCCCCGCCAACATCTGTCATTTCCTGACTTGTTAATTTTAGCCATTCTGACTGGTGTGAGGTGGTATCTCATTGAGGTTTTGATTTGGATTTCCCTGATGCTGAGCGATGTTGAGCACTTTTTCATATGTGTGTTGGCCATTTGGATATTTTCTTTGCAGAAATGGCTATTCATGTCTTCTGCCCATTTCTTGATTGGATTATTTGTTCTTTGGGGGTTGAGTTTGATAAGTTCTTTATAGATTTTGGATACTAGCCCTTTATCTGTTGTGTCATTTGCAAATATCTTCTCCCATTCTGTCGGTTGTCTTTTGGTTTTGTGGACTGTTTCTTTTGCTGTGCAAAAGCTTTTTATCTTGATGAAGTCCCAATAGTTCATTTTTGCCCTTGCTTCCCTTGCCTTTGGTGATGTTTCTAGGAAGAAGTTGCTGTGGCTAAGGTCGAAGAAGTTGTTGCCTGTGTTCTCCTTTAGGATTTTGATGGACTCCTGTCTCACATTGAGGTCTTTCAACCATTTTGAATCTATTTTTGTGTGTGGTGTAAGGAAATGGTCCATTTTCATTTTTCTGCATGTGGCTGTCCAATTTTCCCAACACCATTTGTTTAAGAGATTGTCTTTTTTCCATTGGACATTCTTTCCTACTTTATCAAAGATTAGTTAACCATAGAGTTGAGGGTCCATTTCTGGGGTCTCTATTCTGTTCCATTGATCTATGTGTCTGTTTTTGTGCCAGTACCATGCTGTCTTGATGATGACAGCTTTGTAATAGAGCTGGAAGTCCGGAATTGTGATGCCGCCGGCTTTGCTTTTCTTTTTCAACATTCCTCTGGCTATGCGGGGTCTTTTCTGGTTCCATACAAATTTTAGGATTATTTGTTCCATTTCTTTGAAAAAAGTGGATGGTATTTTGATGGGCATTGCACTGATTGTGTAGATTGCTCTAGGTAGCATGGACATCTTCACAATATTTGTTCTTCCAATCCATGAGCATGGAATGTTTTTCCATTTCTTTGTGTCTTCCTCAATTTCTTTCATGAGTATTTTATAGTTTTCTGGTACAGATCCTTTGCCTCTTTGGTTAGATTTATTCCTAGGTATCTTATGGTTTTGGGTGCAATTGTAAATGGGATTGACTCCTTAATTTCTTTTTCTTCTGTCTTGTTTTTGGTGTATAGGAATGCCACTGATTTCTGTGCATTGATTTTATATCCTACCACTTTACTGAATCCCTGTATGAGTTCTAGCAGTTTTGGGGTGGAGTCTTTTGGGTTTTCCACATAAAGTATCATATCATCTGCAAAGAGTGAGAGTTTGACTTCTTCTTGGCTGATTCAGATGCTTTTTATTTCTTTTTGTTGCCTGATTGCTGTGGCTAGGACTTCTAATACTATGTTGAATAGCAGTGGTGATAGTGGACGTCCCTGCCGCGTTCCTGACCTTAGGGGGAAAACTCTCAGTTTTTCCCCATTGAGAATGATATTCGCTGTAGGTTTTTCATAGATGGCTTTTATGATATTGAGGTATGTACCCTCGATCCCTATACTCTGAAGAGTTTTGATCAAGAAAGGATGCTGTATTTTGTCAAGTGCTTTTTCTGCATGTATTGAGAGGACCATATGATTCTTGTTCTTTCTTTTGTTAATGTATTGTGTCACGTAGATTGAATTATGGATGTTGAACAAACTTTGCAGTACAGGGATAAATCCCACTTGGTCGTGGTGAATAATCCTTTTAATGTACTGTTGGATCCTATTGGCTAGGATTTTGGTGAGAATTTTTGCATCCATGTTCATCAAGGATATTGGTCTGTAATTCTCCTTTTTGATGGGGTCTTTGTCTGGTTTTGGGATCAAGGTAATGGTGACCTCATAAAATGAGCTGGAAGTTTTCCTTCCATTTCTATTTTTTGGAGCAGTTTCAGAAGAATAGGTATTAATTCTTCTTTAAATGTTTGGTAGAATTCCCCTGGGAAGCCATCAGGCCCTAGGCTTTTGTTTGTTGGGAGATTTTTGATGACTACTTGAATTTCCTTCATGGTTATAGGTCTGTTCAGGTTTTCTATTTCTTCCTGGTTCAGTTTTGGTAGTTGAGACATCTCTAGGAATGCATCCATTTCTTCCAGATTATCTAATTTGCTGGCATAGAGTTGCTCATAATATGTTCTTATAATTGTTTGTATTTCTTTGGTGTTAGTTGTGATGTCTCTTCTTTCATTCATGATTTTGTTGATTTGGGTCATTTCTCTTTTCTTTTTGATAAGCCTGGCCAGGGGTTTATCAATCTTGTTAATTCTTTCAAAGAACCAGCTCCTAGTTTCATTGATTTGTTCTACTGTTCTTTTGGTGTCTATTTCATTGATTTCTGCTCGGATCTTTATCATTTCTGTTCTCCTGCTGGATTTAGGCTTTATTTGCTGTTCTTTCTCCAGCTCCTTTAGGTGTAGGGTTAGGTTGTGTATTTGAGACCTTTCTTGTTTCTTGAGAAAGGCTTGTATTGCTATATACTTTCCTCTTAGGACTGCTTTTCCTGCATCCCAAAGATTTTGCACAGTTGTGTTTTCATTTTCATTTGTTTCCATGAATTTTTTTAATTCTTCTTTAATTTCCTGGTTGACCCATTCATTCTTTAGTAAGGTGCTCTTTAGCCTCCATGTATTTGAGTTCTTTCCAACTTTCCTCTTGTGATTGAGTTCTAGTTTCAAAGCATTGTGGTCTGAAAATAGGCAGGGAATGATCCCAGTCTTTGGGTACCAGTTGAGAGCTGATTTGTGACCTAGGATGTGATCTATTCTGGAGAATGTTCCATGGGCACTAGAGAAGAATGTGTATTCTGTTGTTTTGGGATGGAATGTTCTGAATATGTCTGTGAGGTCCATTTGGTCCAGTGTGTCATTTAAAGTCTTTATTTCCTTGTTGATCTTTTGCTTCGATGATCTGTCCATTTCAGTGAGGGGGGTGTTAAAGTCCCCCACTATTATTATATTGTTGTCAATGTGTTTCTTTGCCTTTGTTATTAATTGGCTTGTATAATTGGCTGCTCCCATGTTAGGGGCATAGATATTTACAATAGTTAGGTATTCTTGTTGGATAGACCCTCTAAGTAGCATATAGTGTCCTTCCTCATCTCTTATTATAGTCTTTGGCTTAAAATCTAATTTGTCTGTTATAAGGATTTCCACCCCAGCTTTCTTTTGGTGTCCATTAGCATGGTAAATGGTTTTCCACCCTTTCACTTTCAATCTGGGGGTGTCTTTGGGTCTAAAATGAGTCTCTTGCAGACAGTATATTGATGGGTCTTGTTTTTTTATCCAATCTGATGCCCTGTGTCTTTTGATTGGGGCATTTAGCCCATTTACATTCAGGGTAACTATTGAGAGATATGAATTCAGTGCCATTATATTGCCTGTAAGGTGACTGTTACTGAATATTGTCTGTGTTCCTTTCTGGTCTCTTCGCTTAGAGGACCCCTTTCAATATTTCTTGTAGGGCTGGTTTCGTGTTTGCAAATTCCTTTAGTTTTTGTTTGTCCTGGAAGCTCTTTATATCTCCCTCTATTTTCAATGACAGCCTAGCTGGATATAGTATTCCTGGCTGCATATTTTTCTCATTTAGTGCTCTGAATAGATGATGCCAGTCCTTTCTAGCCTGCCAGGTCTCTGTGGATAGGTCTGTTGCCAATCTAATATTTCTACCATTGTAGGTTACAGATCTCTTCTCCCAAGCTACTTTCAGGATTTTCTCTTTGTCTCTGAGACTCGTAAGTTTTGCTATTAGATGTCGGGGTGTTAACCTATTTTTATTGCTTTTGATGGGGGTTGTCTGTGCCTCCTGGATTTTGATGCCTGTTTCCTTCCCCAAATTAGGGAAGTTCTCTGCTATAATTTGCTCCAATTTACCTTCTGCCCCCCTCTCTCTTTCTTCTTCTTCTGGGCTCCCAATCATTCTAATGTTGTTTTGTCTTAGGGTATCACTTATCTCTCGAATTCTGCCCTTGTGATCCAGTAATTGTTTATCTCTCTTTTTCTCAGCTTCTTTGTTTTCCATCATTTGGTCTTCTATATTACTGATTCATTCTTCTGCCTCATTTATCCTAGCAGTTAACACCTCCATTTTTTATTGTACCTCACTAATAGCCTTTTTGATTTTGACTTGGTTAGATTTTAGTTCTTTTATTTCTCCAGAAAGGGTTTCTCTAATAACTTCCATGCTTTTTTCAAGCCCAGCTAGTATCTTTAAAGTCATCATTCTGAACTCTAGATCCAACATCGTACTAATGTCCGTTTTGAGTAGGTCCCTGGCAGTTGGTACTACCTCTTGTTCATTTTGTTGAGGTGATTTTTTCCATCTTGTCATTTTGTCCAGAGGAGAATAGATGAATGAGAGAACAAAATGCTAACAGGGTAACAATGTCCCCAGAAAATATACTCTAAACAAATCAGAAAAGACCTGAACCCAGGGGAAAAGAAAGTGAAAGAAAGAAAAAAGACAAAGATAAAAGCAAACCAAAGCAGAACAAAACAAAAAAAACCAGAATATGATCAAATATGATTAGGCTGGTATATAGATCAGTGCCACACATTAGATTTCAGTGTATTCTGGTCTGCTAGAAGAAAATGCCTCCCAAAATTTTAAAGAAAGAAAAACTTATATATGTACAAAAATAAGGGTTGATATGATGAAGGGATGGAATATGACTGTAAAGATGAAAATTATAAAAAAAATTTATAAAAAGAATTGATAAGAAGTTGTTTGGAAAATAAAGAAGAGGATTTGAAAAAAAAATAAGAAAAAAAAGGGAGAGAATGTGATCAGGCAGGAGACTAGAACAAAGCCATACACTAGAGATTTAGGGTATATTTTGATCTGTTAGAAGAAACTGTATCTCAAAATTTTAAAGAGAGAATAACTTACATATATATGCCAAAAATAAGGGTAACTACTATGAAGGGATAGAATATGATTCTAAAAATGAAAAATAAAAATGTTTTTTAAATAAGGGATTGATAAGATGTTGGTTGAAAAAGGGAAAAAGAAAAATTCAAAAAAAAAAAAAGACAGTTAAAAAAATTAACTTTAAGACTAAATAATCATGGTAAAAAAGCCATGGATTCTATGTGCAGTATTCCCCTAGCTCTGGAGTTCTGCTGTTCTCATTGATTGGTAAACTTGGTCTTGGCTGGCTGTTCTTGCTGATCTATGGGGGATGGGCCTGTTGCCGTGGTTCCCAAATGTCTTTGCCGGAGGCGGAATTGCCCCGCCCTTGCCGGTCCGGGCTAAGTAATCTGCTGGGGTTTGCTCTCGGGACTTTTTGCTCCCTGCAAGCATTCTGTACAGCTTTGGAGGAGGAGAGTGAAAATGTTGGCCTCCCAATCTCTGCCCCGGAGGAGCCGAGAACTCGGGGCCCCACTCCTCAGTGCACCCCCAGAGAAAAGCAGTCACTCACTCCCATCTCCCCGGTCTCCAGCCGCACTCCATGCTCACCTGGCCTGTGACCGAGCATTTCTATCTCTGGTGCATGACCCCGTGTGGAGTCTTCAAACCCAGCAGATCGCTATAGCACACTGCTCCTCCCAGGGGAGGAAGGGGAGTCTCCCTGGATCTGCCACTTGTTGTGTCCCTGCTGGAGGGGCAGTGGCCTGACTGTGCCGCGGATCACAGTTTATGGCAACCCCGAGCTAAGAGCCCACTCCTCGGCTCTGTCTCTGCAGCCCGCTTCCCTGCTCCGATAACTGAGAGCTCTGGTGCACTCAGGCACCCCCGGTCTTTCTGTTTCCCCGAGGGTCCTGAGACCACACTGTCCCGCGAGGGTTCCGCCCCCCACTAGCTACTGGAGCGAAGTCCCTCAGCAGAGCAGACTTCTAAAAGTTCCGATTTTGTGCTCCACTGCTCTATCACTTGCCAGTAGCAGCTGACAGAGGCCCCCTCCCCCACCGTCTATCCTCCCGAATATCACCTCAGATTCACTTCTCTGCATGTCCTACCTTCCAGAAAGTGGTCACTTTTCTGTTCAGAGAGTTGTTGCTATTCTTTTCTTCCATCTCCTGTTGAGTTTGTAGGTATTCAGAATGGTTTGATCCCTATCCAGCTGAATACCTGAGACCAGACGAAATCCAGGTCTCCTACTCCTCTGCCATCTTGCTCCACCCTCTGAGATGGAATTTTAAACCTGTCAAGTTGAAGTCTGGTTAACAGACATGCAGAGGGGCAATGGGCAGAGAGGAGGAAATGAATTCTATTATTTTGTAGGAAAAGTAGCTGTGGTAGAAAATTAGTCTTAACTTGCTTTTCTTTCCCTGATATTAGTGGCTGACTGTGACATAGTCTCCAATATCTCTTATGGGTAAGCATTTTCAAAATATAGATTTAAAGAATTAATGATATAATAATTCCAAGAGGGCATTCCTGTCTATCAAACCTCTTGATTTATAGATGAGGAAATTATGATCCAAAGATATAAGGAGACTTACTCTTAGCAAATAAAATAGTCACCACTTATTAAAGGTTAGAGAGGATTGAGGGCAGAGTCCAAAACCCTAACTTGACAGTTTTTCCACCATGCTACCTTGATTTCCCAAGGGACATAGTGCTTATGACAAACCAGCATCCAATTGGAGTATATGATTTTTAAAGATTTATCTATTATTTTAGTGAGAAAGAGAGAAAGAGACAGGGGAGGGGCAAAGGGAGAGAGAGGATCCCAAGAAGATTCCCCAGTGAGTGGGAAGCCAGACTTGGGGCTGGATCTCATGGCTTTGAGATCATGACCTGAGCAGAAATCAAGAGTCAGATACTTAACCAAATGAGCCACCCAGGCACCCCTGGAGCACATTTTATTAAAGACCATTGAAAGCAAATTTGTTGTAAAGAGTTTTGTAAATTATAACTCCCCTCAGGATAAAACAGGTATCTTTAATCTCTGTATTTCCAGGGCCAACCATAGTTCCTGATATGAAGTAGATTTTCATTAGTTATTTGGCTAATTAAATGAATATCTTATGTCTCCTTGAGTTAAAGATTTTAGAATTATGTAACATGGTTTCATAATTAAGTACACTTAGAAGTAGAAATATTTATACATATATATATATTTTAAAGATTTTATTTATTTATTTGACAGAGAGAGACATAGTGAGAGCAGGAACACAAGCAGGGGGAGTGATAGAGGGATAAGCAGGCTTCCCGTGGAGCAGGGAGCCCGATGTGGGACTCGATCCCAGGACCCTGGGATCATGACCTGAGCCGAAGGCAGACACTTAACGACTGAGCCACCCAAGTGCCCGAAATATTTATATTTTTAATATTCAAAAAATCAAGCTGTTGATTTGGTTATCTTTTTTGATTATGTAATTTTGTTATTAAGTATGAGGCTGTGTGTCCTTGGTCCTTCCTGGTTTATTGTGGTAGCACCAGCACTGCTTAATGCAGTGTTCTCCCTGCACAAAAACAGATTCACAACAAACATTATTAATTTTTAAAGTTTACTTTCTTTCATTTTTATATCAAATACTGAAAAGATAATTATTGAACATATGGCTGCCCATGACCCTAACAACAAGTTTTCTTTGGATTATGTCTCCACCGTGATTTTAGTATTTAAATGACATCACAGCTCAGTGAAATAGTAACCTTAATTTTTTGACATTATTTTGTATGTTACCATAAGAGCATCAAAATAAGATAGAAATTGCACAGGCCTTGAACTCAAAACACACCTGGCTTCACATGTCTGTTCTGTCACATAATGCCTGTATGGCTGGAAAAGCCTCAGGTAAAAATGGGGGCTAGAATCATCCTTGACACAACAAGAATATAGTGTTATTTTGATGATTAAATAAAGTAATCACATTAAGTCTTAGAAACATACCATGAGGCACACTGCTTAGCACATAGGAAATGCCCAATAAATTACGGATGAATAAATAACTGGTGCTCAATAAATGCTATTTCTCTCAATTTGGCATCCACAGAACATGCCAGATAAAGTACCATCTTCTTTCTTTCTTTCTTCTCTTCCCTTTACCTCTATCCAAGCACATGAGTGATCTCTCCCCTGTCAGAAAAACTAGGAGGGAATACAAATGGGAAACATATTCTTCATTTAATTCTCAGCTTATTTGAGCTGTCCTGGGTGAAAATGTAGTCTGGCTTCTGGGATTTTTGCTCTTTTTTCATACCCTTGAGGGAAGAGATGAGTTTTACATCTGTTGCTGGATGTGGTAATATTCGGCTGAAGAGGTATATCTGTACTGGAAAACACTTAGACCTTCTGGCTCTCAATCAAAACAGCTCTTCCTCTGGATGCTCAGTTTCGCCCCGGAGACTCCCAGTTGAGATGTTGGTTATCGCAGATGTGAGAGTAAAAGCAGCCGATAGAAACAGGATGCAGAAACTCAAGACCTCACATCCCCAAACACACTCTAATTGTGTGATAAAAAAAGGTGGCTGAACTTAATAGATGTAACATGTAACTCTTCAGTGCCTGGCAGGGGCTCTCTCACCAGCTGGGCAA
Source organism: Mirounga leonina (assembly GCF_011800145.1). Classification (NCBI taxonomy): domain Eukaryota; kingdom Metazoa; phylum Chordata; class Mammalia; order Carnivora; family Phocidae; genus Mirounga; species Mirounga leonina. The sequence continues at coordinate 3,521,596 of NW_023270642.1, forward strand.
TACTAGGCACAGAAGAGCCCAGAAACTGATTTATGCTTCAAGCAAAAACAAGCAACAACACCCCCCTGGTAGCTCCCCCAAAGCCTGTGTGGATTTTTAATGGGGATCTCTTGGGATTTTAGTCAAATGTAGTCAGAGTGGTTGAACGTCTAATCTGCCTTTCAGAAAGGGTATCCTGCAAATAATGGAAAGAAGAAAAGTGAAAATAAAGCCACCTGAATCTAAATAAAAAGGTTTGCCTAGCAGGGGTTTTCAGTGGTTTCCAGATTTGAAGTATGAGCCAGAGGACTGAGCTGAGCACTGCCTAGGGCAGTGGAGAGGTAATTTGAAGAGGCAGCCTTGGCTGTTGTTGACATTACCTTCTGTTGTATAAATCCCAGCCCCTGCTGAAGGGGTCCAGCTAAACAGAGAGAAATAACGATGAGAATTGTTCATGAAAAGCCGGGCAGTTGGGTGTTTGGCGTTCTGTGGAATTGCTCCACTGATACTGACAGCTCCAACCTTTCCAGTGTGTTGTGGTTGGATTAGACATTCCTCTCCAAGCCAAGATTGCTTCTAACAGCTGGTGTAAGGGCCCCTCCCCACCTCTCCACCTCTGTTCCATTTCTTTCTTGAGACCATCTGAAAGGGGAGTTTAAAATTACTAAATGTCTTTTGGGTAAAGAGCTTTTACTTTTCCAGACTGAACTGCCAAAGACCCTAAGGAAATTAAAGTAAGAAAGAAAAAGTGAGTTACTATGTCTGGTAAATGGCATTTCTCTAATTTGGTGGCCATATGGTTATTAAGGTAGAGTTGTTGGATATTCTGAAGTGCTATTTATTTACCTTGGCACAGAGGCTGAGAATGCTGAACAGTAGGGTGGAAATATGGGGACAGGATAAGGGTAATGAGAGGAAGCAAATCCATTGTGAGATAGCTGAGTTCTGAAAATCTTATAGAATTTGTCTCCCTAGAGGAGAGATAGGAATATTACCTCATTGCAAAGCAGTTATTAAAACATAGCTGAGTGATACACAGATGACAACAGCTCACAGTTAACAATGTCTAATTTCACTTTCAGTGAATATTAAAATCAAAATCAATACCCTGATGCAAAGCAATAACACAGATTAAGGACCAATACCAGAAAGCTTTTCTGGGAGATTTAGAATATGCTTTACTTAAAAGAAAAAAGAAAGAAAGAATTCTTCCTGTTGTTCTTCACAGAGCATATTCTTGGAAAAATATAGCTGGAAGGGGGACTTGCTAAACAGAAGGTCTTTAAGACATATGCAGAGGAGGTAGAATATTTGTGAGCCACAAATTCTGGCTCTTTCCCTCCTTCCCACAGATTCCATATCCCTGTCCAGCTGTATTAAATTAGAGTAATAGGGAAGCTGCATTATTCCATCTTATCCATACCTACACACCTTTTCAAATGTATATCAAAGAAAAAGATTTAAAAATACTTTTTTAGGGGCACCGACAGGTGGCTCAGTCAGCTAAGCATCTGCCTTCGGCTCAGGTCATGATCCCACGGTCCTGTGTTCGAGCCCTGCGTTGGGCTCCTTGCTCAGCTGGGGAGTCTGCTTCTCCCTCTCCCTCTGCCCCTGCTGGTGTGCTCTCTCTCTCACTCTCTCAATTAAATAAGTTTTAAAAATCCTTAAAAAATACTTTTTTTAGTAAATATTAGGCATATATTGTGTTCAGAATTAAGTTTACTGTATATGCTGTGGGACTTGAATGGATTGACAAAGTAATTATTCTACCAGCCACAGATGATTAATTTGAGGCTATTATATACTTAGTTTTCCATGATCCTGCCCATATTTTCTGACTAAATGGATCATACTTCAGTCATTCATTTAGTTATTTAGTGAATATTTATCAAGTGCCTGCAATGTGCTAGGCTCTGTGCTAGAGGAAAAGTAGTTCCTGTCTTACAGGGTGTCTGTTGATAATGAGGAAGGGAATTGTCACATCATGCAGGATATAATGAAAGAAACTTCTTTAGGACCATATGGAAGAACGTAAGAGGACATTTACTTTGCAAGTCTTAGGGAACTAGGAGACAAACATGGCATGAGATAAGGCCTTGGACCCAACTGGGTTGAATTAACATCCTCACATAAACCTAGGACCTCTGAAGGGTTACAACATCTGTCAAAGAATGCATGAAAAAATTCTCCCAGGAATACAAGGTAAGAAGGAAAAAAAGAAAAGGATCTAAAAGAAGCTCATCTTATTCTGTGTAGTAAGTGAGGAGAAAAAAAAAACCTCTTTCTGAGAGTTTATAGCTATTGCCTTTGCCTCCTATGGCTTTTGGTTCCAATTTATACATCCCTCACTGTCTTGGAAACTCAAAGCTGAGAAATAACTCAAACATGGTCCCAGGCCAGTGATAACCCCTAAAGCTTAAAGTAAACCTCACTTCTTCAAGTTAGGTCAAATAAGAATTCCACAGATGAAATGTCTCTGAAGATGAACTTACAATGGGAAAGTTATGAAAAATATGAGTGGGTAATATACCATGAGCAAGAGTCAGCAAATATAATAAACAGCTGAATTGTACCTCCAAGAATTTCAAATAATAAAGCTATGTGAACCTATAAATAAACATGTTTAAAATGATTGAAGACATCAAAGAAAGAATAGAAATGCAAAAAAAGAACAATATACTATGTAGTTAAAATAGATATGTTTGGAAAATAACGAAATAAAAAATAAAATAACCAAATAAAAAATATCATCATTGAGATTGAAAACAAATAATTTGTAGGTACATAAAATAACAGATTAGACATAACCGAAGAGAGAATTATTGCAATGGAAGACTCAGCTAAGGAGAATGAGAAATTGTGAACAGGGAATGCAGACTGAATGTTTACATTTTTCCTGTCTGGGAGAAACATGAGTTAAGAAAGACTGAAGATACAGAAAAGGAAGATACCTGATGGAACAGAGACCCAAAATGGGCTGGAAGGATTAAACTAGGTCAGAAGAATAACACTATCCAATTATGCAAGAATAAAGGATATATGAATAAGCATGATCCAGATAATTTACAGGCAGAAAATTAGGAATTTTTATCCAAAGCCTTCACTTTTCTCTGTGAGGTAATAATAATTTATTAAGCATATACTCTATATCAAGCAATTTTCTAGGTGCTTATTATATATTTTCACATTTATTCTTCATTCCTAATAGCAGAGATAGGTATTGTTACTATTTCCATGTTATAAATGAGGAAACTAAAACCTGGCCAGGTAAAGTAAGTTGCTTAAGGTCCCACAACATAGTGAAAAAAAAAAAAAGTGGAAAAAAAAAAGTGAAAAAAAAAAAGATTCAAATCTAGTCAGTCTACTGTGTGGAAAAAAAGTGTGCCAGGCTACATACTGAATGACAACAGAAGTGACAGGATAGAAAGGAGAGGGTGAGAGTATTAAAAAAAAACAAAAATCCAAAGGGGTGCAGGAGAGAAATGGCTAAACTTGTAAGTAAACACGGATCAGCTTAGGTTTAAAACAAAACCATGTGTTTTCTTTAGAATTCTTTCTTTAGTGATGCTAATAAACGTTTCATCTAGAAGATTGTTTGACAGAAACTCTTTTAGAGCAATTTTTCCATGCTCAATGAAGTTGAAGCATCACATATAACCGTATAGCACAGCTGATGCTAGCAGTCTTTTCTATCCAAGAGGAAAATTCCTCATAGTACAAGGAGATGTCTACAAGAAACTATATGTATTTGAATTGATTTTGTCCACCTGGTTGTGTGTTCTTTTTAAGTACCCATTGATCCATAGTTGAGTTTCAAATAAGGTGGTAAAAATGCAATTCACAATTGTACAGTTCCCCACGTTCCACACCTTCAAGAAATCCATTTCAAACAAGTGATCACTCTCATGCTGTAGCAAAAATCAGTTTGAGTCTGTGCACTTCTTTGCATTTTCTGCTATTACATTGTTCAAATTATCATCATTCCTTGCCTCCCAACAATAGTATCCTTATTGGTCTTTCTGTTTCCAGTTTCCCACTTAAATCCACAAAGAAGTTAGTGTGAGTTTTTAAGAACACAAATTAGATCATAGCATTCCCCTCTTAAAACTCACTGGTAACTTTATATCACTCTTAAAATATAAATTCCTTTTTCTGTAAACCCATACTCAACTTGGCTCATGTTTACCTTTTAGCAACAATTTAACATTGTCCAGACACACTGGCTTTTTTTTCTGTTCCTCAAAACCACAAACTTGTCCTTACCTATGGTAGGAAATAGGGGAGGCAACTAAGGCACTAAGGCACAAAATTTAAAAAGGAGCTCACGCTCAGGGACTGACCCTGCACTTGCACAGCTTTGAGACCCAGTTCCAGGGCTGCAAAATGTAAAGTGATGCTCACTCTCAGGCCTATACATATTCCAAGTCAGCCCCTGAGAATGAGCAACTCCTTACATTATGCGTCCTAGGTGCCTTGCGTCCCTTTCCTAGTCCTGGCCTTGTTCTTACCCCAAGGCTTTTGTACCCTGTGTGTTCTTTGCTGGGACACACTATTTCTTACTGCCACTTCCCTGTCCATCTTCTTATGATTGGCTCTTTAACTTTCACATCTTAGTTCAAATTCTAGATGTCATAATTATCAACAGGCCTTACCTGATACACTCATATGTTATACAGCATCATTCACATGTTGTTGTTTTTTCTTTTTTTTTTAAAGATTTTATTTACTTATTTGACAGAGAGAGACACAGCAAGAGAGGGAACACAAGCAGGGGGAGTGGGAGAGGGAGGAGCAGGCTTCCCATAGAGCAGGGAGCCTGATGCGGGGCTCAATCCCAGGACCCTGGGATCATGACCTGAGCTGAAGGCAGACGCTTAATGACTGAGCCACCCAGGCACCCCATTGTTGTTGTTTCTTCTTTTTCTCCTTTAAATACCTATCACGTCTGGAATTAATATTTTTTTATTTGTTCAGGTGTTTATTGTTGGTCTTCTGACTACAGATAGGGAAGAAAAGATGGGATGAACATTGAAAGTTCAGCTTCAGGGAACCAAAGTGGAATACTGATTTGTCCTGGAAGTGATTATTTCAATCCTCTCCTGATGGAAAATGTGATATTCCAGAACCTAATCTAAGTTTGGGGACTGAAGAGCACATAAGCAAACTCTTTAAAATCTGCTCTAGTCCTGTGATATAAAGAACATTCCCTGGATCTGGGCTGAGATGAGGGGTTACTATTAAAAAGAGAGACATGGGCTTTCTTTGAAAATATGAGAGTAAGAGCAAAATTGAGAATGTTTATCCTATTCTAGAGAGTTTTGGGTAGTTAGGATTAGGAAGTTGGAACTAAATTAAGAAAAAAGATGGCCTCAGCAAATAATAATAATAATAATAATAATAATAAGAGGGTGGCTGAATATCTGAGATCTTTCAGAGCAAGGAAGTGATAAATGTAACCTGTGCCTTAGAGGGGCACCAGGGGTTTAATGGATAGGAGTCCAGAATTCTACATCATCTATGCTGTACTGTAAATTCTGAGTTCAGGGAGTGTGTATATCTGTGTGTATGTGTGTGTGTGTCTGTGTGTTATGGGGTAGTAATTCTCATATCAGACAAATTAGATTTTAGAGACACAGAAGGCACTATATCATTCTTAAAGGGTCTATCCAACAAGAAGATCTAACAATTGTAAATATCTATGCCCCCAACATGGGAGTAGCCAACTACATAAGTCAACTGCTAACTAAAATAAAGAGTCATATTGATAATAATACATTAATTGTAGGAGACCTCAATACTCCACTCTCAGCAATGGACAGATCATCTAAGCAGAAAATCAACAAAGAAACAAGACCTTTGAATGACATACTGGACCAGATGGACCTCATAGATATATACAGAACATTCCACCCTAAAACAACAGAATACTCATTCTTCTCAAGCACACATGAAACTTTCTCCAGAATAGACCGCATACTGGGTCATAAATCAGGTCTCAACCAATACCAGAAGATTGAGATTATTCCCTGCATTTTCTCAGACCATAATGCTTTAAAACTGGAACTCAATCACAAGAAAAAATTTGGAAGAAATTCAAACACTTGGATGCTAAAGACCATTCTGCTTAAGAATGTTTGGGTCAACCAGGAAATCAAAGAAGAACTTAAACAATTCATGGAAACCAATGAGAACAAAAACACATTGGTCCAAAACCTATGGGATACTGCAAAGGTGGTCCTAAGGGCCTATGTTCATACATAGCCATCCAAGCCTCACTCAAATAAATAGAAAAATCCCAAATTCACCAAATAACTTTACACCTTAAAGAACTGGAGAAAAAACAACAAATGATGTCTAAGTCACACATTAGAAGAGAAATAATTAAGATTAGAGCAGAGATCAATGAATTAGAAACCGGAATTACAGTAGAGCAGAACAACAAAACTAGAAGCTGGTTCTTTGAAAGAATTAATAAGATGGATAAACCACTGGCCAGACTTATCCAAAAGAAAAGAGAAAGGACCCAAATTAATAAAATTATGAATGAAAGGCGAGAAATCATAGCTAACACCAAGGAAATAGAAACAATTATTAGAAATTATTATCAACAACTATACACCAATAAATCAAGGAACCTGGAAGAAATGGATGCCTTCCTGGAAACCTATAAACTCCCAAGACTGAAACAGGAAGAAAATGACAACCTGAAGAGGCCAAAACCAGTAACGAGATTGAAGCAGTGATCAAAAACCTCCCAAAAAACAAGAGTCCGGGGCCTGATGGATTCCCTGGGGAATTCTACCAAACATTCAAAGAAGAAATAATACCTATTCTCCTGAAGCTGTTTTAAAAAATAGAAACAGAAGGAAAGCTTCCAGACTCATTCTATGAGGCCAGCATTACCTTGATCCCCAAACCAGGGAAAGATCCCATCAAAAGGGAAAATTTCAGACCAGTAACCCTGATGAATATGGATTCCAAAATCCTCAACAAAATCCTAGCTAATAGGATCCAACAATACATTAAAAGGATCATCCACCACGACCAAATGGGACTTATCCCCAGGATGCAAGGGTGGTTTAACATTTGCAAATTAATCAATGTGATAGATCACATTAAAAAAAGAAAAGACAAGAACCATATGGTCTTCTCAATTGATGCAGAAAAAGCATTTGACAAAACACAGCATCCTTTCCTGATTAAAACTCTTCAGAGTTTAGGGATAGAGGGAACATTCCTCAATCTCATAAAATCATCTATGAAAAACCCACAGTGAATATCACCCTCAATGAGGAAAAGCTGAGAGCCTTTCCCTTAAGATCAGGAACATGGCAAGGATGCCCACTCTCGCCACTATTGTTCAACATAATACTAGAAGTCCTAGCAACAGCAATTAGACAACAAAAAGAAATAAAAGGTATTCAGAATGGCAAAGAAGAAGTCAAACTCTCTCTCTCTTAGCAGATGACACGATACTTTATGTGGAAAACCCAAAAGACTCCACCCCCAAATTACTAGAACTCATACAGCAATTCAATAATGTGGCAGGATACAAAATCAATGCATCAAATCAGTTGCTTTCTTATACACTAACAATGCAACTGTAGAAAGAGAAATTAGAGAAATGATTCCATTTACAATAGCAACAAAAACCATAAGGTACCTTGGAATAAACCTAACCAAAGAGGTAAAGGATCTATACTGTAAGAACTATAGAATAGTCATGAAAGATATTGAAGAAGACACAAAAAGATGGAAAAACATTCCATACTCATGATTGGAAGAATAAACATTGTTAAAATGTCTATGCTCCCCAGAGCAATCTATACCTTCAATGCCATCCTGATCAAAATTCCGAAGACGGTTTTCAAAGTGCTGGAACAAACAATCCTAAAATTTGTATGGAATCAGAAAAGACCCCGAATCGCCAAGGAGATGTTGAAAAAGAAAAACAAAGCTGGGGGCATCACGTTGCCCGATTTCAAGCTATATTACAAAGCAGTGATCACCAAGACAGCATGGTACTGGCACAAAAACAGACATACAGACCAATGGAAGAGAATAGAGAACCCAGATATGGACCCTCAACTCTATGGTCAAATAATCTTTGACAAAGCAGGAAAAAACATGCAATGGAAAAAAGACAGTCTCTTCAATAAATGGTGCTGGGAAAATTGGACAGCCACATGCAGAAGAATGAAACTCGACCATTCTCTAACACCATTCACAAAGATAAACTCAAAGTGGATGAAAGACCTCAATGTGAGACAGGAATCCATCCAAATCCTAGAGGAGAACAGGAGCAGTAACCTCTTTGACATCGGCCCCAGCAACTTCTTTCAAGATACATCTCCAAAAGCTAGTGAAACAAAAGCAAAAATGAACTTTTGGGACTTCATCAAGATAAAAAGCTTCTTCACAGCAAAGGAAACAGTCAACAAAACAAAGAGGCAACCCACAGAATGGGAGAAGATATTTGCAAATGACACTACAGATAAAGGGCTGATATCCAAGATCTATAAAGAACTTCTCAAACTCAACACCCAAAAAACAAAGAATCAAGTCAAAAAGTGGGCAGAAGAGATGAACAGACACTTCTCTGAAGAAGACATACAAATGGCTAACAGACACATGAAAAAATGTTCATCATCATTAGCCATCAGGGAAATCCAAATCAAAACCACACTGAAATACCACCTTACACCAGTTAGAATGGCAAAAATGGACAGGGAAAGAAACAACAAATGTTGGAGAGGTTGTGGAGAAAGGGGAACCCTCTTACACTGTTGGTGGGAATGCGAGTTGGTAGAGCATCTTTGGAAAACAGTGTGGAGGTTCCTCAAAAATTTAAAAATAGAGCTACCCTATGACCCAGCAATTGCACTCCTGGGTATTTACCCCAAAGACACAGATGTAGTGAAAAGAAGGGCCATATGCACCCCAATGTTCATAGCAGCAATGTCCGCAATAGCTAAACTGTGGAAAGAGCCGAGATGCCCTTCAACAGATGAATGGATAAAGAAGATGTGGTCCATATATACAATGGAATATTACTCAGCCATCAGAAAAGATGAATACCCAACTTTTACATCAACATGGATGGGACTGGAGGAGATTATGCTAAGTGAAATAAGTCAAGCAGAGAAAGTCAATTATCATATGGTTTCACTTATTTGTGGAACATAAGGAATAACATGGAGGACATTAAGAGAAGGAAGGGAAAAATGGGCGGGGGGAATTGGAGGGAGAGATGAACCATGAGAGACTATGGACCTGAGAAACAAACAAGGTTTTAGAGGGGAGGTGGGAGGGGGGATTGGTTAGCCTGGTGATGGGTATTAAGGAGGGCACGTACTGCATGGAGCACTGGGTGTTATACGAAAACAATGGATCGTGGATCACTACATCAAAAACTAATGATGTATTGTATGGTGACTAACATAACATAATAAAATTTAAAAAAAAGAAAAGTTAATACCTATTTCCCTCAGATTAATATTAGAAAATACAGAAAAGAAGAGAAAACTTCCAAAATCATTCTATGAGGCTAGCATTACCCTGATACCAAAACCAGATAAAGACACCACTAAAAAAGAGAACTACAAGCCAATATCCCTAAGAATATAGGTGTAAAAATCCTCCACAAAATATTAGCAAACCAAATCCAACAATACATTAAAAATATCATTCACCATGATCAAATGCAATTTTCCCTGTGTTGCAAGGGTGCTTCAATATTCACAAATCAATATGATAGATCACATGTCCACCAAAAGACTGCTAGAACTGATAAATCAATTTAGTCAAGTTGCAGTATACAAAATCAGTGTACAGAAATCTGTTACATTTCCATACACTAATAATGAGGCACCAGAAAGAGAAATTAAGAAACAGTCCCACTTACAAATGTACCAAGAATAATAATAATCTAACTACTGGATACTTACCCAAAGAATACAAAAACACTTATTGAAAGGGACACATGCACCCCTATGTTATTGCATTTTTCATAATAACCAAGATATTGAAGCAGCCCAAGTGTTCATCAATTATAGAATAGATAAACAAGAAGTAGTATATTTATACAATGGAATATTAGTCTGACATAAAAAATGAAATCTTACCATTTGCAAGGACATGGATAAAGCTAGAAAGTATTATGCTAAGCAAAATAAGTCAGAGAAAGAGAAATAACATATGACTTCACTCATATGTAGAATTTAAGAAACAAAACAAAGGAGCAAAGGGGAAAAAAGAGAGAGTGAGAGATGAATCAAGAAACAGACTTTTAATTTTAGAGAGCAAGTTGATAGTTACAGAGGGGAGGTGTGTGGGGGATGGGTTAAATAGGTGAGGGGATTAAAGAGGGCACTTGTGATGAGCACTGGGTGATGTATGGAATTGTTGAATCACTATATTGTACACCTAAACTAATAAAACACTGTATGTTATCAAAAATAAAAAAGAGTACACTTATCTTGATGAGCCCTCAGTAATATATGGAATCACTATATTGTGCACTTGAAATGAATATAACACTGTATTAAACAATGGAATTGAAATAAAATAAAAATAAAAATTAAGAAAAATAAAACTGAAGTCATCCTTTAATCATTTTTAATGGTTAGTTTTCCCTCCCCCCTGCCCTAAGTCTGAGAGGATTTTTCTCTTATCTTCACTGTGAGAACCTGGTAGAGAGTTCCTGGAGGTAACACTCACCAAAGTGTGGGACCCTCTTAAAATGGGTACCTCTGCAAGTTTTTAACTCTATAGCTTATCCACACTGATCCTCTGGCAATTTGTCAATTATGGTTCAGGTTTTACTAGCCTAGTACTGGTTCCCATGTAGGTTTCTGCCCATGGATTTCTGCTCTGATAAATTGTGATTCTCTGTGTTCGCCTGTCTCTGCAATTTTTCAGGCAGTAATTTGCCCTGTGACCTTACTTCTCTGATGGATCTACAAAGAGTTATTGATTTTTCAGTTTTTTCAGCTTCTTACTTTTTATTATGATGGAGTGGGAATTTCTAAGCACCTTACTTGCTGGACCAGAAATCAGAAGTCCCTTCATTGTTGTTTTAATTTGCACTTCTCTGGTGAGTAATGAAGTTAAATATCTTTTCATGTTCCTATTTGTGATCTGGATATCCTCATTGGTATAATGCTATTTATTGTTTATTTATTTTCACCTGTTTTCTAAGTGAATTAAAAAACAACTGAGTTTTTTTAATATATGTTTCCATTTTCTTTTTTTCTTTTTTTTGACTTTTTTTTATGTTATGTTAATCACCATACATTACATCATTAGTTTTTGATGTAGTGTTCCATGATTCATTGTTTACGTATAACACCCAGTGCTCCATGCAGAACATGCCCTCTTTAATACCCATCACCAGGCTAACCCACCCCCCCACCCCCCTCCCCTCTGGAACCTTCAGTTTGTTTCTCAGAATCCATAGTCTTTCATGGTTCGTCTTCCCCTCCGATTCCCCCCCTTCATTAAGTTTTAAGAGTTATCTATATAGTCTTGGTAATTCTTCTTTGTTGGTGTTGATTTGCAAACATTTTCTCCCAGTCTGTAGTTTTTCTTTTCAACCTCTTAATAAAGTCTTTCACACAGAAAAATATTTTAATATTTATGAGATTCAATTTATCAATGTTTCCTTTTTTCATCATGTTTTTTGTGTCAAGTCTAAGAACTCTTTTCTTAGCCCTAGATCCCATAGATTCACTCCTATCCTTTCTCTAAAAGTTTTATAGTTCTATCATTTACATTTAAGTTCCTGATCCATTTTGAGTTCATTTTGTATAAGGAGTGAAGTTTAGATCAATGTTTATTTTTATTTGCCTGTGGATGCCCAAGTGTTCAAACACATTTTGTTTTAAAGGCTACCCTTCCTCCATTGAATTTTTTTGCATCTCTATCAAAAATCAAGTGGACATATATGTGTTTGTCTATTTCTGACTTCTCTATTCTGTCCCATTGATCCATGTGCTTATCCCTCTAGCAATACTGCACAGGTTTTATTACTATATGTGGTCTTGTATTTGCATAGATTGATTCCTTCCACTTTCTCTTTTTCTTAAATAGCTTTAGCTCTTCTAGCACTTGTGCCTGCCATATAAATTTTATAATAAGTTTTAACTATACATACAAAATTACTGAAAATTTAAGAGAAATTATATTAAACTCGTATGTTAATTTAGAAGAATTGACATCTTTACAGTATTGAGTCTTCAAATCCATGAATGAGGTGTCTCTCTTAATTGGGGCCTTTGATTTCTTTTATCAGTATTTTGAAATATTTGGCACACAGTTCCTCTACATCTTGTTGTTTCATGTTCTTTGGAGTAATTACAAATAATATTGTGTTTTTCATTTTGGTTTCCACATGTTGATTGTTAGTATATAGAAGTGCAACTGATTTTTGTTTGTTGATTTTGGTGAACTCATAATAGTTCTAGGAGTTTTGGGTTTTGGTTTTTAGATTCCTTGGGATTTTCTGCATGGACACTTTTTTCAGCTGCAAATGGAGTAAGTTTTATTTCCTCCCCTCAAATACGTATTTTCTTTTCTTTTCTTTCTTTCTTTCTTTCTTTCTTTCTTTCTTTCTTTCTTTCTT